>NW_024524155.1:600000-927160 GCF_017590135.1 Pyrgilauda ruficollis | reverse complement strand
CCGGGCCCGGGGGCTATCGCTGCCCCCCGCCAGCCCTCTCTCCGCCCGCCGGCAGCAAAGCGGGATGGGGGTGCTGGGCGCCGCGGCCGCCAGGCCGGGGGAGGAAGCGGAGACAGGAGCGAAGAGAACCAGGCTTTTTCCCGCCCGTCTTTGCAAACCAAAACCGAAGAAAGTCCGGTACCGGTTCCAAACCGAGGACGGTAGCCCGAGCCGAGCTCCGAAGCCCTGTGCATCACTGCCCGCCCCCCGCCTCTCTCTTTACCTGGCTGTACTTGGCCTCCTGCTCAAGGGAGCTCTTCTCCAACCCGTTCACGGCGTGCTGGGTCGGCGGGTGGAAGCTGTTTCGGCCCAAGCTGCTCCATTCCTCCACCTTGGGGCTGGGGTAAGGCGAAGTGTCATTCACTGCTGGAAAACAAAGGAGCGGGAGAGAGGGAGTTAGAGGCAGAGTCTGACATTCGGAGATGGAGATGGCTTTGCTTCGGGATGGAGACGGCTCCTCTCCCCATGGAAGGCAGTCTATGGGGCAGAGCTAAGGGGAAACCGGTCCCTCGCCCGCCACACCTCGCTGAAGCTCCCGGAAGCTCCTTGAGACGGTGATTTCGTGGGCAGAAGGGAGCCAGCTCCCTCCTGAAACCTGTGACAGAGATCAGCAACCCAGCCCAGAGGTGGCTGGCTCGTTCGTCCCCACGTCTCCGCACTGGCGGGACGGAGCTGCCTCACGGCATTTATCCCCCAGGATCTCCTAAGGGGTATTTACGGGAACCGCCGTGTGTGTATTTGTGAGTCAGAGGAGAAACGATACCCCGTGATACAAACAGACCTGACACGCCTGCAGATGAGCTAGGCTCCAAACACTTTTTGGGAGAAAAAGAAAATGAAACATAAAAGTAAAGAAATTTTTTTAATAGGGAAATAAAAGGCGGAAGATAAGAAAACGGGGAGGAAAAGTAACAGTCCTATTATTTACATGCCTATCAGCCGCGGCATGGGCATACCGGCATGTTTTGCTGGCGGACAAATTCCTCGAACGGCCAAATTCCCGCACCGGGGAGCCAGGGGAGGAGTAGGGGGAGCCCTGCCCCGCGCCCGGCCGCATCGGAGCGGCCGTGGGAGGGGGCTTTCCTGCGACACCACCTCGCTCGGCCCCTCGCCGTGCTGGGGAAAGGCACAAATCTGAAGTTGTCTTAAGAAATTGAGCTCCCTCGGCGAGCGCCCTTTTCTGCTGATCTCACACTTTCCCATGAATAGGGGCTTCCTTTCCGTGTCAGCAAGGTCAGTTTACCCTATAAATCAAGGGCGAGCAGCCCCCATCTGCGGCATCGGCCACTCCGCAGCCCCGGCCCTCTGACGGGAAGGGGAGGGGGGAGATTTCACACTGCAGAAAGATGTGTGTCGCTACGGGGGCTGAGGGAGACAAGACAGATACCGAGGCACCCGGCAGCACCGTTAGAGGCCTGCCTGCCAATGTGGTGTTAATAAAGGAGGAACTCACAAAAAAAAAAAAAAAAAAAAAAAAAAATATATATATATATATATGTATGTATTAAAAAAGGGGGGAAAACACTAAAAATATAAAAACCATAACAAAACAAAATAAACCCAAACCCTAAATTTCTCATGTGAATGTAATGCTCTCATTCTTTTTAATGTTCATTGCCAACACTCCCTCTAGATTGCCTCAGAGATTGCCAGGTGTGTATTTGCTAAAGTCGACTCAGAAACAAGCACATTTGTTTGTGCCTGTGAGGACTAGGATAAAGTTTATATCGTGAAGGGCAAAGAAGAACAAACTTACATTTTCTGCATGTATACATATAAAAAACCATACTTGTGCATGCGTATGTGTTGCTTGAAAAACATATCATCTTTCTGATTAAATAAGAAGAAATTAAACCTGCAATGCCGAAAGGATCATTTTGCATGTGAAATGCTGGTAGAACTGGATTGTTGCTGTTAAAAAGGCAGCGAAAACAGATCACAGCTCCCACCTCTCCACTACTGAGAGAAGAAAGGGACTCAGAAATCGCTGTAGGCAAAGGTTATTTTGGACTGTTGTTTTCAGTGACACTTTGAGTAACGCTTTCACTGTTAGCTCACTGGCAGAGAGCGAAATGGAAAAAATGTCCCTTGCTAGCGAGCGGCTGGGAGACGCGACGCAGTTTCCAGGCGGAGGAACCGAAAAAATGTGAAAGGGATAAAAGAGGCAAATCTTGGGCCTTTGGTTTTCCTAGACCACCGCTTCGGATGAAAATACACCATCAGAATGAAAGCAATTAGATGACATTTGAACTTCCTGCCGAGGCAAATTTGGCCTGATTGCGAAAACTACAGAAAATTGACTTCTCGGTAAACGCCAAGGCAGCGCCCGTGACCGGAGCGCGGCAGCGAGCCCCGGTCGGGACCAGGACCGGGACCGGGACCGAGTGCGCCCTGGTGCCGCCCCACCCCGGGCCGTCCCCTCCGGCGAAGATCCCCACCTCCCGGGTCAGAGAGGCGGAGGTGACGGCCGATGGGTCCTGCTTGCTGGTCCGCCTGCAGCCCACCCAGGCCCTTCGCTCTTCCCCCGCTCCGAGACGCATCCTCCAGTAAGCTCAGTGCCCTGCCCGTGCCGGGGAAAACGCCAGGGGTTTCCCGAATCAATCACGAAACCACCTTCCGACCCTCGGAGAGGAGAGAACCCAGGAGCAGGGGACCGAACCCCTCCGGCCCTGCTTGGATGCCTTTGTGGCCCCGGTTCCCCCCTATTTCTCACCTTGGTCTGTGATGGAGCGGATCCCCAGGATGTCCGTCACCGAGTGAGAGGACGGCCACGTCCTGGGCATGGCCATGGTGCTGGGGATCGCCGGCACCCCGGGAGGGGTGGACACCTTGGCTCCTGCAGCAGCGATGGGGCTGGGGTAGGGGTAGATGTGGTTGTAGGACAGAGCAGGCTGTGGGGGCGGCTGGTGCTGCTTGTAAGACTCGTAGTGACTCTGCTGAGACAGGTTCCCGATTTTGTTGCGGAGGATGCGGCTGATGGAGCTGACCGACGGCACGTTGTACTTGTCACACACGCCATCGGCCAGCAGGCGATCCCGGATCTCCCAGGCGAAGATGCCCGGGTCCCTTTGTTTGTAGGTCCGGATATGTTTTACCACCGTGGGAGTGGTGACCCGAGGCTTGCTGCCGCCGATAGCCCCCGGTAGGATGGAGCCAGTCTCGTTGTAGCGAGCCAGGATTTTGCTGACACAGCCGTGGGAAACGCGGAGCTGCCGGCTGATGTCACACGGCCTGATACCCAGTTGCGCCAGTTCCACAATCCGCAGCCTGATGGCATTGGGCAGGGGTCTCCCGTTGACAAACACCCCCCCGAGCTGGTTCACTTCCCCGAAGGCAGGTTCTGCAAGCAAATGCACAAACACAGCCGTCGGACACGGCGGACGGCACAGAAGGGGGCGTCTGAACTGCTCCTCATCACAGACAGATGTCACAGACAGGGACCCCCCTGCCCCGGTCACTCCACGCACGCTTCTTTGTATTAGCGGAATGCCCCCGAGACTGAAGGAGGCAAAGGGGAGGGAGGAAGAGAAGTGAGAGTTTAAAAAAAAAATTTAAAAAAAAAAAAAAAAAAAGACAGAAAGAAAGAAAATCCGTGGCAACAAATGTCCGAGCGAGCTCTCCGGACCGTGCATCAAGCATATTCCAAAAAAATAAGCACATTCCAGAGATGAAAAATGAGATCGCCCCAACAGACAAGTCAGTTTTATTGCCACAGGAAAAAGGAACGCGAAGAAAACAAAAAGAAAAGAAAAACATCTTCTAAGACGTGGGGGAGGGGGAGGAAGGAAAAAGTAGTTGTGGAAATTCTTTTACATCTTGGGAAAGACGAGGGCAGCGCGGTGCTTCTGAGTCGGGACTAACTTTTTAAAGACCGTTCCTGGTGCTGTTAGCGCCTTTCGCTTAACAGCACGATTACACTGGGCTGTAAAACAAGCGTGTTAAAATGTTAACTGCTACGATCGGTGTCAGGAATAATATACAACGTGTCACGGGCTCCAGCCATCCGCTCGGCTGCAATACTGCCTCGCACTCGCCTAATAACACTAAAAACAAGCCGACTAGTCATTAGCTCTCTCTCTCTCCCCTGCTCCTGACCCTCAACATGTTCTCACAACTTGTAGGAACACGAGCAAAGTCAATAAGGGAGCCGCGGCGGTGGCAGATGACTGCGCACGGGTGCTCCCCCTCTCCTGACAGCACTTGAACCCTCCTGCGGCTCCCGGCCACTTACCCATTCCTCTGAGCGGGACACCTCGAGGCCGGCCCTAAATCCCAACGGATCCCTATGCCCGGGAAGCGACTCCCGGCCTCCTGCGCTCCTGGCCGCACTGGCCCCGAGCCTCTCTGATCTCCGCTGAGGAGGGAACAGTAGCGTGAGGAAGAAAAGAACTACAAGGAAATCTACATCCCGACAAGAGAGCCTTGACTTCTGCATTTCAACCTCAGGGCAGCGTGGGCAGGGCCGGGCTGGGCCGGGCCCGTGGCCCACCGCCCCCCCGAGCCCGCCCCTGGGGCGGCCCCACGGCCCAGCCGCCCTCCCAGTGGCCAGGGGAGATGACGGACAGCGCGGCGGCGGCGGCGGCCCTTCCGCTCCGCTCCGCTCCGCTCCGCGCTCGGCACCTGGGCCCGCCGCGCCGGGACGGCGGCTCCGCACCTGCGGCGGTGAGTTGCGCGGGAAGCGCCGCCGGCGTCGGGGCTGTGCCGATCGGGGCCGGCGCTGTGGCAGGGCACCGCTCGGCCGGCGGGGGCCGGGGCCTGGGCAGGCGGCTCCGCGGGGCCGGGGCACGGTCGGCGGGCAGCGCAGCACCGCCCTTTCTGGCCCTTTTCCCGGACTAAGCAACCGGAGAGGGGGCTTCGAGCCTGGCAGAGTGGTTCCCCCTTTCCCCGAATGAAGCAGAGCCATGTCTTGACACACACACGGGTTGCCCGCGCTGAGTTTGCTGACCGCGAGAGATGTTCTTCGTGGGTTTGATCGCTTCGTTATAATAAAGCACCTTTTCGCTAACGAATGTTTCGCGGGCGGTGTACGAGAAGACCGTGAGCGATGCGAGTTGCGTCATTTTTGGTGAAAATCACCAACCGGTCAGGAAACGAGCTGCAATTTCCCTTGCCTTGGGAGGAGACGGGACGGGGCTTGCAGCGCCTGGCACTGGGATGCTGTGTTCTCCGGTCACCGCACACCGGCACCGGGATGCTGGCGCTCGCTGCCCAGCGCAGACCGGCCCCGGGTTTGTTTTCATCCCCACACTAATACTGCACAACGCTTAACCGTAAAATGTCAATGCCTCGCAGCTGACTTCAGCTTTATAAAAGGCACTGATACATATTAGCAATCAAAAGAAAAACAGACAAAACTGGTAGGAATTAAAGAATGTGTGGGTCACGGCGTGTATGTGGAAATGTTTGGTTTGGCGATGTACGGATCCTGAGCTGATCTTGTGTGCGTGCGTCTTATGCCCTAGGTTACATCGTGTTGCACACAGAGATCATGGGCTCTCATCTCCAGCTAAGGATTTGTCTTGGGTTTGGGATTTTTTTTTCTTTGTTATTTTCCTGAGGTTCTTCTTTGCCCTTTATAGTTTGGGGTTTTTTTTTAATAGAGTCTCAAAGGTACAGACTCTGTAAATAAGGCGGTGATCCTAATGCACAAAATATCACCAAGTAAAGCACAAAATTTACGTCGCTGGTGTGTATAAACATTGTCTCGATATTATTTTAATTGAAATGTAAGATATTAAGATATTATTTAATATAAATGTAAGAGAAGAAAAAAATTGAGCGACATTTCGGATCCTGCATATATCGCAATGAACATTCCTAACTGTGAAGAAATAAGATGTTGCAGATCTCCCAGAAATTAGCGGCATGTTGTAAACGTTTTGTGGTGAAAAGAAGGCTCTTTTGCAGGTACTTCCATTTGATCGAAATATCGGCGGATACTTGTTTTCTCCACAGGGATTAAAAAAAAACAAACAAGCAAACAAACAACGACAACAAAAAATACACTACCAAAAAACTGTCAAGAAAACCAAACCAAAAAAAAAAAAAACTAACAAAACCAAACCACCACAACAGGAACTTTTCTATGGCAGTTTTGTTGTTGCTTCAAAAATACGAGTTGCCCTTTCAGAATATCGCACCTGTAAATTGTGGTGCTTGTTCAACCTGGGTAGAATTATCTCTGATAAGGGGAGCACTCTTCACAGCCGCGCAAATGCCACTGTCCGAAAGCGCTGGCATTTTGCGCAGGCAACAGTACTAGCAGGCGTTTGCTGAAGCCAGAACTCCTTTCTGAATTGTGAACTGACCTCCTTTGGCTATTTTTAAGGCAGAAGGAATTGAACTAGTGGGACACGGCTCCAGCCTTAATTAAGTTATTTCTGTAATTAAACAATGAAAGGGGGTGGAAATCCGTAAAACTTCCGATCCGCTTTAACGGGGTATTTCTTGTGGAAGCGGAGTTTCTTGTCGGGATCCCCGACCAGGCTGTTCGCCCTACAGCGCGTCTCCCCAGCCCGGCAGGGCCTGGACTGCACGCCGCCCCGGCCACCCTGTACACGCGGGACTCCCGTTGCTTTAGTCCGGTCCAGTGGCGTGTGGCCGGGGAGCATCTCCGGTCGCACGGGTGGTGGAAGCCCGACCCCGCCGCTCCTGGACCCGCTCGGCGTCTCTAAAGCTCCCTCAGGGTTGCTGGGATGCTCGGGCGTGACCCTGCGCTGCTCTCCCACGCTGCCCGGGCAGCTTCTCTTCCCATCTGTGTCTATTGTATTCACAGTTGGGTCCTTCTCTCCCCCCTCCGCCGTGTCCTCCAACCTGTCTGTTCCCCCTCCTTCCCTCTCCCACCCCTCCACCCTCGAGCCCGCCTCTGATCTCCTGGATATTTTGTTTCTTTCCCTTTCTCAATGTGTGTTCCTGATGTGGTCCTGTCGGAAAAGCTCGTTTACTCTGCTCGGGTCTCTAGTGGTTTAAGGATAATGTTTATCAGAAGTGAACGTGCTCAACTTGTTTCCATTCAACTGCTGAGTGTGGGCTGAAATACCAAAGGTCAGATCTACAGTGAGTCGGTAGAGGGCAGGGGGAGACGAGACGAATATGAAAACATAATATACAACAGGCTGTTGATCGCTTCTGACCTGCCTGGCAAAAAGATTATTTTTTTTCAGGTAGGAAATCATTGTAGAATCGGAGGGGAAAGGCGGCAGAGAGGGGAGGGCGGGGGGAGCGGGGTCAGGGTTTTCTAACCGGGGAAGGGCACGCGTGCCCGGGCAGGGGGCTCGCCCTGAGGAGCCGGCGGCTGCCCCGGCACGCACCCGCGCCCTCACTGCAGGGTCCCCCGGCCTGACAAAGCAAAACGCGGGGGGAAGCTGTAAGAGATTCGAGCCAGGGGCAGACAGGAGCCGGGCTTGCCCTTCCATTCCTTTCCCTCCGTGCCGGGAGAGTGCCTGAGCGGTGCCGTCACGCACGGCGCGGCCGGAGCCGCTGGCACCGGCAGCTGGTGTCTCTCTGGAGGCGCTGCCCTTGTCTGCCTTCTCCCGACACTGCTGCGTCGCACAGGGGAGCCAGAGGCGCTCCCCTTCCTCTCCTTCCCTCAAACTCTGCTCCCTCGCCCTTTCTCCTCCACAAAACAGACTCGCCGTGAGTTGCCTGCTGCAAATCGCGTGTACGGCTGCAGCAGCCTCGGTGCGCGGCCGGTACCGGCGAGGCGGCGGTCCTGGCTGCCCCGGCCCATGAAGGCCTTCTCCGGCGCTTTCCTGGACCGGGCAGGCCTCCAGACAGTGCCCAACCTCCCGCAGCTGAGCAGAGCCCGACGCTGTGGTTTTCCACCGCTCCGGCAGGGCTCGGTTGCGCCGCTGCGCTCACCTCGGCGTGTCCTACTCCTTCCTCTTAGAGCCGCCGTCATGAGGCCTTTCTGTGCCTCGCTCTGCTCCCCAGATGCCTCCTCTCTCCCCTTGTAAGAAGAAGCCAGACAAATCCAATGCGGCACAAACCACCCCCCCCCCCCCTTTGAAGCTGCCGATTTTTATTGATTTTTTTTTTTTTTAAGGGAGGAAGGAAGATAACCTCCTCACCTTCCTCGAGGGGAGTGGGCTACTGAGGGGCTATTAAGGCAGAAGGATGCCCACATGGTAAGGTATTGTGTAAGCAGAAGGCCCCCTGATCCTTCCCGAAGGACACAGTTCCCCCGGCCGTGTATGTAGTCGGGTGGCCGCATTTCCCGAGGCGGCGTGGGGAAGGTCTGAGGGGCGGACGTGGCAGGGCGGCCGGAGGGACTGTCGCAGCTGCCTTGTCTTCCCCGCCCCTAGCTCCTGCCATGCGGCTCAAAGCCGCGAAATCCTCCCCCGGAAGCGATGCAGACTGTTTGGTGGGCAAAGAACTCCTTGGAACCGGAGCAGGGGTGAGGGGATAACCCGGCGTGGGTGCCGGAGGAGATTTTGGACGCCTCTGAAGGGCAGGTAGGGAAAAGCGGGCAGAGGCAGGTGGAAGGGTAGCAACAACCCAGCGAGAACCTCGAGTTTTGTCCGGAGGTGACCCATCCCGTAGGGAAGGTGCTGTGTGAAATTGAGAGAGATGAGACCCACGGAGCTTTGGAACGGGGTTTTCGTTTTGCACAGAGCTAGTTCTACACGTGAGTGTATAAAATCCCATGGAATCTCCAGGGATCGTTCCCGTTTTCTGCGAGGAGCCAAACGCAGGATGAAGGGGCCTCCACGCATCACTGGCTGCCATGTGCATTTCCTTATGCCACAAAATAGCTGAGCGCAGTAAGTTAGCAAGGGCAGCGTGCCTTAGCAGGCGGAGGGAGAGGCTGCGGGGCCTCGCTGCCCACGCTCCCCTCCGAGCCTGCCAGCCTGAAAACACCCGACCTGACCCCCAGCTCTCAGGTGTGCTGACCCACCCCCCCCCCCCCCTCCCCCCCTCGTAGCCTGGGACAAGAGCACATGCACCGGCAAAGGCTTGTGTGAAAGAGAAGGGGGATTTTCACAGGGAGACGTCCTTTCCAGCCGGCGGGCGGCTGCAGATAGATAGGGACTGCTGCAGATAGATAGGGACCCCTGCCCCCCAACAGCTCCCGAATCCCTTGGCGACCCCCGGCCCCCGCCCTTCTGCAGGGGCTGGCCTTGTTTTCCGTTTTTCCCCTCTTCGGAGGAGAAGGGCCTTTTGAGAATGATCCTGGCACAAGTTGCTGATCCGTCAATGGTGGATGTTGCGTTTCTTGTTACAGCCTGCTACCTTATTTTAGCTCGCTAAAAAACACCAGCTTATATATTTGTGTTTGCATAAACTGCCCGCGTTCATTTACTTGTGATTCCGGAGGGGAGGGTATTTTTACCCTAATTTAATTAACGTAGTACTCAAACATGCATGGAAATACACGCAACAACACCGAAGCTCACACAAGCTGGCAGGTAGAGAGGGAGCTGTGTTGTGTGAGAGTGCGTGATTTCAATTTTAAGAAATTATTTTAACGTCAGGGACAAGGCGGAGAATGGAAATATAACAGGATTAAATTTTGTTTAACAAAGTTTCATCAGATACAAACGAGCTATGTCTGTACATTTCCTGCATATTTATGAAGTAATGATGGGCAAAATACAATCGGGTCTTGGAGTCACTTCGGTTGTCACAGACCCAAAATCTGAAGAAAACGAAACATAGCAAGAAATCGAGACACAAGGATTTCAGGTGCCCTGCTTTTGGGATAAGGACACAACCTCTTGCAAAGCTCTCCTCCCTGGCGTGCAGAAGCAGGGAAGCTCAGCTTCAGTGGTCAGAAATGCCCACTCGGTGTCGGGCTGTGTCAGGGGTTGGGCCGGATTCCCCCGCTCGTTCTCGAGCAGCTTCTCCCGTCACTCGGAGCCGGCTGGTTCCCGGCTGGTTCCCTGGCCCGGCCGGGGCTCTCAGTCCCTAGGACACCGCGGGGAGCCGTCCCCCGGCCTGGTGAGAGAAGGGCAGGGTCTGTAGAAACTCAGACAACCCGTGGAGAGTGACTACGGGCATTTGACCCATTCTCAGGGGAAGACCGACAGGCCCGGTTACACTGTCGGGATTGAGCCCGCCGTCTCGGGTCCGTACAGACCCTCTGCAGTGAGGGCATGTGCGTGCACTTCACTGGAACACGCTGGAGGCGTGTGAACAGGTGAAATAAATGCACAGTAGTGCTAAACCGGGAGAAAGGCCGGGGGCTAAGGACGTCCCCGAGGACAAAGTTTCCCCGGCAAACGCCTCCGCACCTCCCGCCACTGCCGAGACCCGGGGCTGTCCCAGTTCCTCTCACCGGCTTGGGGAGCTCCATCTGGGCTGTGGCTTCGATGCCACTGTCATATCCCTTTCACTCTCCCTTGAATATTCAGATCGAGGTCGGGAGGGTTAGGTGGGGTGTCTTAATGATGTGTTAGCTGCTTGGACAGATTTAATAACTTTGCCGCCAATCGTACTTAGCAACCCTTCTGGAAACCAGACAGTGTCTCATTAGGGCTTTCCTGGTGCAAGCATTTGACTTGAATGAGCCGTGTTGAGTTAATTTCTATTTGCACTAGGATTTGTTTAATGGCATATAGAGGAATAGACAATTCTCGTTTTTTAGCTATAGAGGGCTGGATTTTAAAAGCATATTTTGTTCTAATAAAGAAATCGGGTTTTCATTTGTCACATGTTACATGAATTTAGAGTAAATAAAAAAAGATAACACTATTGTTCTGCCTTAAATTATAGGAACCAATTGGGAATTCCTAGGCAATTTTCTCCTTTTCTGCCTCCGATTCTACAACATCTAGTACCAGTGCCACCTACAGGAATAATTGCATTTTCGAGCTACTTTCAAGTAACCAGAATTCCACGTTTGAGAGTCCTGGTAGCTCTGTTGTCTTCCTGGACGCACAGCAGCAAGTCTGACTTCGAAAGGCATTGTTTTTTTTTCTTGGCTTTCGTTTGAGATCACGGACTGATGCAGGTTCGCTCCTCTGTACCACGGCAGTGGGAGTGACGGAGCCCTTCCCGCGGGAACCCGGGAGACGCAGCCAGCAAAGGTGAGGGGCAGCACCGTCTGCTTACACCAAGAAGCGTTCCGGGGATCGCTGGATGTCCCGCTCGGTGCCGGGGACGGGGCCAGGCAGAGCGTGGGCTGCCGGCCCCCAGCTCCCGTTTGCGCCGACAGAGCCCAGCACACTTAAGGATACGGGGAACTTAGGAACTCCTGCACGGCGGCTTAAGTCAATGCCGGTTTATCTCCTGGCTGTGTTGTTACGAACGCAGCTGTAAGCCAAGCGCGCCTCTGGCGACCTCCCCTGCACACTTCGCTTGACGATTTATAATGACGAATGTCTTACCGTGGAAGAACAATTATCCCCTCCCTCGTCTCTGTGGTGGAGGAGGCCTTGGCTGCCAGGGAGTTTCTCCTTCGCTGCGGCCGTGAAGTGCCACGGAGCGAGGCCGAAGGGGTTCGGGGGGCTGGGGAGAGGGACGGCGAGCACCGGCACGAAGCTGGCTCTGCCGGGGAGGAAGTTTTTTTGTTTGAATCTGTGTCCACTAATCCTTTCCCACGGTTAACCCGATCCCCTAAATATTTGGTTTTGGGACCTAAGGCCGGTGACAATCCTTCCTGACCACGCTTGGAAGTGCATCTTTTCCTGGATTCTTTATCTTTAAGGGTTTTCAGTTCCTACAGCTTTGCTTGTGCAAAAACACTTTATCCAAAAATGTGTACACGGATACCTTCATCCTATGCATTAGGCTCGTTGACATCCTGTTGCTCTGGACCTCCTAGACTACGTGGGTCCTTCTGCAGGTAGGAACATGTGTCAAGCAGTGCACAGAACACAGCTGTCCTTCTAGGCGAAAAAGGGCTGCGTTTTCCTTCAAAACCATGGTTTCCCCTGCAAAACATTGTCTCAAAACACCGAGGTGTTTGGGTTGGTTTTTTTTTTTTTTTTTTCCTCGATAGAGTAGGAAATGAGAGAGAAGAGAAGAGAAGAGAAGAGAAGAGAAGAGAAGAGAAGAGAAGAGAAACTAACTTTTTGGTCTATGCTGAAAGGCTTGTGGCCATTTTAATGTTTTACTGCCTGTAGAAAACTCGGTCATTACCACCCTGAGAGTTTTTCGTTGAGATAATAAAACGGGAACAACGCCCCCCACACATTCCCACAACAACAACAACAAAAGGACAAGAGAGAAGAGAGCCGAGCTGCTCTTACTCCCTGTCCCATCCCCTCCTGCCTTGCATGGGTCCTCGACGGGCCTCAGCGTCGACCCCAGAGGTGTCGCATTATTGATGCGCGTGGAAACAAATTACTTGCGATGTGAAATAGCCAAGATGTAACCGGGCGCGGAATTCACTCTCAGTTGCGGAGTTTCATAAAGTAAACGAAAGTTTCTTCCACTCCTGTTTTTTTACACGGTGGATCCAGGGTCGAGCTCTGCCCGGTTACCCCACGCGTGGAAATGAAAGTGTTATCCCACCACCACTGCTGCAAACCACGCAAGTGCAATGTTGCAGTAATCCCCAGCAGCCCGCACCGCCGCTCCTCCGCCAGAAGCCCCTCGGCGGCACAGCCCGGGGGCGGGGGGTCCGGCAGGACGAGCCACAACAGCCCGCGGCCGCCGAGCAGCCGCCGCGCCCGCGCTAGCAGGGCAAGGGGACCGCTTTTCGCTGCCCAGGTGTCGTTTGCAAAACGGTTCTCTCCTGCAGCTGCAGTGTATACGAAGAGGATATTAATAAATATTAATACCCCCCCCCATATATATATATATGGGGGTTTTTGTGGTTTTTGTTTTTGTGGGGTTTTTTTCCTCTGGAGAAGAACGCTTTTGCGAGAAGATGAGAAGATTGTTGCCCTTCGCCACTGCCTGCCTAAACGGGACTCGCCTTCAGGCAAGGGCAGATTCCCTTCGGCGCGGAGGATTTTTTTCCCCTCGGGATTCTGGCAGAGTCAGAAAATGACATTTCAGAGCGACTTCTCCGTGAGTTTTCTGCCAAATGCAGCGATAACGAGTAACCCAGGGACAATGCGGCGCCAGTCGCTCTGCTGAGGGGCATTTCGGTTTCCCCGCCGTGCTCTGACTCTGCCCGCATACCCCTTTTCCTGCACACGCTGATGTCCTTGTCCCAGAGGCTGTCGGTGTCCCACAAGGGTATCTCCCTGCCGGCACCCCCATCCAGCCCCGAGGGACGAGTGCAGCCCGGAGGATGAGGAAGAGGGGCGGCCCGCAGCCAGCAACCCGGGACGTCTGGTCCATCTCTTGTCCCCTCCTGCAGCTGTTCCAAACCCAAATCCCGGCTACCGCCCAGGAAGAAGACGCAGCAGGACCAGGGCCTGGGCTGCAGAAGCTCCCTGCTTCTGGCAACTGAGTCCCGATGGAGGGAATTCCCAGGCAGGAGAGCCGGATACGACCTTTACGGTCCGTGTGTTGTCCCGAAAAGGATTCTTTCACCCGGTGTGCAAGAAGCCGATCCACACACACTGCTCTGGGATTGCTTTCAGCCGTGAAGCCGGAGGGAAGATGGTGAGGGGATTTTGCTGCGTACAGCACTGTGCTGAGCACCGAAGCAGAGCCTCGGCAGCTATGGGCGTCCCCACGCTCCACGGGGGCTGCTCGCTCGTAGCTGCGGTTCAGACTCCATCGGGAGATCCCAGGGTCTTCGACTTGGCCCTGGCACAGCGACCATGTCACCGGCCCTGCTGCTGACCACCTGCCCCCACCAGTGCCCTAGGTTTTACTAGTGTTTCTCTTGACAATTTTCCTCCTTACCGGGGATGAGATTTGAAATATCCCCGTGTGGGGCATTTGTGTTCGGGCGTTTTAGTTCATCTCTGAGCACCTAATAAGGCAGAAAGTGTTCAGCAACAGAGGAGGGAAACATAAGGGCTATGGAAAATGTGGCTTTTTCCTGCTGCTTGGAGGAGAGCTGTACACTTGTGACCAAAATGCTTGTAGGAGATGTATGCGATGAAGAAAAGGGTGATGCTAATGCCTCCAGAGAAAGTTTGCTGGCAAGAGGTCCAAGAATAACTGCTGTGAAGGACCCCATGCAGATCTGCTGGAGATGCTGCATGGCGACTTTCCACAGCCCTGGACCAGGGCTTCTCTCCATGGCAGAGGTCGATGCTGACCCTACATCAGGGGTATCACAAGTGTCCTCGGCAGAAGGCTAAGCTGGAAGCTCCCCCTCCAGGTCTGTGCGACATCTACGGATTTTCTTTTGGCTTCCCAGATCGAGACCTGGAACCACGGCCTAACCCAGACGAGTGACCCTTATCTGCAAAGAGCTGCTGCCGGTCACTCCGCAGGGACAGCACGGAGTGACCGAGGTGGGACTTGAGTGCAGATTCATTGATTAGTTACCATATCTATGAACTCAGCAACCTCTCAGCAGTTTGGGAAATTCATCTCAGCTGCATTGTCAAAACATGCAGATCTTTGTCCGACATCTCTCTTACTTCATCCAGAGTTCTGTGAACAGCCTCTTAAGTCTCTGGATATCATGGTATGAGCCACATGGTTTCTATCTCCCTCTTCACATGTATACAAACACCCTCCACTTATAGTAAGATAAAATGTCACTTAGGGGGAAAAAAACAAACAACTTCCAGTTGTTCTGCACATTTGAAGGGTTTTTTTGTTCTTTGTATGCACATAATTTGGGATGAAGGTGGGGGCTTCAATATGATTTGAATAAAGTACCCTTTCTACCTTGTAGTTTTTGATCTATACCTTCCACTAGTGAATTGTGACTATCAAAATAAAATATTTTATGTCTTATAGATCCCAATCCTGCTAAATATAGTTGCAAGCCCAAATAAGTGCAATATTGTGACTCGAAAAATTAATTTAAAATAAGAAAATAACTGCAGTTGAATTATTAATGTATTGGTGTTGCAAATTTACAATTATTTTGTATTTGCACTGTTACACCAACACAGAAAGTACAAAAAATGCTATCAAGACCAGCTTCCTATGTTAATAACAGTACAACTTTCTTTTAAAAAATTATGGATATTTTCTTCAAGTTTAAAATTTCTCTGCCTATTACCTTCAGTATTTCTATGCCTACATGCATAAAATACAGTTTCTCATTTGCAAACAAATCTGAACATTCTCTTCGGAGAAAAAAAAAAAAAAAGGAGAAAGGGATAGAATTACATTGGGAATATGTAATTGAAATGATAAAAATTATTTTTAGTTTGTCTTTCAGGAATGCTTTTTTTTAAAAGTCAGATTTAGTTTTTGTGCTAGTACTGCCCGATTTGTATTTTCTTTGAATGTAAAAGTGCACATGGAATTTCGTCTTTAGGTGTATGTATCTGACTATATGCATGCAAGTGCCCACTCGTTGGGTTAAGGGACAGGTGTTAGGACGTGCAAATTCACTGACAGTGGGGAAAGGAATTTACAGGCTCTGTACTTGTGGATCGGCGTGGAAAGGCCGAGCGCAGGGAATGAATGGCGCTTGCTCCAAGGGCCCGGCTGTGTGGTGAAGTCGGACTCCCGCCGTGACACTGAAGGACAGCACGGGCTCTTCCCGCAAGAACATCGTTTTCCAACCTCCCCCGGTGACACGCGCCCGACGCCAGCTCAAGGCGACCACATGAAAACGGCGTGAGCGTGTCCCTTGTACCCCGCTTTCACAGCGGCTATTTCCCTTCTGCCAGACCCGCGGGAAGCAGTCCTGCTTTTTGCAACCCACACCCGGAGCAAGGGGACGCAGTGAAGCAAAATCGGCTGTGAACGGGGTAAAATCCGCGATCTCTCGGGGTTTTATCACATCGGAGAAGCCAGCTTTTTGAAAGGAAAGCTGTGAAAGGATAGCCTCACGTTGCGCACCCCATCCCTCCGCTCCAGCTGGAGCACTCCTCGGAAAGAGAGGAGCAGCGGGGGTGAGGCGTCGGGACCGTTCTGCCTTGCGTAGCTCGGCTCCGGGGGAGAGGAGACGCCTAGCCCCGGCTGCCGGGGAGCAGAGAGAGCCTCCGGGCCGAGAAATGTCCTCGCTTCCTTTCCCGATAAGGCGGTAAGGAGACCGGTGTGCGACAGCCCTTTCCCATTGCACTATCCATAAATAGGGCGTATAGAAATAATAAAGAGAGAGTTGTGTGTATAAACACACGTGTATGTGTGTGTGTGTGTGTGTTTCCAGCATTAGTTGTGTTTTACACGAACCGGGATGTTTTTCTGAGAGCCCGATGTGGTTCCTTTCCCGGGAAATTTGCCGGAACAACCAGAGCAGTCTTTGCCCCGACTCCCGAACTGATGCTCCCCGACTGTGCGCTTAAATTCAACGTGTTTTTTCCTGCTCGTTTATTTTGCTCTTGGTGGGCTTTTGGACTCCTTAAACAAGTTGCTGGTAATATTCCTAAATCCCTTCTGGCGTCAGAGGCAAACAGCAAACGCAGGCGCTTCTGCCTGTTTTTTCCATCTCTCCTTGAATTTTTGAGGCGGGTGGGAAAGGGGTGGGGGTACGATAATGTGGACAGAGAGGGAGACAGGAATATGTTTTCTTGAGTCTGGAGAGTGACACTTCTCCCGGCAAGAGCCTGCAGTCCGTGCAGGAGTGGGGGGCGCTGCCGGGCCCGGCTGGGGGAGCCCTCCCAGCTCCGCACCGGGGCGGGCGCGGCCCCCGCCGGCTGCAGGGGCAACTCTCTCCGCCGGTTTGCCAAGGTGTTGCATGACTGGAGAGGCTGTTGTGCTTCTAGAATATTTCTACACACTGCACGGTAGGAAAACGCAGTCTGGGAGAGAAATGGCTCTGCCCGCACCGGCAGTCCTCGGGGCTGTCTGAATTTGCAGGAAAGGAATGTATGTACGTCTTTGTTCCTTAGAGAAATTTAGTTTTATTCTCTTACTAGGCTGATATTAGGAGTGATTAATGATTTGTAGCAATACTTGTCCCATCCTGTTTATCAGAGGTCTCTCTGGGAGCAGCCACCACCCTCCAAAACGGGTCGGACCTCGATGCCCCCCGGCAGTCCCAGAGTAGAGGTGTGACCCCCCCACAGCTGCCGTGGGGTTTTTTTACAGGTCTTGGGAAAGCACTCCTAGGGGAGAAGGAAACAGGTAATGGAAGCGCCTTCTCCAGGCTTTGTATTGCGATCAGTGCTCCTGCCCCATCCAAACCATGATGCTGCAAGCCTTTGGCCCACCAGGCAGCCTCTGGGTCCCGCCCAGAGCGGGGACAAAGGGTGATCCCATTGTCTAGAGGTGGCTGCAGCAGCACCAGATCCCTACAGCTCCCGTAGCCACAGCTCTAGCGTTCCCCTTCTGTCTGCCAGCCATCCTCTTAAAGTGCAACTTCACATTTAAAATTGAGAAGCATCTCAGCAGCTGCTCTCAGATTGCTCTGAGCTGTGGTTGGAATAACCCTTGCTTGGTGAATAGCTGGGGTGGAGGAAATTCTCTGAGTTTAACTGTGCTGGGAATTTTCCACTTTCTTTTCACTGACAGAAACTGTTTTTTCTCCCTTGGAAAGTATTTCAGGCCTCTGTATGATTAAATTAATCTGCATCATTTGGGATGGGACATTGCAGTGACAGAGAATGAGACTGTGGCTTTCTGCTGGGTCATGGCAAGGCTGCAGGCATTGTAATGCAGAGAGTATTCATATACCAGAGGGTTCTTTCTCACTGATTCCTGTCCTATCTCCCCTCTGGCTGTGGAGGTAATACTGGGCTGAGGGCATTATTTATATCTCTCTTGTATGCTGGAGTCAACCGCACAATATTTGAGGATAACTAGTAAGTTGTTAGAGACAGATTCAAGCCTTATTCGTCTGGTGTATGGTGCCATCTGCTTGAAAGAAGGCAAATACTGTGTTGATAGTGGTGGTGATGATTCCCTTATTTGCTGTAACACAAGACTAAAGGAAACAAGATCGATACACTCCCAAGGAGCAGGCTAGCTCTCACTGACAGCAGGTTTCTCTTTTTTCATTCTTCCCTCTGCCAGTTCCTGCATTATAGTTTTAACTTTCTGATTTCCCTCTTTCTCTGGTATCATTATTGCACTTGAACGAGATCACTTGCAACCAAACAAGAGCTTCTTTGCTAATGCTAGCCTCTGTCCTTCAAGCCCATTTTCACTTTACCAGCACTTCAATACTATGGAAGTCCTGTAGTCCTTCCTGAGACCCAGTGAGTCACCTCATGAAGCACTTAAGAAATCTCTGGTTTTTTCTGTTCTTTCTTCAGGTCATATTTGTCTCCCTGCAAAGATGCAAACCTGAAAACCTTTGCACTGATCCCTTCAAGTTGATCACAGTGCATGGAAAGAAGAAGCCCTCTCAGACAAACTAGTGTGTTAAAGCCACCAAGGAGATCTGCTGTGCCCAGCTGTGGCAGAAGGCAGCCTTCCCTGCACTGCCAAGGGAGTGTAGGAACTGCCTGGCTCTGGCATGCCTGGCATATCTTGCATGGTGCCCAACACTAGCACAGTCAAGCCCAGGTTTCCAAGTATGTTCTTTCTGGGCTTAATTGTACCATCATGTGCCAGAGCAAGTAGTATCTTATTCATCAGTAAATTTAACTCGGTCTTGGTCAGGGAGATGGAATTGGTCCTACAACAGCAACAATAGCTTTTTATCTGCATCCTTTCCAACACTCCCTACATGGCCTTCCCACCACAATAACAAACAGGAGCTCCCAGCAGCAGCAAGTTCAGAGAGATATGGCTCCTCAAGAGTTTGAATTTTACCAGGTGGTGTTTGCTTTAAGACCTTGAGCTATAAAATATCCATGCTAGTATTGAACTCCTGGGAAGACATAAAACCTTCAATGCAATGGAGAACTAAACAGTTTTAAATATACTTATCCAATGAATATCAGTACTGACTTTTGTGCATGGTGTTTCTAACATGAATCTACCTAGCCATACTTTCAGAGACCAAAGACTAAAACGACTTCATCTTTTAGACAAGAAGTCCCTATATTTGACAACAGGGGTGGATTACAATCTCTCCCACTCTCCCTATTACCCTTCCTTCTGTTCCCACACTTAAATCTGGACATGTACGGACATTGAGAAAGAGGTTTTGTGCCTACCAGCAGCTACAATACTTGTGTGTGTACTTCAGCCTGGTGCATGGTGATCAAGTCAGGCCGTGGGTTAACAGCTGAGTAAATGGGCACAGCACCTCAGTACCAGCCTGCTCTGTGTGCAATGGCTCATCTCAGGTCTTTCTGAAATACTTTTCTGACTTTTTATTCTCTTTCATTTAGGTCACATCCAACTCCATATTGCAAGGTGCTGAGTAACAGCTTATGATCCCTATCAAGTAATGGCTCCAGGGTTTGTTTACCAACATCCACTGGAGACTCCAGCTTTTCTGTAGAAACAGAAACTGAGCCCAGGCTTATCCAGGTATCAAGCTGTCACATTCCTTGGGGCCTGTAGAGCAAACTGGCCTTTGTGAAGAATGTTTACCATGACTGTGAGGCAGCTGTGTTTAGAGAGTAATTTCAAGAAAGTCGAGAAATAACCAGTAGGATTTCCAAAACAGATTTATATCTATTTGTAAGGGAAGAACAACTGTTCACCAACTGGAGCTTTGCATCCATCACAGGTAATACAGTGGAATAGCAGTGATGAGACTCAAAGTCAGACAAGGATGCAGGGAAGTCCTCAGGGTCAACCCAGGTCTAGCCCAAGTTTTAATTTATCAATTGCTTCAGGATCTGTTCCTGAAACATTAATAGATGGTTGGTCTAGTCCTGATCTCTGTGCTCCTGCAAACTATTCCCTCCCAGTGGGAGTGACATTGACTTTAGGTTCTTACTGCATGAGCATTGTACCTGCAGCCTTTTTGATATTTTTGTAGTTTCCAGCTTACTAGCTGTGGAAAGATATGCTGTCAGATTTAGGATACAGGAGAGAGCTAGTCACAGAGGCTTCTCCCAGCTTCAGGACAGGAGTAAATTTTGCTAAAAACAGTATCCTGTGTGTAAGGAATTCTGCCCATTTTCTTGTAAACTGCAGCACCTTTCCATCCCAAATATCTCCTTTTCCATGCTCCCAAGTACCTGATGGAACCAAGCATAGCACATAAAAGAGGATTGAGCAAACCATGAGGAAGCTTACTAAGGATGTGCCTTGGAGGATGATTTTTTTCCCCTACAAATACATTGTAGGAAAATACCTCCTACAGAATTTGGAGGAACATTTTAAAGCTTACATTAATCACCTCCTTTCAGAGGTGAAACTCTTTTCATCTCCTGTAATTAACTCAAGATTTAAAAATTTTCCAGACAAAAAGTTTCAGAAATTTTATGGTATGAATTCTTAATATTTCTACTAAATCCTTTGCTTGCTTCCTTCCATTTTAACATAATTGACAATGAAGATTCTTGTTTCACTGTGACCTTATTATCAATTTTTGCTTTTGACATATTTATTACTAAAACCTGAAGTTATCATTACAGTAAAACTAGTAGAACTGCAAAAATTATATTTACTACCCAAATGAAATACCCAAATATAATGATAAATAAATCAAGTAACTCAGATAAAAGATTTATTATCTCTGTATGGATGTAAAGTGCAATATTTTAGAAGCTGTAGGGCCAAGTTTTGCCTTACCATTCACCTGCTGTGTGTTCCAGGGAGGGTAGGAACTACCAAAAAGTATGAAAGAGGATTTATACTGTATAACAGATGACAACTGTCTTGTAAGCTCAAAGTCTCACAGCTTATGCTTTCACTCTAAAGTTCCTTGAGACAGTTATGTGATTTATGAAAGTCCAGTTGGTAGCTGGCAAACACATACAAGCAAAGAAGCCACAGAAGCCAGCAGCAGCCAAACACAGGCATCTGAAAGCAGAATTTTCTTTATGAAGCAAAACTGGAAATAATTCAATAGTACTCCCTTACCCCCTCCCACAATGTCCCAGCACCCCCCTGCTGCTCTATCCGTTAAGTAACTGCAGTTCAGGATGTGGAAGGGAGGAAAATCAGTCCCCAGCTGTTTCTGCTGGGTTTCACTAGGAGGAGCCATACGATGTGTAATGAATGTGCAGAGCTGTTTGCAATTAGTGTACATCCGAACTGCTCCCAGGGCAGCATTTCTGCTACTGCCATTTATCTTTGTAATAAATGCTTTTCAAATAGATCAGAAGGTAAAATTAACACAAATTACTGTGATCCTTTGGTTTCTCAGTATGCTATTTTTATAGACTTCATTCTGCCACCAAGAGGACAGTAACTCTAATTACCACATCACGTACACACCATATGTAGCATCGTAGTATTTTGTGAAATGCTGCTATGTCTTCCTCTATATTGGGTACAACTGTGAGCACAACTGGGCATGATCCTACCTAATTATTCTCTGCAGTAGAAACAATTATCAATAATAACATTATGGGGAGTCAAGAGTGGGAGGATGACTTATCACTTGAGTTCCACAGTTCATCCCTAGGGTAAGTAAATCAAAGGTACTGAAAGTGGCACAGACTAACCCTACTCCAGGTTAGAAAACACAGGGGAAATGAAGAATAAATAATGAGGGGGACTGCCTTTGGAAGGGCATTTACCTTACTGTTACCACCATGTTCCTTCAGGAAACCCAAAAGTCCATGTGGGCACATCCACAGAGAAGACAGGCGCAGCTCAGCCTCCTGTTCTACCTCTTGGACTGCCGTGTCCCTCTGAGGTGAGTAATGCTACATGTCTCCTTCCAGGTGCAGGGGTAAAGGTCTATAACTCCTTCCCACTTCTGATGAGAATTTTTTCCCAGGCAATGCTAATCACTTTTCCCAGCCAGTAAACTCCTGAAGGCTCATGACAGATGGGTGGCAGTACCACATGCAGCAAGTACAGCAGTCAGTATCTCTAACCTGGCAGGGCACACGGCTTCCAATGTCCAAGAGCCTCAAGGCATCTGCTACGCCATTCAGAGAGTGGAGGGAAATTCTGCTGTGAGAGATTCCCAGTGATGGTTAAGGGGCATTTACTTGTGTGAGCTGGAACTGTGTGAGTCTAGCGGGGGGACCAATAGACATCAGCATCAGGAGCCCTTGCTGGGTCACCTTCACCAGCCATAAGAGGCCTGGAAGGGCCAGTGAGTTACCCACCAGTGTTATTCTGCATTCTTTTCTGTTATAGGAACCACCATAGGTGAGTTGTTCAAAATCCCTAAGTGTTTACTTTTCATTTCTGTACTGTATGAGAGGGTCTTACATAAAAATGTAAGAAAACAAAAAAATAAATATATCCCATTTGCATATTTCCAGTGTACACAAAGGCATTAGGTTTCTTGCAAAATTAGAAGAAGTCACACATGTGATTCTTGGAGTACTTTTTAAGGAAATAAATTGCAGGTTTTTTTCAAAACTAGCATTTAAACATTCCCCTTACAGTGTGTTGCTTGCAAATGCAGGCTGGGGGCTTAGATGTCTCCCTGCTTAAATCTACTGTATTATTTCTGTTTTCAGACAGACTCCATTGAGATCTCTGTGAAAGGAATGATGTGAATAACCAGTATCATACAAGCTGTTCCAAGAATATCAGCAAGGCACTGGAATATGGCAGGGGGAGTGGGGACTTTCCTGAGAAGGTTGTACCCAGTGATGGAAAATATATTTGTGTTATTACTTTAGCACAAGTGTCTTCTATAATGCTAAGGTTTGCTTTCAAATAAAACATAAATTGCACATCTGGTTGGAAGAAATAAATGCAATAGTGCTTCAAAGACTATCTGTCAGGCTTAAAAAGCAAAGAGATGAGGATTTATTGGTGTTTTTATTATTAACATAAAAGCCTTGGGATCTCAGTAGGCCAGGGTTATAGGTAAATATGGGTTCTATTTTCTTCTTTGTTCGCCTTAGCATATTATTAGCATCAAGCTAAAAAAGGATCATCTGAATGTTAATATGTTTATTATGTGCACATGGATGTTAGCTTAATCAATACACAGATGCAGAAGACTGTAGAGAAAAATATGCACTACAACTATATTCATCATCTTAAACATTTCAGACATCATCTTCAACATTTCAGACATCATCTTCTTTCTGGAAATATTATTTGCTTAAGAAACCCCACTCTTGTACTTTCACAGTCTTTCAAGGCTTTTGTGAAGCAGCAATGGGCTGCTTCCATGCAAAGGCTTGGAATGGACATCTATTTGCAAATGAACAAGCAATGAAGGAAGTGGGAGTTTCTAAAATAGATTACTTATAAAATTAAAATTTGAGGAAGCTTGGGTAAAAATAACATGTCCAAATCAGCAAATATGGGGTGGCTTGAAGACATACACATTAGATTTCCTGCCTAAGCTGCTGGTGACTTCAGCCTCCTTTCCAGGAGAAAATTAGCCTATGCAATGCTGTTAAAGCCTTGCATGAGTCTCTCCAAAGTGTTGGAGGGGGCTGTACAATCCCTGGTCCCCACTTTCTCCCAAAAATTGTCTGCAAGAGGTTCAATTTTTTTTGCTGTGTCAGGACTGGGTTGAATCTTTCATAGGATTTAAATTAAATCCTTGGCAACCACTTTTCTGATTTTGTAACAAAATCTGACCTATGTGTTAAAGTGAGGACATTGTTTTGCTGGGTTATTGCTTAATTACTAAATGAAGAAATATTAAGTACAAATTTAATGACTCATACAATATTTCCAAATGGCTCGTACTATAAAGTCCCATTTACATCTACCACACTGGTGTTTAACTCACTTTCCATTATTCCTGAGGCTATTAATGTCAGTAATTACAGCAGGTAATGTCTAATATTGAGTGTATTGTGGAATAAAGCAATGTTGAGCTCCTGCAGTGTGTTTTATATTAAGTACAAAAAGCTTCTGATACAGTTAATGTAACTATAAATCTTAACTCAAATGCTTATATGTCTCGTTTATGACCTGAATAAACTCTGAGGCAGAAGCAGGGCAGCTGAATAGCCGCTCGCTGCCAAACCACATATTCAGTGGAATATGCACTTACAATATCCTTTTCATATTGAATAATAACAGAAAGACAGAAAACAGGCTGAGTATTTTCTCTAAATTAAGTTGGATTTCTTTCCAGAACACTGAGTTTAATAGTAAAAAAATCCCTAAATACACACGAACCTTAAAATCACAAATATATAAATAGAATATAAAACTCAAAATAGTGTGGAGGGTTTTTTTCAGTGGAAATCCAGCCTGTGCTTATGATAAGAGCTGCTCTACAGGGTTTGATGTGTTAAATATTGAACACCCTGCCACTTGGAGAACGCACATTGCTCTGTCCCTTTGGCGAGGCTGCTGGATTGGCCTGGGTGTGGAGGTGGCCAGAAATCACAGTCACCTCTGGAAGAGCTGGCATTCACTGACTGTGTGAGCTGCCAAAGGAAAACTGGGCTGTGAGGGCAAACCTTTGGAAGCCTTTTGGAAGGCTGTGCTGTAGGTGACTGATAAGATGATTTGGTTTGAGTTTGAGCTCACTTGCAAGCACTGTTATAACCCCTGAGGAGGAATAATGTGTGCTGAGAACAAGGTAAGCGCCACTTAAATTCCTGTCAGGGCTCTGACTTCCAGTGTCAGCCCTTATGTGCTGTGGCACCCCTGTGTCCCCAAACATCAGCACACACGTGGTGAGGCTTCAGCCCAGGTGCCTGCAGTGTGAGGGTGGCTGTGGGGTGGGAGCCTGCAGGGTGAAACAGGGAGGGAAATAATCTGATCCACAAAAAATAAGATTTAGGTGCAAGTTGCACTAGAGATTTAGGTGCAAGTTGCACAAAATTAGGCTCAGAGAGACATCAACTACCAGAAAGCAGAAGCCCTACTTCAATCAATTTCCACTGAAATAAATTCCTTTGGATGGGAAGTTCTCCTTAAAGACCTTTGGTACGTTATGACCCTTTAATATTAAGCATGTCAACATTTAAATTGATGATGCTATTTTTTGTAGAGCTATTTACAAGGGGAGTATTTCCCTCCGAATTTGTAATAAATCATGTAAGACATCTTTTCATTCCATTTCCCTTTAGAAAGAAATATTTGGTAGTTTAAAATATTTAATGTAGTGGAAAATCTAAAGGGAAAAATAAAGCATCAATAGACTATTTCAGCAGCAGAAACCATTTGGGACCTGCTTAACCACCTAAGCTCTTCTCCAAATTTATTTGGAAAGGGGCATATAAAGAGCTCATCACTTTCCATCTCCATTTTCATATGTGCAGCACATGCAATAGTTTAGCTCTGTACTCACACTCCGAGCTGATCTTGATGGTGAGCTGAAGTAACTTGAGATCACCATTTCTTTCTCCTTATGACAGTTCTGGAACATTTGGTTGACTAATTACCTTGTTAACTAGTCAGCTTTTTTTTTTTTAATATTTGACTTTATTTATGAATGTACATGCACAAGAAGGATAGGAGCCACACACAAGGTACCATTTTAAACCAGAGGATTATTATACCACCATGCTTTCCTTGTGCTTGTGATAGGAAAACTACACAGGCGAGATGAAATTTTCCTCCCGCCCAATACTTCACCCTGTCCATTGCTCAGTACAGACCAAACCCAAAGACTGACATGAAGGTGTGACCAAGGTGTTCCTCAGTTAAGTGTAAATCTTCCCCTGATTTCAAGGATTGATGGGCTAAACTTTAAAACATGGAGATAATGAAGCATAAGGCCCATAGTATGGGCTGTCTCTGTTTCTGTATCAGTGTCTTTGTACAGATATATACATAAATATATAATATATACATATTTACTTACCACTTGTGTTGAAGATAAAAGTTTTTTGTTGTACCCAGACATTAACACATTACTTTTAAAAGCTGAACCCCATAAACAGCAGCATGTAATTTCTCCCCATACCCTTATTTCGGTTTATTTCCATCAGTGCTTGGCTTAACAGAGCCTTGCATTCTTTAGAGCTCAAAAAGAAATCCAGGCAGTGACCCCACCTCTCAGGCCTCTATTGCAGACCCCTGCTGAAATCCTGGTGAAAAGCTACACAACACTGAATCACAGCATCAGTGTCAACACTACATACATAGGCATTTATTCAGCCAGAGAAAATTATGTTCCCTGAAAAACTGATTGCTGGCTTCTATAGGGCTGAGTCACATTAATCTGACAGACTGCTTCCAGAAAGAGCAGCATAGCTATAAGGATGAAAAATGTCTCAATTATTTATAGTAGAAGTGTAAGTGGACATCCTGAAGGGATGTAATTAAAAAAAAAAAAAGTAAGTAGTAGTACTTACCTGTAGTAAGGAGGGGAGACATGCTAGATGATGACAGGTGGTTTTATCCCAGTGGAAGGTAATTTACTTCAGCACTTCTTGGGGGACTCTGTGGCTGCAGGAGGACTAAAGTAGAGGAGGATGATGAGAGAGAAATACAGATCAGGTATCAAAAGGGACAAGGAAACAGGGGTAAGGCTTTGCAAGTTCACACATGGTCAGAAACCTGGAGCTAAGAAGAAGAAGAATCCAGGAGGTGGAAAGATGGGTGTGGAGACCCAGGGAATTGGGACTTAAAATCCATATGGGAGAAACCAGCACCTTCAGTTAAGAGGCTGACAAAAAGAATTGGCAATTGAGACTGGCTGGAGACAGGAACAGCAGTGGCTGAACCAACTACCCAGATATGAGGAAGGAACAGGGATGGGAGACAGAGATGGTTAGAGGGGAGTAAGACAGAGCTAGAGGAGGAAATTTTTTTTAGACTCATTTAGACCCATTCACTGGTCATTGCAGGGCAGAAAATGGATTATGAGAACCCTGGGTCATGATGCTGCTCTGGTCTCAGCCCCTAGGAAGGTGTCCTTTGTTCCACAGAGAGGCTGGCAGCTCATTATTACTACAAATTACCCTGTTAACTCAGAGGGCAGGAGTCCATATGGAGAAGGTAAGAGTCAACCCCAATAGCGTGAGGCATAGAGGTGTTAATATGATGCCACATAATAGGAGTTTTGTTTTTCCATTTTGCTTCATTAAGAACCTAGGAAATTACCTACAAACACTCTCTTAAGAGAAGTCTGTGAGCTGCCAAAGCAAATATGCAAAGCTAGCAAGTGCCAGAGCTGAAGTTATCTGGGCTTCTTTTCCCCTTTCACACCCATGCCCTGGCAATAGAGGAAGCCGTACTCTTTTCCCATAGAGGCTGTGTCAGCTTTATTCAGGCTGCTCAAGATAAGTCAGGACTGTGTCAAGAGAGATGCTCAGCCCCTTAATCATTTGTTTCAGAGGGAATGGTGTATTTTGAATGAATTTCAGGGGTCTGGGAAAACATTGAACACCATCTTAATTTAAGTTATTGAGTGTCAGTCTGTAGAACAGGGTGCATCCCTGCCTGCTTGTGCCACATATCTCTTGTACAACATCAGTAAGTTCTTACACCAAATTTTGCACTACAGTCACTAATTGCATGTTCCCAGTTGTATGGATACCTGACTTGAGACTCTAGGGTCTGGTTTGGAAAAGAGCTGAGTACTCACAGCTGCAGCAGGACTCAGTGGGAGCTCTGCTCTGAATATCTAAAAAATTACATAATGGTAAGTACCCTGGCAAATTAGGAATCTTAAACTGAGCACAAAATCACTGCACTTCTCTGTTCTTCTCTTTTCCGCTGTAAAATGAGGATAATAATTGGGGTAATCTGAAAATAAATACACATTTGTGAACAGCTTAGAGACTAGTCATCAAAAACAAGGGAAACAAATTAAATTAAAACTCTTTCTTAAGATCAAGATCAACTGGTCAGTAGTTAATAGGGATTAGGCCACATGTTAAACACATGGAGAAAGCAAAATTTCCATAAATGAATGACACCCATCCTGAGCAGTCAATGAGCTAGGGATCCTGTGGGAAAGGCATGAAGCATGTAAAGGTGACATCACAAAAATGTATATGGAGAGAGCATATACAGACTCCTAAGGATGGCTATCCAAACTGCTGCACAGTTAATTTCACAATAAAAATTAGTAATGTGACTTATGTGTAAATGGAATTAGTGATGATGGATGCCTTAGAATTGTCTTTTAAATTTTAGATTTTGTGATTGAAATCAAGCTAAATATTTCATGTATGTGATATTAGCCAACCAGAATCCAGCTCAAAAAAAAAAACAACCAAAAAACCAAACCCAAACCCAACAGTATGTGTATGTGCTGTTACAAAAAGCTAATAGCAACTGGGTGACTGCCATATATTACCTGGCACAGTGAAACTGTAAAGTCTGCTTTCACCATCAGACTGTGACTTATCATCTGGAAGTGATTTAGTTGTGTGGTTACCTTTGAACTGCTGGGGTTTTTTGGCTCTTTACTAGCAAGCAAATAATGATGGAGAATAAGACTTTAGCACTATCAAGTAAACAAATAATTGGGCTGGAGATTTCAAAACCAGAGGTGAGAAGTGATTTTGAAGCTAGTCAAAACTCTGTCGTTTTTATCCTCCATGGTTGTTATTAAAAGTAGCTCTGAAATCCAGATCTCTGCTCTCCCTCACTCCCCAGCCTCCTTTTCCCTTTACTACATGGTATGCAGGGAACATTGGTTGAAATATACTGCTGCTCAGCTCTGCACAGTCCATGTCCATAAACCCAGTTTGTTTTCTGGAGTAATTTGCACGGTATAGATGTATATCCTCCTCTAAATGCACACACCTGTAATTTCCATCAGCATCACTGAGAGCTACTTGTATATAATGAAGGGAAAATATGTGCTGCACTGGGCACTTCACAAGAGAATCTCCGAATGGGTTCATGTTACCTCCATCTGACTGAAAAAACCATGAAAATCACCTCCGATAAATTTCTTATGACTGGTTCACATGGCAGGTGGCCCTCCATTAGAAATAGAATAGTTATACCTGACTCCTCCAATATTTATGAACTGAGGACAGAAATTTCAAGAACATATCAGCCCAAAGGCATCATTGTGTGTGGGATTACAGCTTTCATACATTCTGCATCCCAAAATACTTTTGCAGAGTTATCAGGCACTGTTAGTTTAGCAATAAGTAAATGCAGAAGAAAACAGAAATTAGAAAGTGATGACAACTGAGAAGATATTTACTCATAGAAAAGGTTGAATTAAGTTGAAGCAGAGGAGTACTGGAAAGCAGTTTCAGATGCTGGAGCTCCAGCGATTTTACACAATACCAGCTGAGGTGAGAGCACAGAAAGGACCAAAGGGGATGCCTCAGCTGCATTCGCAGGAAGAAGGGAATGAAGGGGGAGAGTGTGAAAAACAGGTGAGGTAAGAGAGTTGGACTGATTTTTTTTACTATTTTTGTAACAAAAATAACGCGACCAACAGGACCAGGGCCATGATTGTCCCTCTGTACTCGGCACTGCTGAGGCCACACCTCAATGCCTGTGTCCAGTTCTGAGCCTCTCACTACAAGAAAGACACTGAGGTCCTGGTGTGCATCCAGAGAAAGGGAGTGGACATGGTAAAGGGTCTGGAGAGTAATTCATATGAGGAGTGGCTAAGGGAGCTGGGGTTGGTTAATCTGGCAAAAAGGAGGCTCGGGGGTTGAGACCTTATTGCTCTCTACAAGTACCTGAAAGGAGGCTGTACCCACATGGGGGTCGGTCTCTTCTCCCAGGCAACTGATGACAGAATGAAAGGACAATAGCCTGGAGCTGCAGAATTTCTTCACAGAAGGGTTTATTTAGGGCATTCCCAAGGGCTTCCCACCCAAGGGAGGAGTTCAAGAGTCACAATCACCATCCCTGGAGGTATTCAGGTGATGACTTAAGCTGCCACTTGCTGCTATGGTCTAAGTTGACAAGGTGGTGTTGGGTCAAAGGCTGGAATTGATGATCTTAGAGCTATTTTCCAACAAAAATGATTCTGTGATTATTCTAAATGTGACCTAGCACATATTATTATTTAGTGACTTATAAATCCCCGTTCTCATGTACTCACAAGGAATTGTGTGGAATGAACTTCTAAGACTACTCTGGGGGGAAAAAACACACAAAAAGTAAGTAAAACTTGAAAGATGTTACGGACATTATACGCTAAGCTCACATTTTCTGAAAGTATTTTCAATTATTCAGCTGAAGAAAAAAAATACATCTCTTGTTCAGATCATATTTTAAAAGAAAATTCTTTCTTAGGAGAGTTGCCCAGTACTGGAAGTAATTACTCAGAAAGATTATAAATTCTTTGTCCAATAAAGTTTTTAAGGCTGAGCTAGAGACAATTGAGCCTGGCCTTGTCTGCTGTTTGGGATGGTTGGGAAGTGTAGGGCAAATTTTGCAGTTCCCTATTTCCCAAAACCAGCAGCAGCAAGGGAAATGTGCACCCTACATTTTTCTCTGTGGAGACACCTCTCTGTCTCTGACACCAGCAATCAACAGAAAAATTACACTGAAATATAAGCTGTGAGAAAGCATCACAGGAAAAGAGTTTAATACATTTTAAATAACATTTCATGTTTGTTTCAAAAGGTATAGCTTATGAGTGAGATGAACAGTAGCTCCCAAACCATCAAAATTATTTCGTTTTGAAAAGTATTTAAAAGAGGTGTAACATCAATGAGGGGTCCCTGGGAATGGCAGCCTTAGGAACAGGAATGCTGCCTCATGCCTGAAAGAGGTCAGGGATGCCAGAGAAGACTGGTGAAAGGATGTTTGTTCTGTGAATCCCAAGAGATTTACATGGGAGCTGCATCCTTACAGAAAAGATTCAGCTGCTCCTCACATGCCCAGCAAGAGAAGCATGGGTGTGCAGGGAAAGGGGCACCTTCAGGGCCAGGTTCCAGCTATGAGGGATGGAGCAGGGTGCTGTGAAGGTCAGGACCGTGGGCTGCTGGACACAGGACTCACACGGGCAGAAAAGCACTTACACACTTTCAGCCTTTGGTAAGTTCTGCTCCGCACAGGTATTGTTCAGTGTTAATCTGTTCTGGGACAATTTTTCATAAGCCTCTGCCATCCTTATATGTGTTAATGCCTCCAATATCCCAGGAAACTCTCATTTTAACTATCTGCATCAATACCTCTAGGGGCAATGGGTGTGGGACACAACAGCAGGTTTTGCTCAGCAATTATGGAACTGACATAGACAATAGCTGAGATTATGCTCAGAATAACCAGACCAGGATCAGACCCACAACGTGTGATGTGGTGTCCTGATAAATCCCATACAGTTAGCAAAAAAAAAAAAAAAAAAAAAAAAAAAAAAAAAAAAAAAAGGAATCACAGCAATAGTGCATTCAGGACAGCTTCACAAAAGGACCAAGAGAATCAGTGGTCTGGGTTTCTGTTGCCTCTCTGGAGACATTCAGAAGGCTTACACTTCTTTCATTCCTCAACAGCTGGTCCCACTCCTCTGGCCATGGGGCTCAGTAGGGTAGCACAGCCCTGCAGCTTCCTCCACCCTCTGACCTTTACTGTCCAGCACAGCCCAGAGCCAGGGAGACATCACGGCATGATCAGCCTGGCATGTGCAGGGCTGCAGAGAACTGGTACCAATTGAGCCCAACATATTTCACATCCAGAATATGATCTCTACCCTGTGCATCTGTGACTGTCAGGACAAAGAGGCTTTTACCTCCTTATTTTTTCTGTCTCTTCAAAACAGGATAGGAAGTAAGTCAGATTTATGGCCAGTCTAGGATATAGGTAGTTGCACAGATGAAAGTCCTGAGTAACAAGTGACATTCCCTCAGCTGGGCTGCTGTAGCTGAGTGCATGAGTGCTCTTAGCACACTCCAGATGCAAGGGATGGTGTTCAAGAACTCTCATGGTTATGTACAAATTCTTCCGTCCTTCCATTCTTCCATGTAGAAATTCTTCCATCCTTCTTCCCTGCTGTAGAGCAGGGAGATTTGCAATTATGATTATGACTGATTCACTAATTGAACTATAATGGGATTTACTTTACTGTGCAGATCCAGAGAAGAGTAAGGTGATATAACATATCACACCTACCCCTCACCCACAGGTAAAATGATTTTAAGGGCTTTTTTTTTTTTTTTTTTTAGTTAAAGAGCTAGAATTTGCTCTTCAGTTAAGTGGCTTGAGAGAGTTACAGAACTAGCAATATTGGGTTAGTTATTTCTTGGTGGAAAAAAAATATTCAAGCTTGGGGCAATGCAGACATTCTTAACTGTCATATTTCAGTGCTTCTACACCTATGTAAGATATTTGTCCGACATACCAAGAGCAACTTTTTGATGAAGGCAATATATTTAAATGTACAGAAAGGGATTAAAAAGGGCTCATGCCACAGATTCCCTTTGTCATATTAATATTTTAGGGCAAACCTGATACTTAAAATATTTGCCCTAACTTGCCTGAAGCACCATAACTGCATGAAGCAGTGTGTAAGATTATGTAGAAAACACCTCTTCAGAAACACTTCTAACACTAAAACAGTTCCCTGCTGCAAGCAGGAACTGGCTGATACCTCAAGAACACCTGTGTGTTGCCAGCTTCTGAACTTCTAGTGACCAGTGAAACTTCCAGACATGTCCTTTCTGCACTTTTTTATTGGTTAAGTTCACAGAAACCCCACTTAATTATTGCATAATACCTTCATGAATCAAGTTTTTACTGCACAATTCTAGTTGCAGTAAAATAAGTGTGCTTCATATGTTAACAATTACAACCTAGATTTATGAAACATCACACAATGTTTGCATTGGCTTTTCTAACTGCTTTATTCACAAAACAGTGTTAATACACCTAAAATAAATTCACCTTCCTTCTGAAACTCATTAAACTCTTGTGTCTCTGCACAGATACTCTTTCGTCTCCATGCACTCTAGGAATGTATCACATAAAATAAAGATGCTATGTTCCTGCTACTCTGTTCTCCTTTTCAACCAGGCAGATGTGTTAGACATGGCTGGAGGCAGCTCTAAGCTGCATTTTACTGGGTTTGAAGTTACAGGCACATCATCTGTGATGGACTCAGTCCTAGAGAGCAAAGGGAATTACAGCAAGGATCTATTCCACCATAAAAGGACACCAAGAAGAACTTTGCTTTGAAGTTCTAATCTGTGCTGCAAGTTCAAGTTTGCTCTGCAGCCACTGGCTTCAGTGAATGTCATCTGTACTCACACAGCTGTAAAATGTTATTTATACCTACAATCCAGTGGGGTCAGAGCTCCACAGAAATGGTGTAAGAGAAGAAACCAGAGTTGCTTTCCAGTAAGTGCAGGACTGTCCACAATACAAGCCAGGTCCGTAGCAACAGAACTTTGGTTTTTCACATCACATTTCATCTAGACAGAAACTCAAATTAAATTTATTTGGTAAGAAATATTTCTTTTCCTATTTAGTACCATCTGACCTTTCAAAAGTAACTTCCAGTTTTATATTATGAGACAAAATAATTTCCTTTCTAATTAATTTTTGGAAAGTTTGGCTTGTTTCTGTTGTTTTGGTGGTTTGGTTTTATTGTTGTTTTTTTTTTTTTTAAATATGGACACATATATGAATTTATTTAGCTTTTTGTGGAGCATGATTTATAAAAAAGACTGCAAGGAAGAAACTGGTGATGGGGAGGACTCTGCATAAGCAGGATATCACTGCTTTTCATAGATCCTAGAAATCATAACAGTTTTACCAAAAGCCAAGTGAATTTCCTGCTTGGAACATGTGATCAGCTTGGAAAAAGTGTGGTTTTGTGCAATCTGTTTCCTGCCCAACTACAATTTTGCCTTTGGCTAGACTAGCACCACAAGTCATAATCAATTAAAGTTCTTGTTTTTCCTTTTGGAACCAAGCACTCAAGCTTTTTTTTTGTGAAAGTCTTAATGGTGGGTATATGTGTAAGTGTGAATGTTTTCCTATGTCATTCATATTAATGAAGGCTTGCAGGTGTATTTGTAACACGTTTTCTGAAGTAACTTGCAGAAAATATTTTTTCCTTTCCCTTCCCTTTATGGAGACAGGCTCCCTCCAGCATCTGCACATAAAATCAAATTTTGTGGCAAATCAGACATTCCATACCCCCAATCAGACCATGAACTTGTACCAAGCTTAATATCTTCTCTGGAAAAATGGTCTAGGAAAAGATTCAAACTGTTCTCCATTACAGAAGAAATACACTACTAATGAGGCATAGAAATATTCCTTCAGATTGACCTAGCAAAAACAAATTTGTTTCTACTTCCATCACTTGAGTAATAGATGTTGACAAAGTCACTGAATTATTTGGCTCTGTGTCTAGCTGAAATTTGTCTGAATGGTGAGAAAGAGATAAATGTTACAGATGTGGCTCAGCCTTGAGCAGCAAACAGAGAATTTCCTTCTAATAGGTGATAAAGCAGTCACTCTTGTTACCCCAGGGTTCTGAGGTTTTCTGAAACCAAAGCACAGAAGTCTGCTAGGAAGATGCACAGCATTTGCCAGAATGTGTAATCCCAGAGAACTCACCAAGCCTAATGAAATGTTTTCCTCTTTTCTCTGGGGTTTGTGTCAGTGTTCACATTTTTCCCACAAAAAAAAAAAAAAAGTGTGATTCAAAGCCTAAAAGCAGCTCTTCCTGGACTGCTGGAAATCTTAGACCAGGAATTTGGAAGGAGTAACCCAAGAGTGCTCACCTAGTGAGGGTCTTCTGCAGAGCATTGAAAATAATGATAATCAATAACCATAATAAGATTTCCTGTGTTTAAAACCAGAGATTGACAAGGAATCAAACTCCAGTCAGAAGCAAAGCATCAAAATGAACCTCCCTCAGAAAAGCTCTTTTGCCCGATGTGATGTCTTGTATTTATAATGGCCATATTTTACTACATAAGAAGGATTTTACAGATTCAGACATGAACTTTTACAGATAACTTGTGCAGAAACAGCATGAAGGACTCTTACATGTACAGTGAACTCATAACTCACATATACAGGGTTAGCACAGAAGAGACTGGCATGTGGTATGTCGGATCCTCCTCTTTCTCTGGATACACCTTTTTCCTTGCAGTATTTTGTCTCAAAAATATCTTATAGAGGTAAAAGCAACATCAACATCCTCTGCTCCATATTTACACTGCAACAGGAAATTCCATTTAAACACAAGGAAAAAGAAATTGCTCTGAGTATAGTAAAAAATGGGAGCAAGTTGCCTGCAGAGAGTGTTGTTTCTTTTTAATGGAGACATCCAAACCCAGACAGACACTGCCCTGAGTAGCTGACCCTGCTTTGAGGGGTGGGATTGGCCTGGGTTTGGAGTAGATGATCCCCAGATGTGCCTTCCAACATCAACTACTCTCTAATTCTGTGGCCTTGCAAGACAAAGGAACTAAAACATGGGACACATACTGGAAGTTTATTATCTCATCCTAGCTCATTTCAAACTTCCTGACCCTCATGAGGGTAAAGCCCTCTGACCCCTGCTCACAGACCTACACATTTTGATTGCACATCCATAAAGATTTCCTGCATCATCAGGCTAATGTGTATGATGTAACTGAAAACTTGTACCAGAATATTTTCAACAAAGTGTACCCTTGTACATTTGTGATTGCATATTTGTACTTTGAGAATCAAATTTACAGACCATACATTTTCTTTTAAAGCCTTTCTCTCCTTCCAGTCAGAACATCCCTGTCTGTGTCCACCAAAATAATTTCATGCCTTAACATCATAACTGTGCTTATTTACTTCTTCTCCTGTTCTGGACATAAAGCAAAGCTCACTTTGACTTCTGAGGGCTTAAGGATTGCATCAGCCGAACCTTCTGACAAAATAAAACCCCAAACCTTAAATTTAAAACTATGGTGTCTTTTTGCCATATCAGTTTCGATAATGTGATTTTTGTATTGCACACATAATTACACATTTAAGGGATGGTACATTTACAGTTTCTTGTGCCTGGTAATGTTTTCCAGGCCACCAGCTTTAGGTGAGCCAGAGGGGTTTGCAAAAGTCATGCAACATATTTTCACACGCATACAGGTAAATCTGATGTGTCTGTGCACAATAATTGTGATATCTGCAGGTCTCTGTGCCAGTCTGGGGTTCTGTGAGACGCTGGTTCTGTTTTGAAGGGTAGAGCTCAGAGACGGTCAGATACAGGAGATATATATATATATATATATATATATGTGTGTGTGTACGTATGTGATGCCTTTCTTAAGGGCTTAGCAAAACTTTTCAGTCTTGCGATTAACATGCAAAAATTCCAAATACAGTTGCTCCTTTGAGACACGGGCAATGACTGTGTTATTTGGACTGAATCAAAGAAGGCAAAATATTAAGAGATAGTTAAACTACTACAATATGTGCTGGATTTTTTTTTTTCTGTGCAGTAAACACTGAGTCAGAAAACCGATTTCTTCGCTACATTCCATGGCTTTTTATACCTGAGCAGAGGTCTGTAATTTACAATCTCAGTGAGCCGGTGGTGGGTTCGTACCCACTTCGGACAGGCACACAGGGTTTCCAGCGATGGGAGGGGCGGGAGATGCGAGCATCGGCGCTCTGCAGCGGGAGATGCCCCGCGGCCACGGGCGCAGCGGCAGCGGCCGAGCTCTCGGAGCGGCGCTCCGCGCGTTCCCTCCAGAGGGCGGTAGATACCCGCGCACTGCTGCCAGCGCAGCCCGGCCGGCATTCCCGGGAAATGCCGCTCAATCCCCGGAAAGCATCGCTGCCGCTGGGGCTGGAGGCGCTGAAGGGGAGCCTTCAGCAATCCTTGCTCTGATACCAGGTGGGGACTCTGTGGCATGGCCTGACGTTCTGCTCAAAGCACAGCCACAGGCTGTGGGGCTGCACAGAGATGAGCAGGGGTGCTAGGAGTTATCCACATAGCCTGCTCACTCATAATTGTACCATGAGGAGTTATCCACATAACCTTCTCATTCATAATTGTACCATGAGGAGTTACCACATAGCCTGCTCACTCATAATTGTACCATGAGGAGTTACCACATAGCCTGCTCACTCATAATTGTACCAAGAGGAGTTATCCACATAGCCTGTTCACTCATAATTGTACCAAGAGGAGTTATCCACATAGCCTGCTCACTCATAATTGTACCAAGAGGAGTTATCCACATAGCCTGCTCACTCATAATTGCTCCTGGGCTGCCTTCAGAACCCTCCTCCACTGCCACACTACAGAGGCCTGAAGACATCTAGTGCTCCTCTGTCACACCCGGAACGACGAGGCAAAAATATTAGTCTAATTAGATTAAGACTTAATCAAGCTGAGACTTAAGCAAGGCTGCTTGCCTTGTGGGCACTCTGGGAGTGAAGTTTTGAGACAGAAATTTGGTTTATTGTAAGCAGAGGACCTTGCTCCTGTGGGAATGTCTGTCATGTTGTTTCACAGAAGTCCTGAGCATCGGTAATGCAAAATCCTATAAATATGAAGAATATAAACAAAATAATGAATATAAATAATTCCTCTTGCCCTCCTCATTCCTGCCAATCATTCAAGAGATAAGGGAACAGAATGACAGCTAGCATAGATATTTTATGTCAATTATCTAAAAAATGGAAAAAGAATGTTGACACTTACTTGGAGTTTCCAGATGTTTGGAAGCCCCAGACAACTCTGGTGTGTACATGCACAGCACAGCCCATGCACAAGGTGCTGGAGATGCTGAGCACCTCTGCTGTGCCCCTGTCTCACGCACATGTGCTCAGCTGGATGTAGCTGCAGTGCGCTGAGTGCACTGTGCACAGCCTGGCTGTGGCTGCCCCAGCTGCTCCCCTTGGAGCTGCTCCACCCTGGAAGTGCAGGAGTCAGAAGCCCCGTGGCTGCCCCAGCTGCTCCACATTTTGAGCATGGATTTCCCCAGAAGAAGAAGAAGTGGTCTTCTTGTTGCAGGCAGTGGAACTAGCAGATCTTTTTGGGGTCTGTTTTGGCTTAGGGAAACATTTCCGACTTGTATTTTCTTTAGATCTGAGCTGAACCACACCTCTACTGATACTAGACAATATCCAAAACTAGAGGTTTTCAGAAGTTAAGATACTGGAAAAAATTTTCACCTTTTTCCTGCCCTGGAAAAAAACTAACAATATTGAAAAAATTTTGTTTTTTTAAAAATTGGAATTTTTTTGTCTCTTCTACACTGAAAGTAGATTTGGTATCATTTAGCTGGAATTTAGAAACTCCTGCAAGATAAAATTTTCAAATAAATAAATATTACGGAATGTAAAACATCATGGTACCATGGCAAGACTGCATGTGAAAGCACAACAATTTTTTTTATATTGACACACATTTACATTAAGGAAAATCTTATATTGCAAAATAAAAAATTTAGGCTGAATCTCTAAACCTTGTGAGCTTACAAATACAATATTACAAAATATTATTAAGTTCTGCACTACTGCTCTGTAAAACAGAATTGCAGCAAAATAACATCAATTTAACTTTAAATTTCAAAAGATCAAAATCTGTGTGAGAAAAAAGTCCTTTCCTTTTTTTGTCTTTAAAAAAAAAAAAAAAATTCAATGCTTATTGTATGTTGGGCAATTTTAATATTCAGCGTGGAGAGGGTGCTGGACCATCTTGTCTGGATTGTGCTTTTGACAAAAAAAGTTGGACCAGATGATGCTTGGGTTCTCCTTCCAACTTGCTATTCTATGATAGTATGAAACTATTTCCTTTCCATGGTCAGAGCAAGGTCCACTTGCTGGCAATCAGAGATTTTTCCCCTGGTGAGAATGTGAAGCTAACATAATACATATGTCAGTTAGAATTAACATTTCAAAATTCCTTCTTCAGGGCATCTTTGTGCTTTTACTGATCCTCTTCCCACTCAGTTTTTTTCTGCTGGATCCTATGGCATCAGTGAGGGAGTTTTACAGCTTTACATCGGTTTCATTAAGACATGTGCAGAACCAAGGAACTCCATTATTTTCTAGAGAGAGTTTAATATTTAGTAGTTCTCTGACCTGTGCAGTACTTTGGTTGCTTTTGGACATAGTAACATTTCAAAGCAATGACTTTTACCCACAACACAAAGATTTCCCTCCTTAATCTCTGTACCTGACTCTTCAGCTGATTCCCCTTTCAAAGGTCACTGAATTACCTTGCAGAAATCAGAGCAGACCTTTGGCTACGTTCACTGCCTTCATCCCAATCTGCTAGGCTGAAAATCTCAGTTACGGAGGATGAGAGGGCTATCGAGTTGCAAAAACTCACAATATCCCTCTTATATTTGCTTTTGTGATCTTGAAAGGCCAAGAAGACACATTGTAGTCAACAAGAGCAAAAATTCCTAGGCTTGCTAAAATTCTTCCTAGGAAGTGAAATAATCAGCATTTCTAAGTACTGCCTGGTTTATTTTAGAATTGCTGCTTTTTGACCATACGCACTTGTATGGATGTGAAAAGTGACTTGAGATAAACAGAAATCAAATAAAGGTGCTCCAGTTTATTATAATTATTGCTGATTCCATGGAACCTATAACTGAAGTTAAGGTTTTAAAGTATTTTACTTTATATAGCTCGTTGGATTGAGTCATAATGAAATTAGAAGAGGGTCGAACAGCTGAGGAAAACCGTACACCTTTTTTCACTCCCATGCAAAATGGTTTTTCACCCTCTGAATAAGCTGCAGTCAGCCTCTCAGCTTCAGATAATAGGTTCTCTTCAGTTACTAGTTGCTTGCTTGCGCAATTTAATTTTTTTCCAGAGAGAAACATCTAGAAAATGTTGGGGACATTCAGCCTTCTCTGAGCTGCAAGACAGAGCTGGTGGCCCACGTGATTCATCTATGTAGTTTTGCTTATTTGAAGGCAAAAATCATATTAAATGTCTGCTTTGATTCTGAAGTAGTTTATGGAATACTGGGATGACATAAGTTCCTTGTCAGCTGCTAATTTCACATGAATACATGCTATTCCAACATCTAGACCCTTTTGGAGTAGAAGTCACATCACTGAATGTGGCTGGGTCCGACTCCTGTGCCTGCTCTTGGGCTCTGTATTTATCCTGCTAATTACCGAAACCTTTTGGGAGCCAGGCATGGATGCCACAGCTTTCCCAGTTACCCAGCCTGCTGGTGCATGGCCCCACGTGGGGCTTGGGGGGAGAGGTACCTGGCAGGCTCACACACTGGCCTCATGGCATGGAGAGCGGTGGAGGACAGTGTGGTGGGGACAGGCCAGAACGGGGGGAAAAACATTCTCTTGGTTCTGGGAGGTTCCCTGTGGTTTGGGGATCCTACGGCCAGCTTGGAGAGGGGAGGAGCAATAAGACCCTCATGTTTGAAACCCAAGAGAAGTGTGGTCAGGCAAAGGAAAATGCCAATTTCCATCATGCTTAAAATCAAAGGTAAATTGACTATGAACAACTACTCTTCCACAGAACCCTGTCAATCTGTGTATTGTGTTATGGTCAGTCATAATCAAAAGACTAAATTCTGGGGGAAGTAATTACATTATTGATATGAGTAATCAGTTCTTGGACAATAATTATTTTTATTAGAACAGAACAAAATTTGTAATTTCTGTTTCAAACTTTTGGAGAAACTTCTTTTCCCTAAAAAAAAAAATAATAATTCTTGTTTAAAATCAGAATAAAAATATAAAAATTGCTCATGACATGAAATACTTCAAAAAGACACCCACAACAAACTTCAATCTTTTTGCATTGACTTCAGTGCTTGCAGTTTAGGCTATTTTGTTATTTTGCTAAAGTAAAGATATTACAGCTTGAAGTGCTTTGGCCATAGAAAGGCAGAGTACTTCAAGCTGATAAAATGAAATATTCTGATATTTTTCCACTGAGCAACTTAGGTAAACTGTTTATCTTAGTGAGTCTTCAGACAACAAAGCTGTAGAAGGGTGCAAGGAGGAAGATCACATTGTGGAGCCAGAGAAATAAATGGAGTGGAAGGTTACCAGTTTTAAAGGACTTTGTTTGGGAAGGAAAGACACTTTAAAAATAAACATTGCTAGGATTCTTCTTCTGTGCTGCTATGAAATATTTCAGGTTGTAACAAAGAAGGAAATGCAGGAAGGGGGAAAACAGATTGTGTTCTTCTCATGTTCAGGTCCCAGCAGCTTTCTTGTCCTTCCCACATGCCTCTAACATCTATGAGACTTTTTACTGTTTATGCTGGCTGTCCTACCCTAGAGAAGGCAGTGTAACACCTACACAGAACATGCACGTAACAACCTGGTGCATTTCCACAAGCTCCAGTCCTCCAAGCCCTCTGCTGCCTTCCAGTATATTCACCAGCGGCATGCGAGCTCCTGGCTCCAGCACGCACTGGGCCATTAATACTCCACTTGCTGGGGTAAGAGCTGTTTCCATCCACTCATTTTACTGAAGAACTAAAAAGTGTACTGTTTAGTTTGGAATCACTGTCAGAGCACATTGATGTCCTTCATCCCACTTGCAAGGGGCAGAAGATTGCCAGTGAGCTTCATTCCCTAAAGGATTTAATGGTGCTGCTGTACATTTAAGCCTGCAGACTTAGCAACAGTTGATATTTTTCTCAACATGTGGTTTTAAAGGCCTTAAAAACACCAGCTCAGTTTGTCTTTCTATCCTTCTGAAGAGGACCAGATAGCCATATTGCAGGAAAACCTCTGCCAACTTTTTCCTCCCTACAGCCATATATACCTATTAAAAATCACTGTCCCTCGTGGCATTTAAGGCTTAATCAATATTTTTCATTCTCCACTACCTTTTGAGTCCCCTGAACAATGTTAGCTCTTCAAGACTGCGATGTAGTATGTTATTGCTGTAAAAAATAAAAGCACAGCTTGTTATTTAAACTAAGGGCCTCACTCTGCCAATAAACATCAAAGTATGTTAAAGCAGATACAAACACAATGCAGATGCCCTGGAAACGCATTTTGTATTGTCAGAGGAGTGGGATGAGGCCTTTGTAGGGCCGATGAGTCTCACAGATTTATAGTAATTTGATTTTTTCTTCAAAACCTCAAGTCCTGACATCATATGAATGTAAAAGAAACAGCTTTTAAAGAAGGTTAATTTCTAGCTATTGTGTATGCAGGATATCATTTTTCAAAAGGATCTTAGAACCAGGTTGTCTATTACAATATTATTATAATTAGCTCATTTTAGGGGCAACATTGTAGCATGTTTTTTTTCATATTACATCTGAAAAAAAAACCCTCTGTTGAAAATTCTTGAAAATATTTACTTGTGTAGTGATCTTAAGAAAGATTACAGTGAGGCTAATACATTGTTTCTGATGAAAAGATAACATTTTCAACTGTATGACTCCTCTAAAATATTGATGCTGAATGGTAATTATAGTGATTCTTTCTTTGATAGGCTAATGTACATCTCAGATTATGTCCCAGGAAAAAATCTGGAGAGGAAGACATGTTCAAACCCAGAGACAGAGAAACCATGCTGCTCACTTGCTATTTACAGCTTTCCAACAGAAAAGGAGCAGCAAGAAATATTGAAAGGCCAAAAAGTTGCTAGCAAAAAAGCCAGAAGCCATGGCACTGTCCTTTCCACTGATTGAAGGGACATAGGCTAATGCCAATACTCCCTGGAAGTAAACTCCTACCAGCGGTGGCCAGACTTCAGTCTTTAGTATGTTGTTACAAACTCTGCCTTTTCCATCTCAAGTATATTCATAGCTGTTTAATAACAAGTGTGTCTTTAAACAGCTGTGTAGAAATGGACAAAGGAGGAAGATTTTCTATCAAAGTTTATGGACCTGTATTATAGCAGAATACAGAAGCTGTGCCAGCTGTCATTCCATGGTGTAGTTATATATGATACTGCATGGAAGAATGTTTAGTGCAATCCTTTCTCTAAAGTGCTGTAGAGTCTGGAAGCTGTGCTGCTGATTCTCTTCTCTGTTATTCCTATTTGTGTGATGCAATTTGCTGGCCAGACAAGCCTGCCTGGGGCATCCAGCCGGGCTGGGAGCGGACAGTCCGTGCTGGAGTGCTGCTGGATGCTAAGGAGCAGCATTAGCTCTTACCTTCCCTGCTGTTTCTTGGCATGCAGCCTGTTCCCATGGCATTATCTGAAGCTGGTTGTGGGGATTTATGGTTTATTTTTTCAGCAATATTTTCAAGCCGTTATCTTCCCGCTTGTAGCTATAGGCCTTTATACTCTCAGTCTAGCAAGGACTCAGCTCTGTAAATCCACTTGTTTAAGATTTCCCTCATGTGTGCACACTAAACACATTGTTAACCTTGACAAGCAGTTAAACACTTAACCAGCACTGCAAAATTTCAGTTCATTTTCAAGTGTTGCAAGTCTTCATTTCTCCTGTCTGTCCTGAAAGCCTGGAATGGTAAGGCAATAAAGAAAGGAATAAAATAGCTAAGGCCAGTAACTTAACTGGTTTATACCTAGGTAGCTCCACCAAGTCAGTGGGGCAATAGAGATATTCACTGAAAATCTGGCTTTATGTAAAACAAAATCTCAGTACTCACTGGTTTTCATAACTCTACCTGTATTTTATTTCTCTTTTATTGTTTTGCTGAATGTGTTTATTTAAAAGAGTATTGAGACCTTATTAATCAATATTGATTTGAATGTGCTTGTGTTGGCCTAGCTGCCTTGAATAAATGAGAATATCTTAGACTAAGATTCATGTCAGTGAGTGTTACATCTTCACAATGGACTGAAAATCCAGGCTCTGATTCTGTATGGCACTATTATGTTTTATAGTTAGGGTAACACAAATGATAGGGTTCGAGATGCAGAAGAACAATCTGAAGATGTTCTGAGCCAGGCCTCCCTTCCCTGGGTGTGGTACACAAAATGTAACACGCATCTCACATGCTAGTCATAGGCAAATTCTGTAGCCTGAGGTTTTGGATCTGGAAGAGGAAAAGGGAAAATATTGCTGTAGTGGTTACTGCACAAGTGAAACACCAAACAGAGCATATGAGGATCAAAAATGAGCAGGAAGAACACAAACTTAAACACTCTGTGTACAAAGACTAATTACATAAAATAAAAGCTGGAAAAAATAAAAGAACCAAACGAGGCAGTACAGGAAATTTCTAAAAATGTTGCTGTTGACACTAAAGAAAGACAGAATATTTTGCCTGCAGCTGCAACACAGCTGTCACATCCAAACAAATTAAAACCCTCTGAGGACCAAAAACCACAATAAACTGTAACATTATTTAAGTGAAGCAGTATCTTTTATCTGCATCCCAAACCAAATACTTATTTAAGGTGCAAAAAGTCATCCTGGGAGCACACAGTGGCACAAAAGACCCTTCTAGGTCCAGGAAAGCTTAAGTTCTGATTTTGTGAATGTTAAAATACATCTTATTGCTGTCTTGCTGCCACTGTAGGAATTACATGGTTTTCCATCTCCACTCCAAAAGTCCTGGTGGGATATTCTGAGGCTGCTGATTTTGGTGACCTAAGCAATCAGAAGGTGCAGATGCACACTTTTAAACCGAGTGCTGCAATACTGCCCAGCAGCCTGGCTTTGCTGCATGGCCCTTAGGGCAGTACTGTACAAAAAGAGCAGCTGGGCTCTGCATGCTGCTGGAGGTTTGCTCCTAGGAGTGCCCCAGCCTCCCAATCCCATCTCAGTCGCACTTGGTTACCGAGAAAGTTTTTGCATTCATTATAAGGTGCTTATCCTGATTTACAAAGCCATTAAAGAGCAGAGCCCAAGTCACCTTTCTGAGTTAGTGACTCTTTACTCTGCTGGTCACAGGCTGAGGTCAACTGATACAGGTCTCTGTGCCTGCTCAGTGTGAGCCGCGCCACTTTGGGTGGTCGCTCTTTCAGCCATTGTGCGCGTGGCCCCCGCAGCTCCTGGCAGGACCGCGCTGGCACCTTCCCTCCCTGCGCTCAGGCAGGACACAGTCGGGCTCAGCAGCCCCTAGCCGGATGCTAACCACTGTGATTTCTGAGGAATCATTGCTAACACTGTTTTTTCAATCATTTCCCTTCAGTGTTTTGAGATGCGTCTGCGAGACAGGCACTAAAAAGAATGTTTGCTTTTTTTCCCCTCTGCCATTCCACTTTTATTTTCTGTTTGCAAACGCAATTCCCCCCCGTGGTACAGCAGGAAAGCATGCATAATGTAACTATGTGAGCACAGCTGAACTTTTCCCTACTCTAAAGAAAACATTTATTATGGACCAAAGCACAGAATAGCTTTACAGAGTACTTCTTTGGTTAAATACATAAAATAAACCAGCTGCTGCTGTAAAGAAATGTAAAATATTTATCAGATTAAATATGGATCATGCAATCTTATGTTGACTGTTTAACCTTAAATACCTACTAAATCAATGCAACACATCTGAATTCACAGAAAAAAAGTCATCCTTCTAAATTACTATTAATCATTACTTTAAGTTCTGTAAATCTGTTTGATGTTGGCCATAATATATATGATTTTGTGAGCTGAAATTTCAGCTTTTTTGTTAATCAATAGATGTATTTGCTGACTGGATGAAAAAACTGAGAAAGGAAACATATTAGGGAAGACAAAAAAAAAAAAAAAGAAAAAGAAAATTTTTAAAAAAGTGAATATGTCTGCTCCAAAAACCGTAAAGCAGCTTTTTTTTTTTCAATGATGCAAGAAATTCCATAAAGTGTGAACTATTATACAAAGTTTACTCATTATTAAAGGTATGCCACAAAATGTCATGGCAGTAGAGTGTTGTCATGGGATAAATATATCTCATTTTGAAATACTCTCCATAAATTCCATAGTCACCACAACTTCCATTTAGCTGCAGAGGGCTGGCAGGAATGTTTTGTTTTAAAATTAATCATCCACTATCCTTCCTTCCTGTCACTAGGCTTAAGCACTGCAATATGAGGGAGAAAATCTCGGAAATGTTTTTGTATTCACCCAGTGCCCAAGTCTGGAGGCAGAAGGGGATATTCACAAACCTGATTTGGGGAATATCATAATTTGGAGAAATTCAGTGAAAGCTCTCACTTAGCTGCAGTACCTAAAAAAAGCAAGCTGCTCTAACTCAAACAGAACTGACCATTAGGTATTTCAAGTGGTTAGTATTTGACCTGCAAAAATCTGCAAAAACATTATCACAAACAAGGGCCCCAGCATTATTAATGCCATGTAGTTTAATTTAAGAAGGATGTCAGAGCACAATCAGTCACCAGAGAAGTTAGCAGATGATTCAGTTGAGTTTAAAATTGTATGTGTGGAGCTGGGTGCACACTCCTAAAGAAAACAACAATGATGTACAACCTTACGCTGGGATCGGCTTGAAAAAGAGGGCAGAGATGGGGAGGGTCAGCAGTCATTTATTCACTATTAGTTATTGTGTGTTCGTTCAGCCCCTTGGCTTTTTGTACCCCCTGCTTCCTGAGCCTGTGTGTTCAGGATTTGTCTGATGCTTCAGCTGGCATCTTCTCTGACAAACCTGCCGGAGGATTTGTTGGCTGTTTTTGTAGGGCATGAAGCAGAGTCAGATTCTGCCCTGTCTCTACACCCAAAAGGATTAAATTGCTCTCCAGTGCACACTGCCCCTGCTCACTGTAACCTCAAGGGGAGTATATAACTCTGAAACATCATGCAAGTCCACTCAAGGTCAAAAAACCCCAAAAAGCACATCTGTGAGTATTCACACAGTTTAATTTCTCACAAGGCAGCAGGTTGTGTGCTCAGCAGTTGAGCACTGCCATGAAGTTGTGCTGGGAGAGGAACGTGATGACAAGTGGGGGTGAAGTGGTGTGAAAGCAAATTGGATTTATCTATATCGTTAATTGCTGCCCATAAGTAAAACTTAGCTTTTCCTTTTTAAACAGTACTAGTGCCTGGCTAAAAACTTTATGAGCAATTGCTTCTGGCTTTTTTTATGGGAGCTCCAACAGCTCACATTTTGGAAGTTGTTACTTAATATGATGTCACTGGCTCTGCAGGTGAGTAAAACACCCAAATAACTTTTCTTTTGAAATGTTCTTGCAGCAGCTGTTTCAACACATGAATCATAACTTCTCTGCCTTGACAAATGCAGCCATTTGAATAGCTTCACTGAACAAAAGCATGACACACACAAATCCAGAATGAAACAAAAATGTTTCCATGAAATACCTGTGTCCACGAACTCATACGAGTGATTATTTATATTTTTAAGGCATTTTATATAGTTAATTCACTATGTGGATACCCAACCATCACACCACATACAACTACAGCAGTTGTTAGAGAAATCTGATTTAGTAGAATCTGACCCTATTTTAAAGGCAAAGAAATAGATTGAGGAAGCACAAAGCTGTACGGAATAAAAGTGGCAGAATCAATGTACATTTCAGAATTTCCTCCATCCTCATCTAGCACAGCTCCTTTAGATCATGTTACTTTATTACTCAAGCTGGATTTTGATAATTGCTGTGCAAATGAACCTTTGAGAAAATAACTTGAGGGGATACTACATGTAAAGTCTCACTACATGTAAAGTAGCCACATAAACTGATTTTCTTGTTTCAATTAAATGACTCCATTTCTGCCTCTGCCCCAAACTAGATCTGCCTTATTTGAGTCCTCATTGCCCTTTGGAGCTACATATATAGAACATGACAGCAAAATGAGGACCAGATCTTTTAAAGCTTGGCTGCACAGTTTTGATTATTTAGGTTGGAAAAGACCTCTAAGGCCATCAGGTCCAACAATTACCCCAGCACTGCCAAGGCCACCACTAAACTATGTCCCTCAGTGCTGCATCTACATCTTTGAAATACCTCCAGGGATGGTGACTCCAACACTTCCCTGGGCATACTGTTCCATTGCTTGACAACCTTTTCATTGAAGTAATTTTCCTAATATCCAGTCTAAAACTCCTCTGGTGCAACTTGAGGCCACTTCCTCTTGTCCTTTTAGTTGTTACTTGTGAGAAGAGACAGATGTCCAGGTCACTGTGACCTTCTTTCAGGTGGTTGTAGAGAGTGATATGCATTCTCTCCACTGCTTCTCATCAGACTTGCACTCCAGACCCTTCACGAGCTCTGTTGCCCTTCCCTGCACTTATTCCACCACATCAGTGTCCTTCTTGTTTAGTAAGGGACCCAAAACTGAACACAGGATTTGAGGTGTGGCCTCCCCAGTGCCGAGCATGGGGGGAGGATTGCTTCCCTACTCCTGCTGACCGCATTGTTTCTGGTACAAGCCAGGAAAATTAATGGCATTTAAGAAAGTGTGACAGGATAGAGAAATTACTACAGGTTCTCCTAGCTTCTTAATGCAGCCTCTGATAGTAGAGGATGTTCAGTACTTCATGTTATTGTCAGAAAATGACTGCAAATAATTTTTAAAATGTAAACTGTGGAGAGGACAAAAATAAGGGAAAAAAAGAGCTAAATCATGGGTTGAGAGAAGAAAACCAAGATAGCTGTGGAGACAGACATAGAGGAAGAAAAGAAGAAGAATCATCAACTGTGAAATATAAAGACCAATATTATGCTAAATACTGAGTATCAAAAGTGTGTATACATGTACATGCATAAAATATAGAGAATTATATGTGTGGAGCTTGTTGTAAGTGAAAGTAAACTGTAGCTTCTTGCTGCACAAACCTGTGGGAGCAATCTTTTTTACAACATACATTTGCAGGAGCAAAAAAACCAGCTGAATATCAAGTCATAAAAAACCTGAAAAAAATCATAATCTGATTTTTAATTACATGGAAATGAAGACATTTGCATCTGGACTTTGGCCCATGTACAATTAAATATAAAAGCTGATTTTATTGCTATGCCCTGGACGTGACTCCCCTACAAACTCCCTTGCGCTAATTTGCACAGGCAAAACCTCTCTGTCACTCACTGTGTGGCATGCCCGAGCCACCATAGCTTCACTCAGCTAACTGCACATGAAGTCAGCAGAGTTATTTTACTCTTCTGTATTTTAAAGGCTGCTGTAGTCAACAGTGTGTAAACAATAGGGAAAATTCAGCCTAAAAGTGATAACAAACTTCAATTTTAAAATTGAATTTCTGTACTTGTATCTTTTTACCTGCAGCATCAGGAACAAATCTTTCTGTTCTGGAAACAGTCATGAGATACCTTTTCTTAAACATTTTCTGCTGGGATCTACAAGTGGTTTTTAGCATAATTTCACAAAACACAAGGCTATCTTATTTTCTGCCTGAAATCTGGGAGAAAAAAAAAAAAGCCTCAATCAAATTTGATAGATGGTCAAATGTCTCAATCCCCATTATGGTCATGGAAGGTTTGTGTGTGTGGCTTGAGAGAAATCCCATGTTTTTGGCTCACTAATTGGAAACATGTTCTTGACATTGCAGCAGGCTGCTGATGTGATGCTCAGTCCATCAGTGCGTACCCAACCTTCTGGTGACTTGACAAGTCCCAGAGGAAGAAAATAAAGCCTCATAAAAATTATAAAGGGACCCTTTAGAATTCTGCAATTTTGGCTGCCTATTTTATTCTAATAAATCAGTAGAATTTAACTAATAAAGGATATTTATCAGCACTTAATGACTACTTTAAAATGTAAGCAATACAATGCAGTGTAGAACAAGGAATTACACATTGAAATTGAGTATATATCCTTCTAAACGATCCAAAACACAAAATGCCTTTTGTCATTATGAAGGTCTGTTGAATGTGATGGCATTGGTCAACGGGACAGCTTTTCCCAAGGAAACTTTTCTCCTCTATTGCAGCTTCTCAATAACTGCTTAAGGACTTTCCTTCTGTCTCACCACTCACCCCATTTTCCCAGCAGCACCCACTTCAGTTTTGGAGCCAGATTCTCTAGAGGCTTTAGGCGCCTAATTCCCTGTGAAGCAAAGAGTGCTTAGATGCCTAAATGCAAGGTGTATCTGGGTCAGGGTCTCTGCCTCTGCCTGAGAGTGGCCCCTTTCAAGGTCATTGAAGCTACTGGCTGGCCCTGAGCTCCAGATGAACCATTTCCACACGGGAGTCTGAGCATCTTGCACGGCTGTGTTACACAAGAAGGAGAAGAGGCCACATGCTCCAGATACGAGCTGAATCTGGACCCAAGATTATTCCCTGTCTTGGGCATGCTTTATCCCTCAGCTGGAACCTGCTCCTGCCTCTCTGTACATTCCATGAAGGCTGAGAGTGCAGGATAAACACTGAGCAAAGAGACAAAAGGCATTGCAGAGGTGGTAGGTACAGAGCTCGTACTCCAGCCGCCTCTTAACAGAGCAACTGCTGCAGTTTCACGAGCCAAATAACCCCAGTGGGAAGCAAAAGCCCCATGCCCTCAGTCTTTCCGGGGAGCTGAGCTCCAAGGAACCCAAAGGAAGGACGGCACAAGCAGCTGGGTTTGTGTTGTTTACACCAGTTTGGCTCAGCACAAACTAGTCCCAAACAAACTTACAGAGCAAGAGGGGTTGTCCCTTGCTGCTTTTCTTTCAATCAACTTGCAAAATAATTTCTCTGGGATGATCACACTGAGAAAATGAAAAACTCAATCCTGAATCCTCCACTGCTGTGGGAGATCCCTGTTTCAAGGAGCAAAGTCTCTTGTTTAAATACAAAATGGAGAATGGAGGGCTTAATAAAAAGTGTAAGTCTTGGGTAGCATGCTTTGCACATATCAGATTTAATAATCATTATTTCTTTTAAATTAACAAGCTCTGGGAAAAAAAAAAAAACAAAACAAAAACAAAAAAAAAAACAAAAAAAAAAAAAAAAAAAAAAGAAAGAAAAAAGAAAAACCACAAACCAACAAACAACCACAAAGCAAAGGAAAAAAAACACACCCCAAAAAAAAAAAACCTGGCAAAATAAAACTGATAGAAAAGAGGTTCATTATTCCGATGGCTGGGAGTTAGTGCACCAGAGAATAAACATGTTCAAAACTGGCCACAAAAGAAAGATTATTTTGTTTGTTGAATTCTTTAGTAGGTTAAAGTCGATGTGTTTAGGTACTTAAAATTAAGAATAGTCATTAAAAAAAAAAAAGAAATAAAGGAGCTGGTACAGGTAGTTCAGATGTATCAATAAATGTGCACAGCAAATTTCGTTATTCTACAAGGAAAGAGACACAAATACAACATACAGAAATACACAGAAACCAGTTTTCCTGTAGGGTATATCCCATGCCTTCCACAGTCTTGTCCTAATTAGAAAGTGTATTACAATGAGTATCAGCTGCAAAGCAAAAGGACAAATAAGGGGTTATATTCATTTTCAATGTCTAAAGCTGGTTTGTAGTTGAGAGGGATAGATAAAAGATACTAATTTCAGATGATGAAGGAAAAGGGTGCAAAGTTATGGGAAAGTTCATTATTGGTAAAAAATAAGTAAAGAATTATTTGGTTTTTACATAAAAGTTGGAATTTTTCCTGTTGTAAAACAAATTCTAAAATTCACACTAAATTCTGTGAGGTCAAGTTTTCATTCAGTCACTTCAGTGTATTGTATTTAACACCCCTGCAGATACACTGTGGAGAGTTCCTCCTTAAAGCCAGGACTACACCAATCAGAACCAGACGGACTCTATGTTGATAATATTTTTTTCCCTTTTTTCCCCCTTTCTCTCCTCCTTTATGGAAGTGTGGGGACACACTTGATTTCTACATCTCACATACATCGATTTGGTCAATCTGCTTTGCAATCCTCCACTGAGCAGAGTAAATGAACCCATTCAAGTAGGAAGGGGAAAAAAAAAAAAAAAAAAAAAAAAAAAAAAAAAGGAATTATAGAAAAAGCCGCTATTTTCTGAGGTGGTCGGAGGTGTTTTTGCAGCGGGGGCTGGTAAGGAGGGGCGCCGGGCAAGGGCGAGGCGAGAGCCCCGACGGGACGGTCTGACCCAGCCCCGGGATACCCTCAGCGGGCAGGGCCGCCCCTCGGGCTGGAAACCGCGCCGTCCCCTGAGGCTCCGGTTCGCCGGGAGCAGCCCGGTCCACGCTGCAGGGTTTTCTCCACCGCTGTCCGTACGGGAGCCACGGCCGCCGCTCCCCCTCTTCGTCTGCTGCAGCGGCTGCGGGGCGCGGCCGGGCCCCGGGCTCCTCACCCTCCCAGCCCGCCTCGCATGAGCCGCAGGCGGCCGTCGGCGGGTGAGCTGAAAAGCACGCTGCGAAAACAAGCAAATATTAAAAAAAAAAAAAAAATTAACCCCCTTGGAAAGGTGAAAATGTATTTAAATGGGCGAGAGCCTGAGGAGAGCGAAGTGTTTCTGTGGATTTATCTGGAGCCGTGGTCGGGCACACGCAGCCGTCTCCTACGGGCCCACGGAGGCCAATAAGGTCTCGCTCCGTGGGCCCACAGAGACGGGCCACATCGCGGGGCGGATCCTGCCGCAGGATCCCACCGCATCTGCAGGCGGAGCACACCCGTGGGCCCTGCCGTGTACTTCTGACAGTCCCGGAGAAATGATTGCCCCGTCTCTTCCCCGTGGATACCGTCGGGGCGGCTCTCGGTGGGATACCGAGGACGCTCGCCGAAGCGGCCGGTGCAGAGAGGTGAGCGGCAAACCCACCTCTCGGTCCGAGCATGCCTCCCCACGGGAACCTCAGGTCCAGGGTCCCTTGGGCAGACACGCGGGAGTCTGGCGGGACAGAGTGAAATCTGAACCGGCAAACCCCGAAACGAGGCCGGGCAGCCAGAGCTGAAAAGCGTCCAAGTCTGTCTCAAGCAAACCAAGAGATGAAACATTTCAGGTTGTTACGTTCTGCCTTTGAAGCAAACCGTTTCCCGCAGATAACAATGCGTAGGTATATTTAGACAGCTCAGCTCGTCCAAGGGGAATGTGTCTTGCGCTATTTGAGAAAAAACTCTAAGAGTAAGTGCAAATATTTGACGCTGAAGAGCTCTTAAGGCTTGAAGAGTACCATTTACTTATTTCTACACATCAGTGTGGGCTTAGGATGTTAAATAGATTAAAAGGCTAAGAGAGGTCACTGAAGTAGAGTCTCTTTCTCTCATCCTGACTTTTTTTTCCGTGCAAAGTTTTTGCACTTTCTTTCGAGTGTCCTTGGCAAACTCCACTTAAGAGCCACCTCGGATACTGTATAAGTTTGTGGCGCTCTGAACCCCGGCCCCCTCCCCTGCTCTGGTCGACCCTCCCGAAGCTCCTCTCCTGCGCAGGCATTCAGCAAATATTTGCCTGTGGGGTCAAGATATTAATAAGCACTTTCGGTGGCCTTTTATACCCGGGGCTCTCGGGAGCGCGGGGCAGCGGCGGCGCTGCCGGCCGGGCCTGGGCAGGTGAGCGTGGCCGTACCTGGCAGCGGGGGGGCCGTGCCCCCTGTCCCCCCGCCGGGCGTGAGCTGCCCCGGCGGTGACACGGGCAGTCGGGGCCGAAGGGGACACAGGGGCTACCGAGGGAGTAACCGCTCCGCCGAGGACGGACACATCGTTTTAATTTAATCTCATTTAAAAAGACGTAACTAATAAATTTGTATGGACGGGGCTGCCGGAGACGTAAAGCAGAGTCGATAGTGGTTCAATCCCATTGAACCCTATTGAAAACCATGACAACAAGGAACAAGCTCCGATTTATCCCGGAGAGTTAAAGCACATTGTGGGAAGGCGTCAATCACCTATTATTCCAGATCTGAACAAATGCAAAATCTTGACTGGAACAAATGCTTCCAACAGGTCCGGGACATAGGGCTACATTTCCCTTTTGTTCACGGCCTAGCAGTTGGCATGTATTTGTGCTCCCCTCGCTCCGACCACCCAGGACGGCTGGGAGGCTGTGTTCGGAGCTGGGAGATAACTACTGTCACCAGGCACCCTTGATAGGTGGCTGCAGTAATCACGGCCTGGGAATCGTTTATATGGAGCCTGTCCAGTCCCGAAGAAATATGCGGGAAGGTGGCCAAATGAAGCCTTGTGCCCCGTTCATCTCGCCCACAAATCTCGCCGATATAAATCTCACCTCTCCCTTGCCGTTATTGCTCATTGACATTTTCCCCGAGAATTGTAGCTGCTCCCAGAGGCGACGCCCGCACCAGGGCGGGGAGGGGCGGCCGCGGCCGGGGGCAGGCGGGCAGCAGGTCTGGGGGACGAGAGAGGGGCTGGATAGATATAATCTATACACAATAGCTCATAGATGCCTGTTTGGACAGGGAAATAAGAACGGACAAAGCGGCAGGAGAGAAGAGTATCTCCGCGTGTATCTATTTCCCTTTGCAGGCCCGCAGCGCATCGCCGCAAGGTTTCGCGACGTTCCCCCGTCGGGGATGAGCTGTGAGCGCCTCGGCCCGCGTTCAAAGGAAAGCTGATCTGCTGGGGAGAGCCTGGGTGTCTCCGTCTCTCCAGGCTTTACTCCATCCAGCCAGACTGGCCTCGCACTGCTTCCCGAGGCGTGCGGCGGTCCCTCCCGCGGAACCAGCGGGAGCTCTGGGGAAGGGCGCTGCGGAGGGCGGGTGGGAGTGTGTCCCGCCTCCGCCCTCGGCGGGCCCTCGGCTTGAGCCACGCTGCGACCCGCGTGAAACATCGCCCCCATCGGTCACTTCCACCGCTGCCCTGCAGCTGGGACTGAGCCCTGTCACTGCGGGCTTGCATTTGAACGGCACGCTGGACTGCTTTTTTCTGTACTGTATTTTCTTATAAGTCCTCGGCGGCCACCGAGGCTGGGCAAAGCCCGGCCGCAGCTTCGCGAGGGGATAGGGCCCCCAGTGAAAGGATGAGGGGAGGTGAAGCTGAGAGAAGGTGCTTGTCCCGCGGAGCTGCCGCCGGGCGTCCCCGAACCGTGCCCAGACAGTGTCAGCACCCTCCTCCCGGGGGGCGCCGGCCCTCGGCTTCGCTTGCTGCCTCTTTCGGCAGATGAAGCGGCGGTCGGCAGCGACGGCGCGGATAAACAGACTCGCCGTGTTTGATCTTTTCTCCCCCTCCCCAGCTGGAGTCATTTCAGTCACTCACACACCCCTCCCGATGGGATATTCCCTGTGTTAGTACAACGCAAAATGGTGATTGAAAAAAAAAAAATCACCCCTACCCCCTCCTGACTCTTCCTTATGGACAGAGTATGCCAGGCTCCCGCTATCATCTTTCTCGAGAAAAAGGTGAATGGTGCCCATTCACCTTTTGCCCAAGAGACGCAAAAACCCCGTCGCAGAGATCCCATTCCTTAACGCGCACACACCCGCCAGCCTTCCCCGCCGAGAGCTGAGTCGAGGTGTGAAAAATGCCCGGTTGAGGGTAGGAAACCTCCCAACAAAAAGAAGGGAATTTGAGGTAGCACTGCAAACAGCCAGGCAAATAAAACAAATAACGACTTAAATTCCATCCAGATTTAAAGAAAAAGGCAATGGGGGGGAGGGGGGGGGGGGAATAAAGAGGGAGAAATGGGGAGGGGGCTCTCGGCATGCTCTGCGGATGTCCTGGGAGGATTCACTTTGTCTGCGGATAGAAGGGACGCTGGTGGCTTCGGTGGCGGATGGAGGGGGGTGGTTGTTGGTCATCCACATGCCACCCAAGATGTTATTCACTGCTAACAATTACCATTATCTGTCCCCACTTTTGGCTAATCAGACAGAATATGTAATGATGACGCCTGTTTCCTGCTGTCTTTGGGAGGTAACGGGTTATTCTCTCATGGGGGTGGCGGGAGGGGGGTTACACCTACTCCCATTAGGGCTTTAGCACTTGACTAATTCAGGTACTTAGCATCCTATAGACAGGGACGGTTTGAAAGCAGGCAGTGTTTGCAGTGGGGAGGACTGTTTATATAAACAGGACACCTCTGTAAACGACACTAATATTTGGGGTTAGGTGGCGATGGAAAGGAAGGTCCTCTTGAGCCGAGAGATTCCCCAGTAACTGGACGCAATCCTTTCCTCGCAGCTTTTAAGGAAGGGGGTTCTGTTTGGGGTGATACATTTTTGGGGGTGTGTGCACAACCTACCATGGCCACATCTGGGAGGATCAGTTTTACAGTGAGGAGCATTTTGGATTTACCAGAGCAGGATGCTAATAGCATAAAGCAAGCCTCTGACCATCGCCACTCAGCGGAGAACTACACCGGCTCGCCGTATCGAGGGTGGATAGAAACAGACAGAAATCACTATCCCTGTGAGTATAAAACGGACAGGAATTCGCCACCTCCGCACAATTATCTTTTATTTGTTTCCCCCCATTCCTTTGACGAAGACGCGAAGCAGCGAATTGACAGTGTACATTGCCTACAAGATCGAGGGAATCCAGGCTGGGACTTTTATAAAATATTACTGAATTACAACAACGAACCAGCAGAAATGTCCCGGGCATGAGCTTAAGACAGAAAAGTTGGTTTGGTTTTTGTTGTGGGTTATTTTGGGAGGCTTTTTGGGGTTTTAGATCAGTGCATATTCCCAGCTATGGCAGAAACCAAAATCTTAGGTTGTGTTCGCATCTATCTGTGCGCTTATCTTTTAAGCCTACTTCCCGGATTAGTTTTTTTACCCCCGTTTCACTGTTGCGATAAATTCTGTATTTTTTGTGCTGAAGGGTTTGAGGCCACCCCACGCTCTGCAGAGGAAAGCTGGGCACCCCCGTACCTCGCCTCCCCGAGCTGCCGCGGAGCGCCCTGCGCGCCACCGCCTAGATCCACGCACCTGCCACCGCGGCGGCCAGGCTCCAGCTTGCAAACCCAGCTGTGTAGCATATTGGTCGCACCTCGCACACATAAATTGTGCCACAGATATACGGTGTTTATTGTATAACTGTGTATACAGGGTGCGCAGGGAGATATCGTCCTTTGAATGGGTGCGGGAACACCCCCGGGATAGGTTAAATACTGAGGTAATCGGGCGGCAAGAGAAAAGCCACTATGAAAGGACCGGGGATCCCCATATCCTGTTTCAGTACCCAGGGAACGCGAGGCTGGCAGCCTGCAATCCCCGGGCTCTGCGCGGCTAAGCGGCCGTGCCCCTGCTGGCATTGCCGGCAGGGAAAAAGCGGGTCCCAGCCCGGACGACAGCCCGCTCCGCTCCGTGGGCTAGGTTTAATGTGTTCGTGGGGTTAGCTCGCATTTCTCGTTGACTGTTGGGATTAATCCGGCCCGGCAAACAGACGGGGCTCTCCCTGCGAGAGGCGTTTCAGCTCCCGGCGGTCTCCTCGATGCCTGCCGCTCTCCAGGCCCCGGCTGCTCCCTCTCTCTAACCCACTCGCTGTCCCCAGCTTCCGACGAGAGCGGTCCGGAGATGAGCTTGCCCGACTCCACCCAAAGGTCGCTCCCCGCCCGCGGCTCGGAGGCCGAGGAGAAGAAGAAGAAGCGGCGGGTGCTCTTCTCCAAGGCGCAGACGCTGGAGCTGGAGAGGCGGTTCCGGCAGCAGCGGTACCTTTCGGCTCCGGAGCGGGAGCAGCTGGCCCGGCTGCTCAGCCTCACCCCCACGCAGGTGAAGATCTGGTTCCAGAACCACCGCTACAAGATGAAGCGGGCGCGAAGCGAGGGCCCCGGCAGCCCCCAGCCGCGCCCGCCCGCCCTGCTGCGCCGGGTGGTGGTGCCGGTGCTGGTGCGGGACGGGGAGCCCTGCCGCGGCTGCCCCGCCAGTCCACCGGCTCCCGCAGCGCGCCCCAAGCTGGGCTGCGCCCTGGCGGGGTGCAGCACCCAGGCCGCCCTCGCCCTGCAGGGCTACCGAGCCTGCCCGCCCGCCGCCGCCCTCGGCGTCTTCCCCGCGTACCAGCACTTAGCGCACCCCGCCGTCGTCTCCTGGGGATGGTGACAGCGGCACTCAGCCCTCTGGGGCCGGACTCATCCCACGGGCGCGGGGCCGCCCGCCCCAGCCGCGGGCTGTAGAGCGGGGAAGGCGCCGCGGAAGGCGCCGGGGCACCGCGCGGCCGGGCGCGGGCGGGCCGGGCGGCGGAGCGCGGCTCCGGGGCGGCGGCAGGCCGGGACGAAGCTGGCCGGGGCCGCGCTCCCCTGCACCGGCCTCACCCGAGGGCGAGGATGCCGCGCGAGGCACGAATTTTATAAAACCTCCGCTCCTCCTCCTCCTCCTGTTCGAGAGATTCCTTGTTAAAAATTAATGATCATCCTAGCGACCTAGTGTATTTTGAAATAGCTGACTTTTCCACTGACTAATAAAATGATTTTTGGCAAATAAATTTTTCCCGGCGGAGAAGTGTAGTTTTGACGATTGGGACTGTTTCTTAGGATTGCCTCCTCTGCTATAAAATCTTAAATACTTATCTCAATATCTCCAGTCGAGTTTGACTTTCAAGTTCTTTTATTTTATCCATATGAGCCGGTAAATGGCAAATAAATTTTGCTGCAAGCATCTCACTGTAAACTCGGTCATAATTCCTACTGGCAGCGTGAGCCCAGAGTCTCCCGCTCTGGCGACTCCCGCTCCCACGACTTTGCTTTTAAGCGGCGATGTCTTCCGTAGAGGCACTAATGAAGGATCCAGAATTAAGCCAATCTTTCCGTTAGCCTGAAACCGTTCCAAATTTCGACTGGGGAAGGATAGCCAAGAAAATTATGTTTTGAAACTACTTGGTAAACTACTGCTTTTATTGCTTTGGGGTGAAAATAATATTATATATAAGCTGCCAACCGCCAGTGGGGAAAACCCTAAAACTCCCTACAAAGCTAAATCCAGGTCCCTGAAATATGGACTAGACCGGCTGCTTCCATCCCTCCGACGGCACCTGCGGACCACAAATGCTGAGGGAATATTTGGGGCAAAGACCCCACGGGGACGGATGCAGACAACGTGGCCGCCGAGGAAAAGGTGTCGACGGAAAGGGATCCGCAGAAGATATTTAAGTGGGGATTTTATTTTATATTTTTAATTTTTTTTTTCCCTAGAAGGGGAAAATTTTGGACGCGGTATGCCCCTGGGATGTGATGTGCTGCCTACATATCCCGGGGAGCCCACGGAGAGCGAAATTGGGAGGTGCTGCCGTGGCGGATAAGGAGGCGAGCAAAAGCACACACCAGTTTCCGTGAGTGATTTCGGCCGCCTCCCCTGCCAGAGTGGCCCCGCTCTCCTCCCAGCCCTACCTTACCCCGCGCTTGGCACCCTCCACCTGGGCGGCTCGGTGTCGCCTCTGTCCTTGGTGCGGGAGGCTCAGACCCAGCTACAGTGAGGACAGGCTGGGGAAAACGAAGGAACGCCAGTCCTCCCACCTACATCTCCTTCCCTGCTTGGACAGGAGGCTGTGCGCCAAGACGGAGGCACAGAGCGGATCAGGCCTCTGGGCTCTGCGGGAAGGACCTGGGGAAACACAGCTTCTGTGTCACCTGGGTTTGGTTTTATTGTTTGGTTGGTTGGGTTTTGATTTTTTGTTGTTGTTGTCCTTCCCCCGCCCCTTTCCCTTTATTTTTCCTCCTGCCATCCGAAATCTTTTTTTTTTTTTTTTCGTCTCAGCTGCGACCCACCTTGTCTCCCATATGGATGGGGTTATCTTAGAAGAATCTCCCAGAGAATCGCTCCTTAAACCTCCTTTTGTCTTGGAGGTTGAAAAGGGCATTGTTGTGCATGAAAAGGACCTAGACAAAATCCGCACTGTTTCGATTCAGGACTGTTTAATCAGTCCCTAGTGACAATTTTATGGGTTTTAGGCGGTACAATAGCATCTTTTAAAACCTTGTGGCCTTCATGAAAACAAAGGGCTTGAATTTTATGGGCTTACAACTCCAATTAGAACAGTGCCAATGTGCATGGGAGATTATCAAATTTGTATCATAAAACCCCTCTAATAATAAATGATTACTGGAAGCTGGGGAGGGGCAGGGGATAGAAAGGACCCAGACTTCAAGCAATGGACTTTGTCGCATGTAGTTTTAAAAGTACAGATGCTGTCCTCCATTTTAACCCTTTGCGACCCAGCTGTACAGCAGGATCATCTGTGAAAATAGTGTGATAGCGTCATTGGAAAAGGAAACAAAGACAACGGGACAAGACTGCTCCTCCTCAGCGCAAATCTACCCTCTGTCAGCTTGCCGAGTGTTTGCAGCATCTCACCTGGAACCGTCCTTCCCTGGCTCCTCACTCGTCTGAGCTGCTGTCCTGTCCAGGAGCCCACACACGGCCCTAGGAAGGCTCTGCAAAACAGGAGGTCTTCCTTAAATTACTGCTTTTATGAGCTACTGTACATCCAGGTAATGACAGGGAATGTCCCTTCCCAATCTCAGGTTGCAGTGATTTTCTCTGATCACCAGCTGCAATGTCACCTGATATGGGTTTCTTCACAAAAAATGTGCAATCTGTGAGTGTTGCTTTTTACCAAGTCCAGGGAATGGGAAAGGTGCAGTTCCTGGGCGCTGGCAAAGGCTAGCAAGGTGCTCTTACAGGGTGAGTGAAGGCATCTCAACACGGGTGCAGGGAAGATAGCAGAGTCATGTTAAAACATGGAGAAAAGCAGCCCCCTTATTTTAATGCATCCAAGTAGAAAGAATAATGTATTAAATAATGAGGCAATTCAATAGTCTATAGAGATTTACAGTAAAGGTCTTGTGAAGAGGATAGGGTGGGACTGAAAACACTATTTTTTCCTGACAGAAAGAAATTAATCTGTCTAAATTTTAAGCACACTTAGCAATGAAAATAATTAACTTTACCAATGGTTAAACTGTATCTAGGAGATACTTCTTAAAAAGTGCCATTGATAACAGCTTTAGGGCAAGAGAAACTTAGCACCTTTCAGTGTAGTTTCTGTTACTTTGACTTGTTTTTTGAAAAGGCACGAAATCATCTCAGTTGTTGGTTTGGATTTTTTGCCTTCTCCTCAAAGGGGTGAATACACAGTTTCTGCCTTTTCTCTTTCTTTTTCTCCACCAGGTCTCATTGTTACTTTCACTCTGCAAACAGGCCTGTGAATTTCACTGAAACTAAGGAATAAGCATACCATGATCAAGACCTAATGCCATCTTCAGCTAATGAAAAGCATTGTTAACATCTACAAACATATTCCTGTGTGCTTTATCCTCAGTTAGTAAATAAACTATTGACTTTGCAAAGGCCCAGCCCTGTTTCAGTGGGAGCCCCTGGGCACACGTTTGTTAACTTAGATCTAAGACATTAAAATAAGTCACCAGATTGCCTCTGTTTTTTGGACAGTAGTTCTGAAAGAGCATATGATCCAGCCTCTTTGTGATACTTCATGAACAAGTTGAGTGTGCCCCTGCCAATGCACATTCATCATTCGTCTTTGTATATAAACACACCGTGTATTTTAAAAATTACAACAGATGAAAAATATTACCTCTGAAGCAGAGCTCTGCCATGCTCCAAATTCTCTTGTCACTGATTTAGGAAAGGCTCCTGGCAGCCTTGCAGTGTGTTTGTCTTGGTTAATGAACCATCTGGAGTGTGTTGATACCTAAATGCAGGTCAGGTCTGTCAAAAGTTTTGGAATTTCATACCCTTATACCTCAATAGCATTTGATAGGAATAGGCCTTCCACCCTTGCTGAGAGCCCAGCTGGTGCTCTAGGATCGCAGTGAGCTCACTTTGCTTTCAGGAACTGGTGGTGTCCGACTCTGTTTGTGGAGAAGCCCAATTCTGGCTCTCTCTGTACTCAGCGACCTTCAGAAGTTGCAGTTCATTGTTTACGACAGTGTCTTACTGGACTTGAGTCCCAGACAGCTTCTGCATCTTGAGAAATGGGAACAGCTAAGATACAAGGAGGAAGAAGGAGGATGAGGGGTTGTTCAGAGCTCTGGAACTTGTTTTCCCCAGTAACTGTTGTCTTATGCCTGTCCATAAGAAGAAGTGAATTGTTTTGCTTTGTTTGTGTGAGTGACATTTGTTTTCTGTCTTAAACTGCCTTTGTCTCAACCCATGAATTATCTCACTTTTTCCTTTAAATTCTCTCCCCCATCCCCTCAGTGGCAGGGTGTGTGGTGCTCAGTTGCTGGCTGGAGTTAAACCATGGCACTCAGTTTAAAGTGAAATTCCTGTGATAAAGGAGGAAATGGATGGACAGTTACTCATAGCAGAAAAGTTGCTTTATGCTCCTCAAGCTTGGAGCTCAAGTAACACCCAGGAGGAGAGGAGCTCAGATCTACTGAGTGTAACAAGCCTAAAGAGATCTCTGTCTGTCACTAAGCACAGATTACTGAGCTATGAGATCAGGTTGCTTTTTTTCATATTCAGGCTCACAGTTGCCTTCTAAATGATGAAGGAAATCAGCTCTCTAGACCAAGGATGCTGGCAGTTTTCATCCTCTTTTCTCCGGTGTTTTTCTATTTAAGAGAGGTCATAAAGTGCTCTGGAAAGAACAAAAATCTCTCCTGAACACAGCTACAACTTTTTTAATATTCAGGACCAACGTGGAGAAAAGTTCATTTCTGACATCCACTGGTTTCAGGCTACCTTCCTGAATAAAAGGAGACCCAAACATTTACTTCTTCACAGGCCTTTGCTGAATCTAATTCTTAAACTTCAGAGTTAGATATCCTCTTCAGAATCTCACAGAATTTGATTCCAGATGAGTAATACTTTAAAAGAGAAAAGAAATAGAGAGACCCAGCAAAAAGACATAGGAAAACCAGTAACAACAGTGAAAAGAATAAATCTCCCTGACACTTTTGGTGCACAGGATGTATTTTCATAGGACTGTCCTTGCTGCTTTTGAACAGTCAGGGGTATCTCCCATGCAGGACAGCCTTGCTCATTAGTTTATAGTGTGGACAAAAATTATTTTCTTGATATTCCCACACTGTTTCCAATATTTTTTAGCAGGAAGCATCTGACTTTTTACACTGAGAATGCAGTTTTCCTCTTATGTCCTTATTTTCCTGTTTGAGCTGGTGGGGGTTTTGGTACTAAGGTAATGGCATTATGATATTCAACACTAATCACAATTTTACTCAGTCATAAATATAGCTACTGAAAAATATAATAAAATATCAATCTGGAGAGAAAAAAACCCTTCTGTTGTTTGTGTGCATTCATGTAGAGCTCCTAATTGGACACATCTGCTTTCTGCAAAATGCAGTATCATCCATGATGATTGCTTTGCCATCACACTTCAGAAAACTCCTCTTCTGCTGTTTGCTAGGCACCATTTGGGAGCTCCTCATGATCTCTTCCATTTCTCTGTTGCTTTCAGGGAGTTTCCTGCTATCAGATATCCTTCTATGCTATTTGGATGCACAGTTAAAAGGTGGAGGTGACTGTTTTCACTCAGCTTTTCCCTTTACTTCTGCTACACTGGCCTCAGGATGCTATTGTTGGGATCTTCAATGTTGAAGTTCTGCCTCCATCACCACAAGTATTTCCTCTGTGCATGGTTTACCTGCCTTCTACTGGTGACTGAGATCATGTTAATATTCTTTCCTGCCTCATATTTTCTTTTTAAACCAGTAATTTAGCACTCTATTTTCTTCACCCATGTCTAATATAATGATCTTGGAAAGAAAAGTAATTTTACTACTGTGCAACATACAGCCTCAGTTTTCAGAGTACCAATGTGTACGTGTGTCAATACTGCCACATTTTTGTATTCAGATTTGGCTACTGAAAAATAACTTTAACTATGCTTCAAAGAAACCTAGACTTTATTATTGTTTTTGGCTTTGAGTACTATAGTTTAAATACTATCATTCCTATAGTTCCTAATACCATAGTTCCTTGGACAATGGAGAATTGAGTTTTGAGAGCACTGAAATTTCAAGACACTACAGGAATCCTGTTCTGGTGTTCACATTTTAAAAAGACGTTGAAGCACTCAAGAGCCGTTATGGAAGAACTGCAGGAAAGGTGAAGTCTTGGCCATCATCCTGTGGAGTGAAGGTTGGAGTAGGAGCCCTGTCTACTGTAGCTTACCAAAGATGCTGGTGAAGCAACTGAAGTAAAAGTACTCACACAGCAAACATAATCTTGGACATAAAAGGCCTTTCTGTTCAGTGGCAATGTTTAATGAGGTCCAATAATTTGACAAAACCTACCCTGAAATTTGTCCCAGCTCCTAACTAGTAGAATAATAAGGCCTTTTTTTACCAGGATTTGTTGACAAAATCCCTCACTCTGAAAAAATTTAATGGGTTATTTGAGCAAAAATGTTCTCATTTAGTTATAGATATTTGCCTTCTGCACAGAATGAATTCCAGGGATCCCCAGGGCTCATAGTGTATTAGAGATGACAGTGCTTGGTCAGAACTGACTCTTCTGACCTTTAAGTATGAACATTTATATTTGCTACCTGGTGGACTTCAGGAACCAGAATGCAAATTATCACCACTCTTGGGCTACTTTGCTTTCAGATAATAATGAAAGAACCCAATCAATCAGTATCAAAAAAGAAGGTTTTGCAGCAGGTATAGCTAGAAAGCTCTTCAATGCTACAGCTGCATACGCCAGCCACCAGGTAAATGACTTGCCTAGAAGAGTTGCTGAATTTGGGGTAGATGCAGCTGCAAGGGTAGTGGTGAGGCTGTGCAGCAGCACAGGCTCTGGTTTGCTGCATGGCGTGGCCCCACAGCCCACACTGCTGATGGCAGGTGCGGGCTCTCCTGGGCTGCTTGGAAAATCTGTGCCCAGCTGCACGTAACGCTCTGTGTCTCTATTTCTAGCAGCCCTCACCTACAAGTGTGCAGCTATCCAAAGTGATGATAGCAGAAGGCCAGATACTTATAGCCTTCTCCCCAGCACCTTTTCCCCTGTGCTGTGGCAGCATGAAAATCACCCACACTGAGCTCTCCTTTTGGTCACTGTCCTTTCTCAGCACTGACTTCACAGAAAATGGGGGCTGCTAAGGACATCTTCAGACTTCCAAGGGCACCTTGTAACAGCTGGGAAAAGAGTTGAAAAATCAGGAGGCTGAGAAAATGTACGTGCAACTGCCTTGCTTTTTCTTTCCTCTTTCCTTGCTCTCTCTCTCCACCATCAGGCTATGCCTACTACGGAATCAGGCCAGTAGCTGCTCCTAACAGCCTCACTTTGCATTTTTCACTATTGTCACTGTATCAGCCAATCATGTAAAAAAAAATTACATATTGACTTGGCAGGTGCTTCTGTTTTGAACATGATTAAATAACTTTTTATTGTCATCTTCAAAGCATTTTTACGGTCATTTACTGAGTGAAAGGGGCTCTGATTTTGTGAGTATCTGCCAGAATATGTTTGATCCTGTCATCATTTCTTCAGAAAATCACGCGCCTGTAGCTAGAGCGCAAGATATGGTAAGTGCATGAATTGTCCATTGCACTCTGCACTTACAACAGTGCCTTCATTGTCAATGATAACAACAGCAGGGGAGAGATCTTGGGAGTTAAACTACCTGCTGTTTTCTCCTTGATGTTTGAGCTCTTGGATGCTGCATGAATCTCAGAGATGCAAGGAGTCACTTCTTTGTTGATGCCCTATTTTATGGGTTGTTTAAACATGGTGCACTGTTGTAATTAAAGCTGATGAGAAAGGAGGATTTCTATTTCAGAGGAGATGCCGGGTGCTTCATTGTGCATCAGCATGGCAGAATTACAGCACTGATGGAGACCTGGGCCATGCTTCGCTGCTGCTCTTGGAGCTGCTCTGTGGGCTTCCCTTGGACACCCAATTTAAGTTCCCATCAAGCTCCCACATATTGAACAGCATTCACATGTACCCCTCAAATTTCCCAGTTCCACTGAATCAGCACTTTGCTGCAAAAAACCAGTCAGAGCACTCCCTGTCAGCATGATCTATCTATGCAACAGCCTTCATTGACCTTCATCTGGGCTTACAGTTTTTGTGCACATCAAAATAGAAGTACTTCTTTCTAGATGAGTTAGGCTAGTAATATTGTGTGCATGAAGCAAAGAGAGTTACAAGTAGCGCATCTCTGTTTAAATTTAGCAGTAACCAGCTGGCCACATTCTGTAGGAAGCAGGAAGGGAGGAATCACAGGGAGGAAGGGATCTGATGAAAAATCAAGCAGAGGCTATAAAAACATTTCTCTAAAATGGCAGCATAATGAAAAAGGGATGCCAAGCAAAGAGCTTACTGATCATCTGTGTATCACTCATAACATACTCCAGCTAGCTCAGCCTTTGGTTTGGAGGGGACATGCAGGTGCTGGGAAGGATCGCTGCCCACGCATGGTATTTTCTGCAGGATTCTTTTCCACAGACAAAACTTATTTGTACTTCATTAACACCCTTTGAGAGAGGCTGTTAAAGTGCAAGGTGAAAAAGGCATAAAGTTGATGAAAATGAGTGTCAGCACTCCTGAGAACAACCAAAATGAGGCTGAAAGCAGAGGTTTGACTCTCCAAAAAAAACCCTATGGACTAAGTGGCTCCATCTTTCCCTCATTTTCATGGTCCTTTGTCCCCCAGGACTACTGCACCTGAACTATTGCTCTGCCATCTGTGTTCCTTTCAATGCTGGCTGTGCCAGAACCTCCCTTTGACTGCCATTACTTTTCCTCTCATAAAATTATTAACAGAGAAATGAAGCTCATGTAAAATCAGTTCTCATGGAACAATTTGAAAGAAAAAAAGAGGCAGTTAATAATAGCAACGACCTTTGACTTAGCAAGAAAGCAGCTCCTCACATCAGGAGGGAAAAACAATTTGCTTTCAGGACTTCTTCCTTTGGTTGGAAATATAAAAGGCATGAGAGTGTAAGAAATATGTAAGACTCACATGGTATCTCCAGCTGTGCTGGGTCTGGCTGAGCTGGAGTTAATATTTCCCACAGCAGCTCTCACAGTGCTGTGCATTGCACAGGCAGCTAGAAAGGTGTGGATAACATGCCAGTGTTTTGGCTACTGCTGGGCAGGGCTGGCACAGCATCAGTGATGTCTCTCAACTTTTCACCTCAGCAAGGGGCTGGGAGTGGGTGAGATCCTGGTGGGGGGGCACAGCCAGGCCAGCTGATCCAAACTGACCAAAGGGATATTCCATACCATGTGACATCAGCTCAGATATAAAAGTGAAGGAAAGGAGGAGGAATGGTGGGGCACGGCATTTGTTATGTAGACTGTTTGCCTTCTGGAGCAACCACTACAGGTGCTGAAGCCCTGTTTTTCAGGAAGTAGTTGAACATCATTTATCGATGGGAAATCTCAGGTTTCCTACTGTCGGGATGACCCGAGAGTCCTTTTTTCTCAGCCTGATGGCCGAAGAGAGAAGAAACTTTTTTTCTCTTTGCATAAGAGCATGCAAACTTCTGCTCTAGTAAACTGCCTTATCTCAGCCTATGAGTTGTTTTCTGTCTTATTTTCTCTCCCCTATTCAGCTGGGATGGGGAGTGGTAGAACAGCTTAGTGGGTACCCAGTGTCCAGACAAGGTCAACCCACCACACTAAAGAAGGAATATTTCTGGCTGTATTACTGTGTTTTATGTGCCTGTGCCACATGTTCAAGACCATGCTACACTAGTATTAAAAATCAGTGAGTCAGATCTCAAAAATCATGAGGTTAAGGTAAATAATCATGAGATTTAAAGAAAAAGGGATAACCTTTTTGTCTTCCAGTTTCTGTTTGAAGAATAATTTTGTTATATTTAAATATTGTTTGAGGCTATTTTGCCTTTTCAGAAGAGCTCTTCAAGCTCAGTGAGAACTAAAACGGCTTGTGTTTGCATGTATTGTCACTTCATCATTTGACCTCAACAACTGGGACACTGAAAATACTACAGTGGCACACCTGTGAAAATCCTGGGTTGATGAATTTTACATTTTCAAAGTCCTGTTATAAAATAATCTTCCCCTTATGTGTTTAGCTGTAGTGGAAAGGTCCCTTCAGCCTTATCCCTACCTTTGAAAGCTTCATAAACCAGCTATTCATAGGGTGCTCATCACCACAGCAGTAGGAACATCATCCATCCATTCATCCACCAATCCATCCATCCATCCATCCATCCATCCATCCATCTATCCCCAGATGAGGGTTTGACCTGGTTAATTTAATCACCTGACATTGATGTATGCATAATATGCATTTTCCCCCCTTCAAATGCACACAGCTCTAGTCCACAGCCTTTGACTTATGTGCTATCTTTATTTCTCAGAACAGCCATTTGCCATTGTCTGCATTCCAAATTAGCAACAGATCCTTTGAAACAGTGATTCCCCATCCACATATTCCCTTCAAAACCCAATTTAAGGGTATTGACCCTCTGGATTGATTGGAACAGTATCCATGAAGTTGCAGACCCAGCCATGCCACAAATGTGGAAAGTTCACAGGTTTTGACCATGCCCCTTTCAGAGGCCAGAAGCCACATGGCATTCCCAAAGCCCCTTAACCTGGTCCCCCTGGACACATGTACATTACAACAAGTGTTAGACTCCTTACATTAACAGCTAATGCCCTCCTATAAAAAAAGGAAGGAAGCCTCCCAAGCTTGCTTGATCACAGGACTATCAAAAAATCTTTCCTCTTACTTTTCTGGTCACCCCTCTGGGTGCCTTTGCTATTTGAGCTGACTTTGTGAAGCCAGAGCAGCATATGTAGGGTAGGTGATGCAGAAGAAGAGCCTGACATATTTGCTGAAACGTCTTTCTTAGCTACCAAATATTGTACAGAGTAAAAGCAAAGGGTTTTTTCCACCTTGCTAATCAGGAAAGAGGTAGATCTTAGCAAAGAGACAATTATGAAAATCAGGAAGCAATTTAATTGTCTGAAAACAGCTTAATTAGGAAGAATATAATTTTCTTAAATGATAGTAATCATTTTCCTGGGGATTAAAGAATAGCAGATCTTAACTTCAGTGAAAATAACTTTTGCTATCAAAAACAAAAGCAATTGAAAAAAATAATTAAAATAAACAAGTAAATCTTAAAATTTTTTTTGGTGTTGTAGTTTGTCTGTGGTTTGGGGGTTTCTTTTGTTTTGTTTGGTTTTTTTTGGTGGGGGTTGTCCATGTGTTTTGTTTACTGTCTGGATATGGAACCAGTATTTATCCATAACAGAACAACTTCTAAGCCTGTCAGAAGGAGAAAGGCTCCACATTGCTGTAGGAGTTTTCTAAAGGTATGGCAATAAACAATCATAACCTCCCTCACTGGTCAAAAGATAAGAAAAATAGTACAGCAAGCAAGTTAATGCATTGAGGATGCAGTGTTGCTGGACACTACAGACTCCAGAAAACTAGCACTCAACACTGTTAGGGGTGCACTTAGAAGCCTGAGTATACAGTCTAAAAGCTCCCGTATTGACCTGTACTTTTAGAGTGATAGGTAAGGCCTGTCTTGTTCAGGGAAACACTTAATCTCTTGCTTAACTTCAGTGAAAACCTCATGATCTGCCTCATGCTTATCCAGACGCTATTTCCTGGGAGAAATAAATAACAACTGTTCCATACACAAATACATTTTAGTGTCTTTTTATTTGCAAAGTTCACCCTTCAAACACCAGGACATTTCAGAATTTGGGCATCCCCTTGGGATTATTTACACTGATATAAACTTCGGCAACTGATCATATTGAATTTCTCCAATGAAATATCTGCCTCAGGGCACAAAACGGCTGGAATTCCTTAAGAAGGCAATTGTACAATGTTTTGTATTTTTCCAGCTCTTCACATTATTTTTCCCAAGTTAAAACATACCCACATGGCAGAAAATCTTTTCTCTCTCCTGTCAATAATATGGTGAGACACTGGAAGCTGTGGATGCCTGAACCCTGGAAATATTCAAGACTAGGTTGGATGGGGCCCTGAGCAGCCTGGTCTAGTAGAAGATGCTCCTGCCCATGGCAGGGGTTGGAACCAGAGGGTCTTTAAGGTCCTTTCCAACTCAAACCTTTCTATAGCTCACTGATTCAATGGCAAGATGGCTGAGCTAATCTATCAGTTTGTTGAAGCTAGAAGAGCCGCCCGTTTCCCTTCACACCCCTGGCACCCAAAGCAGACAGGAGAATGTGAGTAGAAAGGGCAACCATAACAGGCAGTCCATGTTCCTTTGAAAAATGGCTCTTTAATACATATATTTCCATGTTGCCACAGGAAAGCAGCACATCAAGAATTAAAAAATACTGGTCCTACAGAAGGAATAGGGAAAAGATAGCTGGGAAGCAGAGTCTGAAAGAGATCTAGTAAATCAATTCAGTGGAAACTGACCTAAAAATAGAGAGTAAAAAACGTTAGTGTAATCCTTGTATTTTGGAGCCAAGTTGGAAAGCCAGAGGAAGGAAGTGATTTTTCTCCACCTCTGTTTCTGATGAGATCAGTGCTAGATCACTATGACTACTGGCTGTGTCCATATCTTCTAAACACATTGTAGGAGAACATCCAAACAAGAGACACAAACTAATCCAAGAAAGATCAAAACAAAAAGCTGAAATACTTGAAAAATTATCTCTGTTCAGCTTAACAAAAGGAAGACTGAAACATCATTTCATTATATCATAAAGCTCTCTTCTCAGAGACACATAGGGTTATTATGAAAATAATTACAGTAAGAGATATAAGGGATTTTATTCTTGAACCCTTTGCAGTAATAGGGCTGATCCACTGGGTCAGCTGTGCTCTAGTCTTTGAGGACATCCCTCTTCAGTCTAGCCAGAAAGTCAGAACAAAAATGGAGGCTGAAAGCCAGAAAAAGCCAATCTTGGAGCAGTTCAGGCCACTGGGAATGTGCAAGTAATTAGCCTTGGTGTGCAATGCACATTTAGATCACACTCAAGGCTCAAGGCAGAGTGACGTGGAAGGACTGGTGATGTACAGGAGGCCGGGCAATAAGATTAATTGCTTTCTGATTTTATTCTTGTCAGCATAAATCAGTGCACAAGCAGTACTACTGGCAGGTCTGGGCTGAACACTGGGACTCTGAGTCCAGTTTTGCAGACTAGATCTTCAGAGCAGGCAAGCAGGATGTCTTTGAGGAGAGCTGCAGAAAAGAGGATCTAACCCCACTTTCCAAAGCAAATTCTAACTCAAGCATTGCATCTTAAATCTTAACCTTCCCACTCAACCATTGTGATTGGAGAAGCTGTTGTTTTGGTTTGTATTCCTTCTTGTAAAGCAGGTTCTTTTTTTCAGGCTGAGTAGCACCTTTCACCAGCAGTGCTCAGGCTGAGACTAAAAATCCTTCTTGTAGACTAAGTCACTACTTAATGCAAGAATGGCTGTAGCAGAATCCGGCTGCAGTGCTGCTCTTGTGTTGAGGAGCACTTTAGTCACCATCAACCCTTGTTTGTTTTCATCAGAGAATCACTTACGGAGTCAAGAAGTTCTTCATGCAGGCATACAAGATCTAAGAAAATATATTATGTAAAACGTGTCTTAAATTACATTTAAATGAGGGTTTTTTTAAGCCACACAGGTTCATAACTGGTTATGTGAATGCTGATGTTTTGTTTTTATCCTCCATGCCTTCTTCCTGCCTGGGATTGCAGACTGAGGTCAGCAGCACAGGATGTGAAAAGCTCCTCTGACACCTGCTCAGCCTCACTGAATTCTTTTTATGATGCCAGTGCAAAAGCATTTACTTTTTTGTTTCAAACTGCAGCTGTGGGATTCCCATAATTTTCTTTCTGTTTTTTCTTTTTCTCTCCAGGACATTTCTCCTTGTTTAACTCTCTTTCTGAACTAGAGCAGAGATGTTGTTGTTATTTTGGATTTCCTTACAGAATATGAGGGAAGAGTAGTCCAAGTCTGGCTGCCCATGTCTTGAACACTAGCTGGGAATGCATCCTTTCAAAAAGCATCCCTCTCCTGAGGAAGCCAGTGCAGCTGCATTCTTACCTCACACAGGCTGAAAACCACAGTGGGAACAGATCTGCTTGTGGGATACACAGGGATGAAAAGGCATGATTAGTTGACAGAAAAAACAGACAACCTGAGAGCCTCACTAGAGATGTTAAGCTTCAACAAATAACTGCAGGAGCAAACCCTGGCCCTTTCCACCATGCAGGGACTGGCACAGCCAAGGATGGAGGACACACATATTTCCTGTGAGATCACTTGTGATGGCATCTCCAGACCTGCAAGGTCCCATGACCTGGGGAAAAGACAGCTGTTTTAGCAGGGGTTGAACCGTGCAGTCAGACAATGCAATTCCCACCAAATCATGGCATTTTTCAGTCTGTAATCCCAGTGAGAACAGCAAATCATTGATAATCTGCAGAGAGGTGAATAGGAACATATTCCATAAGTATGGAATACGTACACTGAGATAAGTGTAAGGGTGAAAGCAATGGCTATAGCTACAGAGAAATAATAGAAACTAATAGTAGAAAGGTAAATATGGTGGATGACAAGTTGACCATCAGCCAACAGTGTGCCCTTGCAGCCAGGAGGAACAATGGTGTCCTGGGGTGCATGAAGAAGTGTGTGGCCTTCAGGTTGTTGGAGGTGAACCTCCCTGTTTACTCCACTCTTGTTGGGGGAAAGGGTTAAAACCAGAAGATTTGGCAGAGAGGAGGGAATCTTTTGTGGAAAGTGATGCTAATGGGAATGCTAAAAATGTTGGTGTGGGAAAACTCCATTTATTATGGTGGTGTGTTCATCGTCTGCCTGTTTTGAGTAGAATTCCTTCATAGAGGTAACACACTCTCACAGACAGGTTTGAGTCTCCTGCTGGGAGACAGAGAGATCACAAAAGCACAGCCTTATGGTGAACTGCACATGGTAAAGCCCTTTGATATAAGTCTCCATGCTGCTGGCCACTAGGATGAACTAAGCTTAACGGAGCCTGTGTCCTCACGTGCCTCTTTTCTCTAGGATGAACTAAGCCTAACAGAGCCTGTGTCCCTGTGTGTCTTTGCTGCCCGTGTAATTAGGGAGGTAATGAAATAAACCTACTCTTTGCATTTCAGCCATGGTTTGGTGATTGAACTGGTTACCTATATATCCATATTCACACAGCCCTAGTAAGGTCACCTCTGGGGTATTAGATTCAACACTGGTCTTCACAGTTCAAGAAAGACAAGGACCTACTGGAAATGGTCCAGCAGAGGCCACAGAGATGAAAAGGGGTCTGTGGCTTCTCTCTTATGAGGAAAGACTGCAGGAGCTGAGCCCATTTAGTCTGGAGAGAAGACTGAGGGGGAATCTCATCAATGGATATAAATATCTCAAAGGCAGGTGCCAAGAGAATGGTGCCAGACCCTTTGCTTGTGCCCAGCAACAGGATGAGGGGTAAGGGCCATAAACTAAACCACAGGAAGTTCCTCCTCAACATAAGGAACAACTTCTTTACACTGAGGGTGGTAGAGCACTGGAAGGTCATGGAATCTCCCTCTCTGGAGACATTCAACACCCACCTGGACACATTCCTGTGTAATCTGCAATAGGTGACCCTGCTTTTGTAGGGAGGTTGGACTAGCTGATCTGCAGAGGTCTCCTCTAACCCTGACTATTGTCTGATTATGTGAAATCTCTTCGTGTGGGCATGAGTAATATGTGAGGACACTTCTGTTGGCCTTGCTGGAGTCAGGTCAGCACAGAAAGAGCTTATCCTACCCCTGCTAGAACAAGTAGATGGAGCATCTACACCAGAACAAACCAGAGACTTAACAGAGTATTGGAATTAATTTCCAACCCAGCACAGGATACTGGATATTGTTCAAACCACCCAGACCAAACATTTCTGTAGTTTGTGACCCCAAAACAAGGCTCTGGCACATCAGCAGGTAGACAAGTCATCAAGCCACTGTACCACCTCAGGAAAAGTACCATCAGTTACTACCAGTGGTTACTGGCATTTGTAAGACAACCAAGAAACTCAAGGTAATAAAGGTATCCCTGCTTCTAAATGGAAAATTGAATATGAGGTTTTACACAGTTCTGAAATTTTTATATGATGAGGTGAGAACCAGCAGAGCCTCAGAAAATCTAGTTACTGCAGAGCCACTGAGCATAGCAAAACACAGCTGGGCCACTAGAAGTGGAAAAAGAAACTATCAGCATGGACTACAGTACAGGTTGTACAAGTCTGAATAAATGATAGGGTTGTCCTGATCAAATAAAAAATTGTTTCATAGATGGATCCACACTCCTATGGCCATACAAGGAAGCCTGAAAGAGAGATTGTGCCTAGGAAGTCTCAGCAGTTTCTCCTTTCAGGTATAAGAAGAAATTTTAAAAAGTGGATACAGACTTATTTGAAGTCTGTGGAGGTAGGAGCATGGCTGAGTGAAACTAGAGGATGGGTAGATAAATCTCTCATGAACCATTGGCATGGAATAGGATTAAGTATCCTAAGAATGAAATGAGAAGCCTAATAATTTGAAGATGACATCTTTAAAATTTTACAAAACCCCAGTGTGATGCTGGGAAGAGACCAGGACAAAATGGGTTTTTTTGTAATTTTAGGTGGTCACAGCAGATGGTCCACTCAGTCCACAGTAAAATTAAAATTATCAAGGTCAAACGAGAGTTGCCCACAAAATCTGCCTTTAAATACTGGTGAGCAGGATGAGGGCAGTGACAGCCAAACCTCCTACAGCCAGGTGAAAACCTGGACAAAGGACTCATTCTCAAAACATCACAGATCAGTGATTTGTGAGCTGCTGGACCAAGATCCTCTTTCAAAAGACCCCCAAAACTCTGCTGCTACATGACCTGGCTTCTTCAAAACAAAAATCCAAGCAGCAAAGTAGATATAGCTCCAGCTAGCAAAGCAAAAACCACAATGATGACCTGATGGGGCAGCCCCAGTTCTGAGCCTTATTGCTTAACTCAATCTGGCCAGCCAAGGTTATGCTGCTATTTTAGAATTAAAATGGAATGAAGAGAAGTCAATGGCAGGAATCAGCAGGCAGGAACATCAGCAAGGAGCAATGAAGGGGACAAGATTTTGCATTGTGGAGATGATTAGGCACCTAAATGCCTGGCCTTTTAGCCTTTTGCAGAAGGCTTCTCTCCTTGCTTAGCAAGTGTTGATATCACTGAAAAAACCTTTAAGTTTCTTAGCCTGCCTAACTGCCAACAGCATTAATAATTTTCTTTCTCTTTTCCAAAACTTTAATTTCCTTCTTGTTACTTTTATTTTCCACCTAAAAGCAGCCACAACTGTTGATATGGTGAGTTTGCTACTGTGTGTTCAGTTTTAAATAGGTGAAGCTTTTTATTTCTAAAAACACTGAATGAGAGTTTATACAAATACATATGTTCAGGACATTTAAGTACATAAGTGTCTCATAATTTGCATGTAGTACCACCTGAAATCAAGGGGAAAGTTTCCCTGATTTAGCTGTAGTTCCTTATGTAAAAAGTCGAATATCCTGTGCACAGAAGGTCAATACCACAACCAAAAAGCAGAGATTCAATGTTAATTTTTCAAGGTACTTCCAAGAAAAGGAGTGAAAATTACACCCAAAATGCTAAATTACAAGCTCTAGATATGGATTAATATGTTCTGCTGCAGTACAAAGGAAGAGACGGGTTTTTTCCCCCGTGAATTAAAGGTTTGTATTATGCAAAACTGACTCGCTAACTGCCTAATCCCCTAGAGGGCAGTATGACCTAAAAATAAATTAAATGAGCTAGGCAATTAGGATTTTCCAAAGGCTAGTTATGTTAAATAGGATTACATTTCCTCTTTCCTCTGGCAAATTTCCACAAAGGTACAAGAAATAGAAGGGAGATACTTAGAGTTTCCAAATTATATGAGAAAACAAATATGATAAAGTTGGCAATATAATCCTACTTTAATTTCTTTAGCTCATATAATACACATATTTGATTTTGCAATCTGTCAAAGCCAAGTGTGGTGTACTTAAGCATCCTCTCAGGTGGTTTCCTAAGAAGGGTTTTTATGGCTTTGGTTTTGGATGGTCTCTTTTCCCTGTGCTAGCCTTAAGATTTTGCCTGTCTCTACCATTGATCCACAGGCTTGATCCGGAGGTATCCAAGCACAAGGGAGGTAGGGAGCAGTGGCTAATTAATCAGGCATTTCTGGGATTTGGTGCTCTAAGGTAGTCCAAATGTTCCTCAAATTGCTACAATCCTCAGTCCTCCAAGCTCCTTTTGTTGTCTGAATGAGGGAGGGATATGTGTCTTTATCAAAATGAGGAGGTCAAGGTCCTGTAAGCATTGCTTTGTATTATGCAGTGTATGAGAATCACACAACACTTTTGTTTTCCAAGCATGAGCATCGTGTTTGATATTAATGGAAATAACAAAGAGCAAATTTAATCATATAGTGACTGTCTAATATAAATACATTTCCCATTAGTTTCATTCACTTCAAATCCAGAGCTCTACTTTCTAGTTCACCAAGGTTCTATTTCCTTAATTTTCTGAGCAGGGAGAATTCACACACACCCCGACAGAGCATATTTGGTACACACAACTTTGGTACACACAGCTCAGCTATAATGTAGCTTAACAATCATAGAATCATAGAATACACTGAGTTGGAAGGGACCCATCAGGATCATTGAGTCTAATTCCTGACACTACAAAAGGCACTCCAAGTATCACAGCATATGCCAGAGAGTGTTGTCAAAAAGCTTCTTGAATTCAGACAGGCTTGGTACTGAGACCACTTTACTGGGGATCCTCTTCCAGTGCCCAGCCACCCTTTGGGTAAGAAACCTTTTCCTGATACCTAGCCTAAACCTCCCCTGACTCAGCTTCATGCTGTCATGAGAATGTTGAAGACTGCAATGAAATGTCTCTCCGACCTCCTCTTCTCCAGGCCAAACAGACCAAGCCAGCCCTCATACATTCTCCCCTCCAGAGCCTTCAGCATCTTTGTGGCCCTTCTTTGGATGCTCTCTAACAATTTATTGGCTTTTTTATATTGTGACACCCCAAACTGCACATAGGATTCAAGGTGAGGCTGCCCCAGTGTACAGCAGAGTTGGACAATCCCCTCCATTGCTGGCTGGCCATGCTGTGCCTGATGTCCCCCAGGACACACTGGGTTCTCCTGGCTGCCAAGGCTCTGCTGGCTCAGATTCACCTTTTCATCAACCAGGACCCACAGGTCCCTTTCTGCAGTGCTGCTCTCCAGCCTCTCATTCCCCAGTCTATTACAAAAATCAGGGTTTCCCCATCCCAAGTGCAGAAATCAGCACTCACCCTTGCTAAATTTCATTCAGCTGGTGATTGCCCAGCCCTCTAATTTTTTAAGGTCTCTCTGCAAGGTCTCTTGGCCCTTGAGGAAGTCAGCAGCTCCTCCCAATTTAATGTTGTTGGCAAATGCAGTACTCTTTCCTTGGACACAAGTCCTGTGTCCAAGTAATTTATGAAGATTTTGAGGAACACAGGGCTGAGGATGGAGCCCTATGGAACCCCCTAGTGACAGGTCATCAGCCTGATGTCACCCCATTCACTGCCACCCTTTGTGCCTGACCCGTGAGCCAGCTGTGAGCTGGACATTTTGTCCAGAAGGATCCTGTGAGAAACAGTATAGAAAGATTTACTGAAATCCAAAGTACATCTACTGACATTCCTAGGTCAGCTAGGTGGGTTATCCTTTCACAGAAGGAAACCAAGTGCAATATGCAGGACAATGGAGGGGGAAAAATCCAAATGGACATAAGTATAAGCAGCCCTAAAAAAACACCATCATCCTGCCAGAAGTTACAGCCTCTCAGTTCACATGGACTCCATGATGTCTTTTTGTCAGTGTTTTGGCTGACAATGGGTTTTCAAGGTCTGAAGGCTATCTTCTGGAGATGACACCTCTGCTTGGCTGTTTCAAAAAATTGCAGAAAGTGTCGCCAGAGGACTAGTAACAGCCATGACTTTTTAAACAGCAGACCCCATTCAGTTAACAGCTCCACAGGAGCTTTTCCAGACAGCTGAAAAACAAGCTGGAGAAGGAAGGATTATGGTCCAGGATTATTTGATTTAAAGTTAAATTGATGGGAAAGAAAGTAAAGATGCCTTCTAACAAGAAGGTGCTATCTAGTTGTGCACATTTTTATGCTGGTGTCATTGCAGAAAGTATTTTTTATTTACACTGGTTCCAGACACGCTCAAAGAAAAACATAGAGACTCTTTGCATGAGGAAGAGCAAAATAAATATGTGTGGGCAAATTAATAAAAACCCCCTACCAAGGACAAGACTGATTATCTCAGTATATTTGGAACTACTTCACTCGGTCCTCAAATTCCAGCAGCAAAATATGGTTTCAGTCCTTTTATACTGCATACAGAAACACTCTGATATAATGGCTACAAGGTTTCTGGAATACCTTTTGCATGTGAAAAAGCATTTCTGAAGAAGTAGCTGACATAAAAAATTACTTACATTGCTAAGTGTGACTGTTGGATTTGATGACACGTTTTAGGTTAACTAGTTTACATTTCTTTTGAAGTGAATTTCCTAGCGACAATGTTTGCACTATTCACCTGCCTCATCAAGGCCTGTTTAGAATACAGTGCTTAATACAGTTTTTAACCCATTATAAAGCCATGCACAGATAATTTAAAATGATCATAACAACTAACAAACACGTAATCAAGGAGCTCTTAAAATGTATTAAAATTCAGGTCTCTCGCTATTAGCAAAACCGCTTCATTAACATATTAAGACAATGTTCATTTGATAATTAGCTTCTGTTTCCTTTGCGTCCTGGCAGTTAAATCCTCCCTATGAAGCCAGAGGGGAAAAGTTTATACTTCTTCAAGATGTCTTATGAAGTTTAGGTTGCATTCTTACTATTTTTAATCAATTATTTCCTTCCTGCACCCTGTTTTGAAAAGGCTGCAGATTAAAGCCCACTTCATGGTGAGTATGGGACTTCAGAACAAGGAAAATGATGGGCTCATTTTCTCCTTTGGAATCATGCAACTCCAGTAACATAGGGCTCAAGGGAATTTGAGTAAGAGCACTCCTTGTGTACTCCCTCTGTGGCGCACTTGTGCCCCATGTAGAGCTCAGAATCTGGTAGAGAAAGATTAATTTGTCGAAGTCCACAGACTAAGAATAGTATCATTGCTCTCTGTCCTTCTCTTAATGACCAGCTGCTCATTCCAAACAGTACTTTTCAAGAGGAAAAAAAAATAAAGAACTATTATTCAAGCTAAAGAATGAGGTGTTTGATTCCAGATATTTTCTGACTTCAAATGTCAGCCACATCTGCTGAGACACCTCTGAGCTGTAGATGCAATGTTGCATATGTTGCCGCTGCAGCAACAGCCAAAAAATGTTGCTTATTTATAGTGAAGGGAGAGAGCACGATTTATTTACATGAGAGTGCTCCATCTCATGCCCTGGATGCATCCCTCACCCACCATCACGGCACCAGCAGTTTCCAGGGAAAGGTTCTCTTCTCATCCTCTCTCACAGACTTGCAATACACAAATAGCCTGGCACTACTGAATATACAAACTAGATAAGGCAGCTATAACTCTCTTATGTATTTAATTTGAATATGTTCTTAAGCCTAAATATTAATTAAATACCAGTTTTAGTCTTTAAAATAACAGTTACTAGATGTTTCAGGTATAAGCAGTAGGTTGGCAGAACTGTTTAGGAGGATCTTGCAAGGTGGCATGGCTGGGTTCTAAATAGAAATGGAATAAGTGTAGATGAACATCAAGTTATGCACATTAAACAATCCTATCATAACTTCACATATAATATTACGGGTTCAGAGATGACTACTCAGGAATGGAAGCTTAAAACAGATGGTTATAAAAGGAAAATGCCATCTCAATGTTTAGTAATGGAAACAATGTTAAAAATGCCAAGGAAAGGAAAAGAGAACAAACAGGAAAGCATATAAAATCATCTGTATCCTGAACAGTATGTACAGTTCTGGTTGTCCTTCTGAAAAAGGACATAGAGAAGGTCAGCATAGGTTTGATTTTTTTCTTCCCTACTCAGCCTGAAAAGAAGCAACAGAGGGACAATACACTGGAGGTGTATAAAGTCCTGAGTGCCGAGGAGAGGACAGGTAGGAAGTGATGATTATCTCTCTCCCAGTAAAAGAACAAGGGAGCATCCCATGACTTTGGCAGGTATGAGATTAAAAAAAAAAAAAAAAAAAAAAAAGGAGGTGGTTCTCCACAGAATGTCATCATTAAACAAAAGAACTTTTTTCATCAAAAATGTGTGCTAAAACTGTGCATGAATTCAGGAAAAGACTGGAAAAGTTCAAGTATCAGAAACTCAAAAAATATTAAATACCCTATCCAGCACAGGAGACTTGTGAGCCACAAGTTGCTGGAGACTGGAAAGTTATTTTGGAGACTCATCACTACAAGTTTTTTTCCTACACCCTTCTCCTTCACAGATCTACTGTGACCATTACAGGATATTGTCTAGCTGAACCTTTGATCTGACTTAGCACTGAAGTTCCTATACTCTCAAAATCTTATAGGAGATGAGATTCTGCTCTGGGAAAGCCCTTGCAGTAAGAATTTTGTCAGACATGCCCTCAGACAAATGACTATATCTGTCCAGCTTAACAGAAATTAAATGGGGCCACCAGAGAGAGAAAACTGCACTAACTGCCATTCAATCATTTTGATTTTTCTTTGTTCAGACCACTTTTTGTTACTGCTTCAGATATCTGCTGTAAGGATGAAGATACAGTAGTGTCACTGATGTGCTCTCACTATTGGTGATTTTTTTATTATATTTTTGTTTCAATTTTTTGTTATTAAATTACATGCACTGAATTTCAGAAAAAAACTACAAAATTACTTTCACTTCCACTAGCACAGACACAGACTGAAATGAGCAGGGAAGGGGTTGTATCTTTTCATATATATGGACACAGAAGCTAGATGTCAAGCAGAAGTGTTAGATAATCAGTCTTTGCATCTTTTGCATCTTTTACCTTAGAAAGTACTCATCTCTGCCTTGATATCAAGCACAGCTGGAGAAGAATATATTTTTCAACCATCCATTTGTCTCTGAGATGTGTGGGAACAGCACTTACAGAAGGCAACAACCAAGAACACAGCACAAAAAATAAACTAAAAGAGGGAAAACAAAGTTTTTAAGCTTACTATATGTTCCCTTCCTTTCTTCTGTCACATCACTAGAAGTCCTAAGCAGACATTTTCTTTCCTCTTCAAGGTTTTCCCAATGTCTTTCTCTGGGTCTGCCACAATTCTTGGGATATAGAAACAACCTTCCCTGGTCTCCTGTGGGCTCCTCTTGTAAAGCCCAGCAGTGGCCAGCCTGGTCACCCACTCTGGCCCAGGCCAGGCTGTCAAAGGAGGACTCAAATCATCACAGAAAACACTCTTACCATGGTGCCCATGAGAGCCCACTCTCCTTTCTCCACATCTTGAGCATTTATTGCACAATTGTTTCTGTTTCTAAAGGAGCATGGGTCTTGGACAAGAGGAATTGGATCAGGTGGCTCCTGGGTGTAGTGGAGGTGAATCTCTACATGAAGGAAAGCACTTTGGGGCAGTGTTTTTTGAGGAAGCTGCAATATGTTCAAGTCTTTTCCTCCCATGGAATGCTGTTTGGCAGTGGCAGTTGGGAAACCTACTGTTCATACCTTTTTATTTAACCAACCAGGTCCTAGTTGCCTTCATGAACGTGAGGTCATGACATGGAGGACTGGAACCACTGCTCTTGCCTTTGGAGGCCAATTCAACTACATCAAGGAGCAGCCATCAGCTCTGAGGTACTCACAGTGTGTAACTGATACAGCAAGTTTCAGGTAACTTTCAATAATTTCAACTGGCATTGAGAATGCAGCAGGAGGACAAAGACTTTCCTCCATCTAAAAATGCAACATACTTGACCTTGGCACAAAGAGAGCTTTCCCAGATGCTGTGATATATTTAACCTTCAGTTTTAGAGTTTCAAAAACTAAGTCTTGAGGTGTTGAAAGCCCTAAATGTTTTTTAATGGAAAGTGAGAGAAAACAGCAAATCAGCCACAGAGAAGGCTCTGCCGAAAATTGCAGCTGCATCACTGTGACTGAGTAAAAAAAAAAAAAATGTTTTTAAAACAGAAACTGCTGATATGGCTTTTGATGAAGCCTCTGCAGCAGCTGTGATGGCTTTTAACTTTGAGTTTTCAGTGAGGAAAACATGATATTTCTTGCATTGTCATTATTATGAATAACACAGGCGGGTTTCAAAATGTGAGGCCAGGTTGAGGAGCAGATGTAAAGTTATCTGTGCCTTGAACTGGACTAAATAGCAGGGGCTGAGCAGCTTGCTGGACGTGGTAAGTACAGGGAACAGTGGGGTTCTCAGTACACAGCTCAGTTTGACTGCAGCTCAAGGTGATGTTGGTGTTGGCTGGCAGCAGTGACACCCAGCATAATATCTCTGAGCAGCTGTCAAGGTACCACACGGTGAGAACAAAGCACAGAAGTACAAACCCAGTGTGAGAAGATGCCTGGTATACCTCAGGGCATGCCCATTCCTTGCTGGCATGTAAGAACACGTGCCCAGTGCCTCACGTGCTCTTCCTCACATGGCAGAATTGCTCAGCCTCTTGACTCTCCACACAGGAGATGGTGATGCTGGGGCAGAGTATCCCATGAAATCTCTGAAGAAAGGGAGATTACCTCTTCCAGATTAGACTCTCTTTTGTGCAAAAAAAAGAGACAATAAAGCAGTTGGTTTCAAGCATCATGTCTCTTTAATAATATCTGCTCTTGGGGGAGCAGAGGGCTGAGAAATGCTTCTGCCAAAAGCTGGCTGCAGACAAAATAGCTTTATGAAAAGTGCTGGTTTTCAGGAATGAACATTTTCAAAAATGAAGAAAAAAAAATATGATTTTCTGGCTAGTTTTTCTTGAATTTCTCCCAAGGAGAAGGAAAGGATCTTGAAACTCATAGGTTGTTGGTATTGATCTCTCCAGAAGACCCTGAATTTTCACCCTGGGAACACTTCTGTGCTTGAATACCTATTCTCTGTCTGAGAGAGCTGGCAGTAGTAGTTTCTTTCTTTGAATATATAAGTTAGCAAGAATTGCAATACGGGTATACTACTGATAAATACAATTCAGTTTTTCAGAGATGATAACCTTGAACCCATTCTGATTCCCTGCTAAGACTCATTATATAAGTATGATTTGGGATTAGTTCATGCATGAGCCAGGGATTATTCTCCAAGTAACATTTTGTATTTTTTCCACCTCTTTCAAATTTCCTTCATTACTCCCCATGCAAAATTCCTAGACCTGGAGGCAGAAGGTGGATGGAAGAAAGGGTGTGGCCATGTCAACAGTGGTTCATGCTAATAGCAAAGGGAAATATTTGCCAGGGATTGGCAAATGTCAAGGACGCACATCACCTGTTGAAAAGTTGCAAAGGCAGCAAGTCTCCTTTGTCAGTTCTGGGAATAGATGTTAATGCTTCCACTGCAGATCTGCTCTTTATTGGCAGCTTGTTGAAATAAGAGAATAGGTCTATTGGAGCTGGAGTTCCTGACTGGAGGAAAATGAGGTAAGGGGATTAGGTCTTTTTCCTTTTTGGAGAGCTCTGGAGGTAATTTTTTTCATTCCTGTATTTTTTGTCTGTAGGAATGGCAAAAGCAAGGCACCACTGAAGATCAATGGATATGATATGAGACCACCATGTGACCAAAGTCAAGACCCTGTCCCTGACTCAGTGCTGAATCTTTGACACTAAATTAAGCATTATGCTGTGTAAGATGCTTGTGTTTATGTCTTTAGTCAGTATCTTTGTTTAGATCCATTTTTTGGGAGTCATTGAAGTGATCTCACCAATGTCATGGTTTAACCTGTAGGCAGCTAGGCACCAATATAAGCTACCAAATACTGCATGGAATATCTGGCCCAATGCTTTACTTTGAACTTTTAAAAACTGCATTTCTTGGAAACACAGGTGAAGGAAAATAGAAAATATTAAGAGAAAAATTGTCTCTTTTTTTATCCTTCCTCACTGAACATGGTAGGAATTGAGCTACAAGGTTTTGGGAGCCTTTGTTTCCAGTGCCCTGTGCCACATTTTGAACATGAACCTGAATAAAATTCCACTTACGACTGCTTTTCCCAGCACACTTGGGAACAATATGAGGCCAGGACAATGTCATCCAGCACAGCTTCATGAGCACTGCAGCTCCATGAATGTGTTGTGATCCCCTCTCCTACAAAGGGCTTTAGTTCAGGCATAATGCAGCCCTAAATGGAGGAAATTATGGGAAAAATCCTCTAAAACACGTAATCTTATTTAATGATTTCACATAAAAGCTGATGATAATGTGGTAGAACCAAAAAAAATTATATAAGACAATGAATTTCTCATATGGATTATCTTAGCTTGAAAGAAAAGATGAAATTCTAAACTTAGTAGAAGACAAAGAAATTAGATGTATATATGCATGCTGATGTTCATTACCAGATTTTGAGTTATGCAATCCAAACTAGAGATGACAATACATGCACACACACAGAATGACAAAAAATGGCAACAGTAACCCAAACAGCCATTTTTACAGAAAGATCCATAAGTGAGGTCAGGATTTATTTACTGAAATGTAAGGATTGTATAATTAAACACAAAAACCAGTGCTTCAGGTTTTTCTCTGACAAGAAAGCAACGACCTCTGGATACTGATGTGTATCAAGAAATAGTATTTAACACTGTAGGAACATTAGAGTGTGTTTTCTTTTATTGCAAAGCCTATTTGAACCACTTTGTAAAGCCGATATCATGAACTAGACATACAGAGAAATAAAGATTTTTTTTTTTGAGGAAAATAAAATTTCTCTTCCTTCATATTAATACAAAAGATTTGAAAAACAACATGTTCTGGCCTTAAGCATCAGACTTACATTTTGTCTTTTGTTATCACTTACAATAGCACTGCTGCTTGAATACCCAGCCATATCAAATGTAAGTTATTTGTATATCTCTATCCTCTCAGGAAATCTTGACCTTGAAATAGAATAAATATGTAACATGGGTATTGGGTTTGTGTGTTCATAGCTAACACCACCAGTGCTAAAAACCATAGACATTGAACAAAAACGTGCAGAAGATGAGATTGTGCAGTGCTGTTTGACTCATTGTTGCAAAATGAGAAATTACAGTTTAAATGTTTTGCTGTCTTTGAATGACCCTTCATTTGTAATTGATTCAGCTCAACAGACTGCAATTCTCAAACCATCAAGATACAGAACTTATTTGTCCCATGTTTAAAGTATGCTTCAGTTACTCTACCAAAGTCAAACTGTACAGGATAGGACCTTTTCTGTGTGAGTGGTTTGATAATGTGACACATTAACTTGGGGTCTGAGATGACTGGTTATTGAGACTGAATTTTTTAGAAGCAAATCATATTTAGCGTCTATTGACCAGCTCTGTTAAAGGAAGTGGATTACACATAACCCAAAACCTATAAAGAAGTCCACAATGGGCAAATCAATGGAAATTCTTTGAATTACTGCTTGAGGCAACTTTGAAAATTCATTCTGAGTAGCCATTCTTACAGACCAATAAGAAAGCATTCCTTGCATTGATAACCAAGGACATTATCAGCTGCAGACAAACTGGTAAACCTTGAGGAATGGGATTTTTACCTGAAGACTTCAATGCCTGTGCTTCAGTAAGGCCAGAGCACAGACCTCTGCTGGCAGGAGAGTGGGGTAAAAAAATTATGGCACATGACATGGGTTCTCCCTTTTGCTAATAGCTCAGTGTGAAGCTGGGCCTGAGCCTTAAAGACACCCAAAACAACATATATCAACTTTAGACGTATGAAAGGCGAAATAAGCAAGGTTTGGCATCAAGGGAACATATCACAATAAGTTGGACTCCTATAAGGTATAAAAAGTCTATTAAAATTGCTGCCTGCTTTCACCCACGAAGAGGAAGACAATGTATAGGGAGGACTCAAGAGCTTTTCCCCTCTTCCCTGTCACACACAACCCATCCTGGTGACATATGCACTGTGTTTCTTGTAAGCGTGTAAGTGTGAGAACATGAGCAAGTGAAGTCTGCAGGAGAAGGAGCATGAGGGACAGAAGTCAGTTTTCTTTAAAGCAAATAATCATCCTTGCTTTCAAAAGGCCTAGAATTTTGCTTCATGCACTAATTTTTTTCAAGAGCACTAACACATGAGTTATAAATTAGCTGTTGGACTGAAAAGATAAACACTAATTTGACAAGCTGGGAAAGGTATCTAGAGACTGAAGATACGTCTGATTTTATGTAATATCTGTAGTGTGATTAGAGAAAAATATTGGAAACACTGGAAGCATTTGCAGAGGATTCTTCCCTGGAACATGTTTCCATCCTTTGCTGGGGATATCATGTTATACAAATGTATCATATGAAAGGATTCAAGGAGTCTTGGGAGATAAAAATAAAACTACAAGACCGATCTATGAAAAAATGGAAGGTGGAAGGAACTGAGGAAAGCCCAGAACAAGGCTACTAAAGGCTCTTCAATTGCCCTCTACTGATGATGCATATTGATGATACAATAACAATACTCACTGAAACTTGTTGTCCAGCAAATACTTCTTATGCTATGACTAATGAAATACTGTGTCTTCTTACTGATTCTATGAACAGCAGGAGAGCCATTTAAGCTAGAAAAACCATCCTAATTAGGTACAAACTCAGGAAAGGAATCTTATTTTTTAGGTTTGTAACTTCATTTCAAAGAATGGGCAAAAAAAGTGCAGGGAGATGGGATATGAATTTTTCACAGCAGCACACTGTGCTCATGGATGTAGTTTTAAAAGCTACATTTCTACTAGATGGAAAAAGAAAGAGAAAATGAAAACAAAAAAGGCACATGAAAAGAGAGGGTGAGATTCGTTCTTGAGGAATGAGGTAGTGATGAGCAAGAAGAAAAGACCAAGGGGCTAGCACTTAACTCCTTGGGCAGTTCCACTGCGAGAAGTAGAGTGTCAAAATTGCTGTGCCGTGTGGCAGTCATTGTGTGAGGATGCTGGTGTTGGCCAAAAGGACCAGATTCAACATACCTAATCAGCAATATCAGTGTGTAGAGCTTTACTCAGAGACAACTACACAAACTACATTTCATATACAGGGAAGCAAGTCTTTGTACGGTGAGTTAGCTCCACACAGTGTAGGTAAACTAGGGCAAACGAGGGCATCTGCAGCACAAACGTGAGAGATGGACCACGCAGGGCTAAAACTGATGGAATAGCAAGATGTGTGAATAAAAGCAGGTACTTTCAGTAGAAAAAAAAAAAAAAAAAAAAGTAAAATTAGAGGAGGGAGAAAAACCTCAGGGAAAGCAATGAAAAACCCATCCAAGACAAGATAAAGCATAAGAGAAAGAGTAATCAATCCTCCACTGTTGAAGTTATGCTACTGGGTGTAAGCCACACAACAGAACCAGACATTTGGGTGACCATGCTTGTGCTGTCAGATGGAGGGTCTGCTGTGCTGGGCTCTGACTGCCCCTGCTCCAGCCTGCCTCTCATCTTCAATAGAGCAACAGTCTGAGAAGTGCCCAAGGAAAAAGTGAGCTGCTCTCTGACAGGCACAACGGGGTGAAGGCACTAGCCTTTAGGAGTAGTAATCTCATTTAGATTCCCGCAGGAATCTTAGTCCTATATTTGAATTAAAAAGAAGACAACCCAGTTTTGTTGTCCACCTAGTTCTGCTGTTTTGTGCAATTTACACAGGGATAATATAATGCAAACTGACACTGTATTTTCTAGCAAATTTCTTGCTCACTAAAATTACATATTTAGGCAAGTGGAAATTATTGCATTCAGATTTGTTTTCTCTTATTCATGATTCATCTATAAGTACACAGATAAATTAGGTAATCACAGGAGACCATCAGAGCTACCAGAAGCAGTTGTTCAGGAGAGTTTCCTAGTCTGGGCTAGTGAAGAGAAGAGTTGCAAAACTAGGTGATGAGAAGGGGAAATCCCACAAAATATCAAAGTTCCCAGCTAGCAGGAGATTGCAAACAACAAACCATTACTTTCTAAAAATTAACATTGCCTGACAGATCACATATTGTGTCAGAAAGCTCTAAAGAATCATAACAATAGGCTTTGCTTTGTTAAAAATAGCTTGTCCCTGACTTTTTACTTTTTCTCAAGCATTCCTGGAGTAACTACTGAAGTCAATACAGTTATATTGGAGGCACCTACCCTTTAGGAACTAACCTTGAAAGAAACATGAATATAGGTTATTTAAACATAAGAATCTTCCATCTTCCTCTCTCATACAATCACTTTGACAGGGATTTTATCATGTCGGTGGATACTGGAGACTTATTTTTTTTTTATTCAAACACTCAGGGAAAGCTTCAGCTGCACTGAGTTGTCTTAGACAATGGAAAAGGCACATTTTCCCCCAGTGGACCATGAAAATCTTGTCTTGACAAACAGCAACCAAAAGGAGTATTGTCCCCTAAGTCTCTGTGCAAGCCACTGTCTGCTAAAAGTTGCATTTCATCAGAGTGCTGGCTGAGAGTCAGCCATGCCATCTCCTGACCTCATCCCGTGCCCCCTGGGCAGTGTGACAGGGACAATGAGCTGTTTATGACCAGCTTTCCAGGCTGTCTGAGGAGAGCTGGGTTGGAGTTTAGGTGAATGGACACAAATAGCAGCTACCTCACCTGGAGTCAATGCAAAAGCTGTACATCAGATGTACCCATGGGGGATACACGGGAATACCCTGGGGGATACATGGGGGATACATGGGGGATGCCAGAGACACACATGTTGCAATGCTCCCTTGTCTCTCCAGCCTGTGTCAGCACAGAGACCTCCTAGGATGCCCTTCCCCCTGCACAAATGGCTGGAGAGAAATCTCCATGCTTTCTACTTTCCAGACCATTTAGAGACTCTTTGAGCAACTCATGCATTCATTGAGTAGCCAAAAAAATCTGTGCCTCCAAAACAGCCTTCACTCATATATGCCACTTTCTCCTTGATTCCTTTTCTCCCCAGTTCATCAGTTCTGCAGATTTCTTACAAGTGGACATGCAACTGGATTTGGAATAGAAATATACTTGACAAATATGTGTCCTTCATAGTCATAAAATTGTCTTCTCCTGGACTATTACTTGGTCTCCTCAGCTCTCTCTGAAAAAAAATAAAAAGAGAGAGAGAACACCCATGCATGCAGATGACAAAGGAAGGGCAAGGAACAGAAAGAAACAGATGAAGGAAGAGACAATCAGAGACAGAAGAAATTTGATTCAGTGAGCTACATTTAAAAGAATGACTATTTCGCTACCAGGTCACCCTTTGGTCACTTCCAGGTCTCTACCTATTCTCAAACCTATGAGATCAGTAGAAGTTATGTATGCATATAAAGAATGGAAGGTTTGAAAGTCCTTTTAGTTATCCATTCAGATAACTGATCCAAAGAGAGACATTAAAATAATGATACAAAAAATAATGCTCATCATAACAGTTGATGGAAAACATTTCCTGTGGAATAAAGACAACAAGACATTTACTTATGCATCTCTGGAACTATTATCTTGAAAACAAGAAATAGATTAATTTTATACTGTAATAGTAAATTCAAGCTTGCATACCTTTTATGATGGTTTGTACTGTGTCTGTCTTGTCTTATCCACAGTACTCCACATTTCTCTGTTTGAAACTGACTGTACGGAATGGTCTGGTTCACCAAATAAAAGGCTAACGTGCATCTCATATGGAGACAGTGGATTTTGTTTTTTCAATAAGAGACTAAAAACTGAAGGCATTCTGATCCCCTGTTGAGGACCAAGCATTTTGGAAGAGCATCTTCTAAAGTAAAAGTCAACAATACTGTCAAAAACACTAAAGGAAACAGGTATGCATGGAGGGAACAATGGCTAAAAAGAAAAAACTACCACTTTTTATTCAATTATTTTTAACCAGTAGAGAGAGATTTATATGTTTTAAAAGTCCCAAGATCCACATCATGTTTCTTCTAGATTTTCTATGCTGAGTTCTGGGGTGCCATGACAGTCTCTGGTGTTGTATCTGAGATGGCTTCACAAGACTCAGGAACACCCCTCTGGAAAACAAGGACTGCTGCCCAGCTAGGAGGAGCAGGATTCCCGCCTGTGGCAGTGCCTCAGTCTTGCCTCAGCAGTGATGCACATGCAGTCAGCTCAGGATAATGATTATCTGAAGGCTTTCTAATGCAATGACACAGCACGGCTCGATCAGACTCTGTACTGCTCAAAAGAGCTCTGCAGTTTTTCTGTATTATAAGGGTGTCTATAAACAGAGATGGGTAGAATGCAGTACCTATAGCTACTGCCTAAAATTTGGTTCAAGCTGTCTCCCAGCTATATTGATTTCCACCTCTCTGTCTTCTAATGTAAGAATCTAAGCCATGCTGGGCTTTGGATACAAACCTCCCTCCTAGCTAAGAATGAAACCCTTCTCTGGCAAGTAACAAATGTGGACCTTGATTGGCAAAGGCAGGTCAGACAGCTTTCAGTGCCTGGAAAGCAGTCATAACATTCCTGATGCTACATAAGACCCAGCAAGTCCTGCTGTGGTGACAACATGACTTACTTCCCATTCTCACCCTAATAAATGATGTACATGAGAATCAGTTATTCATACAAGAGGAGAACATTTGTGTCAACTACTTAGATTGTAGAACAGAGTACTGTCAAATATTTGATGTTCAGGTGTACAGTTTCAGATTTTTTTTCCACAACTTTCTGCTCCCCAGATGGAAGCAGACTATTAGATTTTCACCTAGGTTTTACCTATTCAAAATTTTTTTAAGAATTGACATCAATTGTTTTTTGGGGTTACTTTTTTGGTTTTTGTTTTGTTTTGTTTTTGGGGTTTTTTTTGTTGTTTTTGTTTTTGTTTTTTTATTTGAGAGGATTGCAACTGAAATTTCTCTCCCACAGAAGAATTTTACACTTCTCCTTCATTCAGACCATTTATCTAAACCACAAAGTTGTGGTGAAATTTCTGCCTCTGAAGAAAACCTTAACAGCTGAGACTCTCTTCACTTCTGTACTGAAACAGAGAAAAGAAGATTTTTGGGAGAGAAAACTTAATTTTTAATGACATCAGATTTTAATCAACAGTACAACGATATCTACCTAAGGCATCGCAGGGCAGAAAAAAGTGTGGCAATCAACACAAATGTTTAAATGACATTTGCTCAAGAGAAAAAGATGAAAATTCAGAAAAAAACCAGAAAATTATATGGTTTAATCCAGCTTTAAACCTGCCCTCTTTAATTATAGTGTAATATCTATTGATGGGTCTTTATTTAGTTAAATGTAGGTAACTTTTATTGGGTTTGCATGGTAAGGTTTTGGTAGCAGGGAGTGGGGGGAGGCTACAGAGGGAGCTCCTGTGAGAAGTTGTTAAAAGCTCCAGCTATGTTCAGCAGAGCCAGTGCCAGCCAGCTCCAAGGGAGACCCACCACTGTCCAAGGTCAAGCCCATCAGTGACAGTGGTAGCACCTTTGGAACGTCATGGTTAAGAAAGAAGGAAAGAAAGTTAAGGAAAGGCAGAAGCAAATTGCAACCAGAGAACAGAGGATTGAGAGTATGTGAAACAACAACTCTGCAGACACCAAGGTCAGTGAAGAAGGAGAGGCAGGAGGTGCTCCAGCTGCTGGAGCCGAGATTCCCTGGAGCTCTGGTGCAGACCATGGCGAGACAGGATGTGTCCCTGCAGCCCAAAGGGTTCATGATGGAACAGATATCCACCTGCAGCCCCTGGAGCAGCTCCACACCAGAGCAGGTGGGTGCCCAAAGGAGGCTGTGACCCAGTGGGAAGTCCACATTGCAGCAGGATCCTGGCAGAACCTGTGGAGAGAGGAGCCCACGATGGAGCAGGTTTTCTGGAAGGACTTGTGACCCAGTGGAGGATCCACACTGGAGCAGTTCATAAAGAACTGCAGCCTGTGGGAAGTACTCACCTGGGAGAAGTTCATGGAGGACTGTCTCCTGAGGAATAGACCCCATTCTGGAGCAGGGGAAGGGTGTGAAGAGTCCTTCCCCTGAGAAGGAAGCAGCAGCAGTGATGAGCTGACTGTAACCCCATTCCCATCCCTCTGCACTTCTGAAGGGGAGAAGACAGAGAGCTTGGGAGCAAAGCCTGTAAGCCTGTAACAGATGGAGAGGTAGGGTTAAGGTGGTTTCTTTAAGATTAGATTTTACTTCCCATTACTCTATTCTGATTTGCTTGGTAAGAAATTCAGTTAATTTCCCCAAGGTGAGTCTGTTTCACCCATGAAAGTAATTGGTGAGTGATCCCTCCCTGCCCTTATCTCAACCCAAGAGTCTTTCATGGTATTTTTTCTCACCCGCGTCTAAATGAGGAGTGTGATGGAGCAGCTTTGGTGGGTACTTGACATCCAGCCACAGTCAGTTCACCACACAATGTAGGAAATAAAATTTACAATGAAAACATAGAAAGATCAACAAAACCAGATGAAAGAAATCCAGCTGTTGATTGAAATTCTCCCCAGATATGATGCTTATTTGTAGGTTTGACTATATGGAAAATAATTCTGATTTTTCAGTAACAGTCACTGCATGTCCAAACCTTCTTCTCCATATTTCTGGGCCACAGATTCCCTGAGATGCTTGCCCTAATTTGTCTCCAAACCTACTTTTGTAACAGTTTATTCAAGGTCCATGATAGTGAAGCACAGAGCCATTTGTCTCCAGCTTCTCCCACAAAGCCCTACCGTGGCCTTCAAATGCTGTGAAATGTAATGTAATACTAATTACACAAGTAATACTAACTTTAGGGAGATAGCCACCCTTGCCATGTAAAGTGCAACAGGGCATTACACATGTCACAATTTCATGATGAGAAAAACATTGCCATTTCAGAAGATGAACTTTCAAATGACCCTTTATTGAGGAAAGAATGGAAAAATGCTATGTTTGACTTGTCATCCTCCTTCTTCCCCTGAAGCACATTGGATGTTGGATCATGTTTGATTCAGCAAAGTTTACACCTATTGAACAGACTGCATCATTTATTATGGAGCTCACAAGTTTATTCATCCAGAGAAGACACTTTGTGCTCCACAGGAAGAAGTATTTTTTGCTTTCTCAATGCATTACATGTAGATGTGTTTGAGAGCATTTTACATGATCTTCTTAGTATGTGTGTATAGATGAGCATGTTTTGTTCTGCCATGTGATTTCTTCCTTCTTTTATAGCCATTTTATATAAATAGTATTGAATGATGATTTAGAAACATGCAGAAAAACATACTTCCTATTTTAAAATCAGAGGTAAAAGACGCTGCCTTATTAGGAAAGGAAGAAATACAGAAAATGAAGCATGTCCATTTAGAAGAGGGATCAGAACTGAATCTTATCTTCTAAGTAGCCAAGAAAACAAATCATATAAGAATTCAGACCTCTGACCACTTCTGAAGGGGAAAGCTAATGGAAACAGCACCTCACTGGGGACATTACTGCATATCATCACCTAACAGTGACCCTGAGGGAAATGAAACTGAAGAGAAATGGAGCTGGATGTGAGGGAGGTGGAACTGTTCTCATTTCTGAATGCAGCAGAATAGTCTAATTGGACATACAGCACAGCAAAATGAATAAATACCAGAGGAAAAATATTTTCAAGCTTTGTAAAGGAATGACATGCACATTGAGAGAAAGGCAAAGTCCTGTATTTCTAGCCATTTTTGATACATGCAGGATACATAATGACTTAGTCAGAAAAGGAAAATTTAGAGAAGCACAGCAATTGAAGGGGCTGCACATTCAGTAAAATATTGTGCCTTGCAAGGAACAGGCCATGGAGAGCTGAGCATCCAAAATCCATTGAAAAGTTTCTACAGAAACCAAAATTTTTCAGATGTACAAACATTTCAGGCACCTTTTTTCTTTTTTTCTGATGTGGTTGGCTGCTTTAATCCATAATTTTCCTGGGAATGACGATTCTGCAGCCTGTGTAATACTGCTGGTACTCACAGGGCTCTGTCACGTAGGAAAGGTGCTCAGCTGGTACCTGTTTGCAAGCTGTCACACAGCCTCTGCCACCAAAGGCAGCTCTTGCCAGCACACTGCTGGCACTGGTCAGCTGTGAAAGGGGCGTAGGAGGAAGAGGAAGAAATGCACTGTGGCTGGGGAAAGATTAGGAAGCTGATTGTCATCCTGGTGCTGGGAGAGTGTTGATGCGTGGTGGAGGAGCAGGAGGTGGAATGAGGCATAGGTTTGGTACAAAGTCAGTGCTGGCAGCCACAAATTGCTGTCAGGAACCCTGGCCACAGATAATGCCAGGAGCCTCAGCTGCCATCCCTGCCGTCAGCAAGGGCTGCTGCAGCAAGCAGTACCCAAAGGAAGATCTGTTTGGAAACCCCTGCTTCATGTAATATGTATTTCCATTTGATGTTTCCAGGCTGCATTCAGGACCAAGTATTTTCACTGCAAAAGCACCAAAATTCTATAATGAAAAGCAAATACTCTTTGATAGGTTTTGCAGTGCAAGCTTTAAATGCTGTAAGTACCAGAGACACTTCCCACTGATTTTAAATGCATCTTTATTTCTCCCTCCAGCAGAGTCCAGGGCCACAGGTGGCCAAATGGCAGGGTGGACCCCTGCCTGCCTGCAGATGATGGCAGTGTGCATGCTCCTGAGGTGCCACGGGCAGCCCTGCTTGCAGTCACACAAGGAGGGACTGTGGAACTGCTGGGCTACCATGGCGGCTTTCCTCTCAAAATGTTTTTAGCTGCTTTGTAGCCAGAGCAGGCACAGGGACCACTGAGGGCTTCATTTGTCTGCAGCACAGAGCTGCTCTGACTGTACATGTACTTTTAACCAGAAGTTCTGCCTCTCAGTATCAACAGCAAACTGTGCTAGTTGTGCTACCAGGGAGGGCAGTGTGGCCAGATAGGCAAGGCATGGATTTGTATCCCTTCATTGGTCAGAAAAGATTTCTAAAAGATGAGCTGGACCATCTATTGCCCATATGACCATGGGCTACATCTTTGCATCTTGTAACATGTCATAATAGGCTCTCACCCTGAAACTTCTGATATTCACAGAGTGTTTTGAGCTCACACAAACAAAATGGGATGGAAGTGTCACTTTTCTTCACCTGTGAAGCTTACATCTCACAACTGGACAAATCCTTGATGCTCTCTCTGCTGTCTGGTCCCTTCCCAGGTCATACAGAACCTGAAGCTGGCGCCTCAGTGGAATGGCAGAGCTGGCACACGAGTTTTGTATGTAGGTGGTAAAATTACTTCCTCCTTAGTCCTGTGCTAAGTGCTTGCTGAATGAGTTTGACTCTGCAGACTCAAGGACAGCCAGCTCAGATTGTTTCCTCCAACACTAATACGTAAACAAGTTACTCACTTGTTTTTTTTCAGTTAATGTTATTCAGAGAGAGTAAAATGCTGTAGAGCATTCATTCTAGTTCCAGTTGTGGAAATGGAGCATGTATAATTACCAATGTGGGTAGCAGTCCATCTCGTAGCCTTACTTATGCCAGTGAAGGATATTATCTCATTATGTCAGCTTAGCAGTCTTCTTTCCCTGGAATTCAAAATAAGCAAGGCTCATAAAGGAATGATAGAACAACTAATTATAAGGGACATTATTTTAAAAACTGAATAGTAGTCAAAATCCATTAATGGACTATTTTACATGATTAAACTACTTTCAAGAAAGTATCTAGGCTTTTTCAGCATAAACATTTCTACATTGAAAATGTAACTTGAACCTAATTCTATGGTCAGCTATTTTTTGAGTAAGTATAATATGTGCTTTCATTTATGACAGGGCAAAGATGAGTGAAATTTTTAACTTCATTATGTCCATCATCCAAAGTAATTTAGAAGATAATCCTGCTACATGGAGACTCTTCTGTACTACAATGCTAATAATGACTACTGTCTGGGAAAACAGAAAATAGAGCTGCTAGAAAGGACTTGTTTTAGCATGTGTTTCAGGATTTCTATTTGAATAGAAAGTGCTGTTCTTATTCAAAGATAAGATACCTCTGGACATTCAGAAATTTGTTGGGTGCATTTTTTAGGTTACAATACAAAGAGGCTTTGGTTTTGCTTCCCAGCCCTTGGTCCTTCAACCCAACTGAACCTCAGGCTGAACTACTTTCTTTCCTTCCTGCTGATCAATTCCAGGAAGAAAGGTTCTGCAAGGCTGAGCTCATCTTTTGCTAAATCTGGGAAACCTTGCAATAAACCCTTGGTTGCAAGTGGAACTGTGCTATCCATCCTCTAGCAGTATGGGACCCAAGGAATCCTGCCAATGGATAACCAAAGGGAAGAGAGGTTACTGCTGGGACACAACAGAGGAAGACATGGACATCAGCTGGTTACAGCAAGAGACAGCTCATTTAGGAGCAGCTCTGTTCTTCACATAGCTGCAAGGGTGAGAGATCTCTTTCCAGTTTTGTAATTTCTTTTCTGGATTGCTGGCTCTTCCTAGGATAAGGAAAAGGTGAAACATTTTGATGAACCCATTGTTTCACCTTCCTTGGCAAGAAAAACATCCTATATTTTACACTGTGCAATTCATATAAACAAATGTATTTGGCAGAGAGAAAATTACAAAGTTTGAGCAAATGAGGTACATGCAGTTGCAGAAAAACACAGATGCCCATTCGTCCCAGAAGTAATTCAGTGCTGCAAATAGTTGTAACTCTCTATCCCTCATTTCCATTTCTTGAATAAAATACAGGAACTTTGCTATGTATGATATTACAGGTACCACTGGTGCTGGACTGAGCAAGCCAGATACACAGCTTTTAGAGCAGACTCTGTGGAAGACGGACTATTGCAGGGTAGTCCTGCTGATGGAACCTGATCTGGTTTGAGATGCCTGACCTGTAGACTTAGAGATGATGGGAGCTGTTGTCAGAGTTGTCAAACTCTTGGCACAGGTCTCACGGCTCAAGAAGAGCCTTTCCTGACATGTATGCCATGCACATATCCATCCCACTGCACAATAAACTTTTGAGACCCTATTTACAGCAGGAAACACTTGAAAGACTGGTATTTGAAACTGAACTAGCTGAGACTGGTAACTGAGCTGAACCCTTTCCTGGCAAGAGGAATGCACCTGTTAAATCAGCACCCTGGGCCATACACATACGTCAGTAACTGGTTAACAAAACCTGGCCCCAGAAACAATGCTGCAGAGTGTAGAGCTTTGTTAATGGGTTTGGTAGCAGCACCAATAAAGTTCATTGTTGAGTTTAGCTACAAATGGTGTCCTTTGTGCTGCAGCTTTTTATATCAGCTTTTAACTAGACCTACCAGTTGTACTAGCCAGACTGAGGGCATGATCTTCCCAGAGACACTGGTTCCCATGAAATGAAAAATGAGCTTCTGAAACATTTCTAGGTTTGCCCTTGGGCTACTGAAATGGACCTCTTTGCTTAGGAGATTTCTGTGTCCTCTCTTCCAAGAAAGGAACAGAAGAAAATCAAGGCAGAGTGAACATTGATTGTTGGTTTTGGTTTGGTTTTTTTTGTTGTGGTTAGTTGGTTGGTTGGTTGGCTGGTTGGTTGGTTGGTTGGGTTTTCTAAGACTTGGGAATTGTTGGTTTTTAAGGTTCACATAACAGATAAACAAATGACCTACCACTCTGAGTGGGCAGTTGGGTCACTCTGGACCTGCCAGGCCAGCTCACTGATTCATGTCAGCTCTTCCTCCATCAGCTCTGGTTGGCATTTGCACCTTCAGTTCCCACAATCAGAGGAGAGTGTGGGGCAATTGGGCTGCTCCTGCAGAGCAGGGACTGAGAGCAGCCCTCACGGGATGGATTCCTGGGCTACAAGCTCAGAAGGTAGGAAGCAGCTGGGGAAGAGGCAGAGTCACTCCCAAAAGGCAGTTTTTGAGTGAGAATCTTTTGTGTATATGACCATCAACTAGCAAGAGCACAATCTGAAACTGTTTGACTGTGCTGCTGTAAAGCAAGCTCTTGGAACAGGCACAAATTATTAAACAGTTCCTCTTGATCCAGGAACAGACAAATTTCACTTTCCCCAGGGAGGGGGAAGAATCTTGCTTAGAGGCAGAGCTACCTCTGTAGGAGGGTGTTGAGGAAGAGCTGCAGCAACAGTAAAAGAAGCTAATCCCTCCCCCTAGATTTGGAGAAACGCACAGTGAAAATGGATGAAGATCCATGTAATTACATCCCAAAGGCAACTAAGCAAATTCCCGTTCTGTTTCCTCATTTATATGATTTTGCCTTGGCTAGGGTGGAATTTCAGCAGCAACAGCAGCAAGCCTGCAGGCCCGGGTGATGATGGCCAGCCCTGGCGGCCCGGGCCCGGCGCTGCGCTTTCCCCGGCGGCCAGCGGAGGGAGGCCGCTGCAGGTCCCTGCGCCCCGGCGGGTCCCTCCGCACGGCTGGCAGCGCCTGCAGCGCCCACCTCGCACTGATGGCCCCTGCCCAGATAAAAAAGCCAAGGGCACAATGAGACAGATGGCAGCTTCCTTCAGAATTAAAGCCACTGGGGGAGCTCAGGTCAAACAGCAGACGGAGGAGTAGAGGAGAGGCAGAAAATAATTTGAGGGCAATAACCAGAGCACTCGGTCACTCCGAAATCAGTGACAGCAGTGCATCCGCGGACAGATCCGCCTGAAGACGCGCCGTTTGCGCGGGATCCCGGGCTGCCGTGGTCAAACACCGGATGCGTCGGTCCTCGGCTGGGTGGCCCTACTGGGCACCCAAGGGCAACGAGGAAGGGCCGGGGTTCCTATCAGCCCTCCTGTAAGTTGGCCTTGAGTTTTGCTGTGAAAACAAAAGCAAAACAAACAATTCTATTCTCCCCGTTACGAAAATAAAGCCCGGGCACCACACGGGCTGGTCGAAAGGACTCCACTGTCGTTTTTAAACGAGATGTCTTTGCAACCGCTAGCCCTTCCCCGAGCCAGCGGGGAGCCACCCGTATCCCTGGAAGCGAGAGGTATCGGAGAACAAAAGGCAAACTCCGAAGTGACATTGAAAATAAAAGGGAGCTTTGGTTACCCCCAGGGTAAGGTCGAGGGGGAAAGGTCGCCCGTCCAGCAGCTCGCATACTCCCGGCGGGCGCGGGGAAGCGCCCCCGGCTCGGCCCGTGCGCCGTCCGCGCAGCCCCGAGGGCGCGGCAGGGCGCGGAGCCCCCGCCCCGCAGCGCGCACCGGGCAGGCTGCGGCTCCCCGGGGCCCTCGGCGGGGCGGTCCGGAGGCACGGGGAGAGCTTCGAGACCAAACCGGGGGCCAGTGAGCAGCGAGCCCCCCGCCGCCCGCCGCCGCCAGCCGCGCTGAAACAGAAAAGGTCTGCGGAAAATCAAACTGCCGGGGGCGACCTCCAGCCCGCCCCTCTGCACCCGCAGGCACGTCCATGGCCGTCGCCTCCGCGTCCAGCCCCACCCGGGAGCCGAGAGCCCCTTTTCCCGGCGCCGGCGCGGCCGCAGGCCTGGGCGAGGGAAGGGGAAGGGAGGGCGGCGAGGTGACCCACTTAAAAGCTGAGTTCCTTTTTGAAACACTTAAGAGACGATAGGGTTGAGGACTGTGAATGTATGCGTAAATATATACTCATGCATACCCACTGCCGGAGGTATGCAGCCCCACGCTTGTATGTGTGTGTGTAGGCATGTCTGGGAACACATACAAAAGCGCATAACTCCTAAGGTAGCTAAAGTAATATACTAATAGTTATACCTAAAAGCAGATAGATAGATAGATCCTGGTGGGGTTCTGTTTGTAGGTATATACCGATTAAAAGTATTTTATATCTAAATAAAACGTGCTTATATTTTTAACTCTCTCTACAGGCTAACTTTTAGCAAATTGTCTCAACAACCACCTTCAAGCAGTCCTCTGCATAATCACCGCTGTCTTGGTTGTATGAAAAACGCTTCAGGGCAACAATAAGTCTTGCATGTGTGTACTGACACTGTTGCGGTGGTGACAGTCTACTGACACTAAGCAAGCCAGATGTGGAGGGCTTCTATTAACTGCTGATAATGTCGGGCGAGGCGATCAGACAGTAGATCACACATCGAAGCGAGCGATGCTGCTATCCACCCGAGACTACTGGGGCCCCCATGCCTACAAAGAGCCCTTTCCCGCGGGTCCCCACGCAGGGCAGCCGCGGAGGGGCGCGGTGTGGCTGGCGGGCCGAGGCGTGCCCCGGGGCCCCGCCGCCCCCGCCCTGGCACGGCGGCCCTCCGCCCGCCGCCGCGGCTCCGGGAGCCCTGCCCTGGCACCCCGTACCTGGCCCCACCCTGGCCCTCTTGGCCGGGAACGGCCCGGCGAAGGAAAGGACGGGGAGGGTGTCGAGGACTAGGGCAGGAGGGCTCAGCCGTCCTCCAGCAACTGGGGAAGGAGGGAAAAGAGCTGAGCGGAGGCAACGCTGCCCTCGCTGGCACCGAGCTTTGCGAGTGGGGCCGCCAGGCACCGGTGGCGAAGGGGCCCCGAGAACCCCCAGCTGCGAGATGCTCCACGCCCTGGGCAGCTGGAGGAGCAACTGTGCGTGCTCTGCGGAGGGGTGAGGATTTTCTCTTTAGCCTTTGGTGGTCTCGCTGGTTGCCTTAGGTTCCCACGCCAGGGGGGAGAGGTTTCGCCCGCTATACTGAGGGGTTTCTCCCACCCTAACGAGATAACCAGGGCAGGGGGGCTTTCCCACGGCGAGGAATTGTCCCCATGAGCCACAACAGACGTTTCCCCCCCGCACACACACCCAGAGCGCTCCGTGCCTATGTAGCGCTCGCAGGGTGCGTCTCTGGGAGGACTCCTGCCTTCTTACACGCCCAAGCATGTGCTTTCCAGGCGGGAGCGGCTCCCAGCTCCCTGCCCGCGGCCGGCTGGGACACAAGTCCGCCCTACACTATCACTACGGAAACCTCCGCTCCCGGCGTAGGTGTGCTGGGCACATCTTCCATTCTGGGGTGCATGGGGAAACAGGGGGTGTATTACACCGACATGCACAAGCAATCAGATGAGGTTTCTATGAGCACGTTCAGGGTGGGTCGAGAGGGGTGAGTTGCGGCAAGCTGCCTCGGTGGTGCCATTTTTCCAGGTGGTCATTTACGTCTCTCGATGAATGTGTTAGACTTGTACTGATGGCCAGACGCGAAGAAAGCGCTCTGTCGCAGATCTGCTCTTGCCACCTCTAGCTCGGAGCTCTCTGGGAGCGGCTGGCCCCGCGGCAGGGCGGGCTGTACGGGGCGGGCAGGGCAGGGGCAGGGCCGCCTCCTCGGCGCTGGGAGCGGGGGCGGCAGGGCTGGGCAGGGGCTGCAGCCAGACGTGCACCCGTGAACTGATCCAGAGGGAGCACGGAGCACCTGATGGCTTTGTGTCAAAAAGTTACACCTAGAAAGCGTCTTTCTTGTTGAGAAAGAATTTGCGTGCGGTTTGCGTGGGACCCTTACCCTCTGCCCTTCGAGTCCTCCGAGCTCTGCCTGGCCGAACATATTTGATTCCCCTTGGGGAGGCACAGCAGCTCGTATAAAAAAGACATTGTTGTCTTTGGAGAGCCCTGTGCGCACTTTCAAAAGCTGATTCTTGAGTTCCCAGCCCCCGCAATCCAGTTGATGAGGAAACGCTCTGCGGTCTTGGTGGCACCGTTTCCATTGGGATTGGCACCATTTGATTGACAAAGTCTCCCATTCTTCCACCTCTCGAGTGTTATCAAAAGGATTGTGTGGGGTCAGAAGCTATTGAAGGGACGTCCGTGTAGCCGCATTTCTGCAAACACGGGGTGAAAACCGTGCCTTTCTCATGAAAATGCTTCCACCAGGCAGAACGCATCTCATCTTCCTTGCTCTCCTCCTTAGCATTTCTTTTTAACTCGAGTGTTTTACTAAGCAGCCTCACCAGGTAAACTAACATTTCGCTAAAGGCAGCCTAGGCAGGACTCTGTCGGGACGGCCACCCTCCCCGCAAGCTGGGAGCAGCCATCTCTGGCAGACGAAACTCCGGTGGAGGGCTTGGAAGAAAAGGGAGAGTGAAGGGAGACGACATCAGCGAAGTTTTCTCGCCCGTTGTCCATGGTCTGACTTGCCCCGTTGTAGCTCATTTGGGGCCGGAAAGCAGGTGCAGAGGCTGACCTGTTTCCTTTACACCGCGTCCATCTAGCCCGGCTAAAAGTAGCTAGACTTTTAGCCGGGTAGTACGCGCTAATACGCGCGGGTAGTACTCCTAACTCAGCGGTCAGACGTGCACGAGGGAGGCTCACCCGCTTCCCAGCAAAGGTGAACGAAGAGCTCTCGCATTAGCTTCCCTCTACCAGACCCCACGCAGAGCCAAGGCCCGACTCGCTCGGGATAACCTAACCGAGCAATGTTTCGGAGGCGATTGAGCTGCGCTCATTCGAGTGAGAGGATAAATAAGCTCTGGCAGGCGCAGCCGGCGGCCAAAGGGTGGCTCGGGCGGCGCTCCGGGGCCGGCGCGGGGCGGCTCCGCTCTGCTCCGTCCGGAGCCCCGCGCCCCGCTCCCGCCGCCGCAGCTGCTGCTGGGGCCTACCCGCTGCCCCACCTCGCACTCTCGTGGATGGGAGCGGAGTCTCTGCTCCTGCCCCACAAATTGCGAGGTCACTTGCCGCCTTTCGCCCCTGATTAAAACCGTCTGAGCCGTCGTTTTGGTGGATCGTGCAGTATTTAATTTTTTTTTTTTCCCTTCCATCCACCTCCTTCTTTTAAGGGCTCATGAAAGAGGCATGGGGATGGAGTGTCTGGAATTGGGGGTGAAAAAAACCAACAACAAACCCCAAGCAATCAAACCACTAAGGCAAGGTCGAGCCTCTCTCTCTCTGTGGGAACAAAACCAAAGACCATACTCAAAAATACGAGCAGAAATGGGGAAAATGGGGGCGAGGAAGGGGGGTTAGTGTATAGAAATGTTCCAGAGATCTGGAAAGACGAGACTGAAAGGTTTTAAAACAAAAGAGGAAAAAGAAGAGGTAAAAACCAAACGCCCTTCTAGCCCAAAGTCGCCCTTCTCTGCCTTTGGTGACCCAGCAGACTCACAACCAGCCCACTTCGGGATATTCAGCCTTGAGGGAGCTAGTGCCGAAAGAAGCAGCTGAGATGATGTAAGAGAGCTGGAGGCCTGATTGAAGGAAAGTTCCCCCGATTATATTTGTGTGGAAAAGCTCACCTCTTGCAGAGCTCTAAAGTGTAATCAAGACTGAGGCTTACACTTGAAGGATGTTAACTCTCATACGGGAACCTACTTTCTCCTAAACGGTTTCTTGCCTAGTGAATGAGAGCCTCCCAATTGAAGCAAAATGATCCTTATGTACTAATATCAAGCACAGCCACAAAGCGACCGGCTATTTATGCTGCCACTTTAGACAAAGATATTTAGTTATTCCCGGGTAGCAAGTGCACTTTTGCATTTTTAAGCACGAACCAGCCGAGCACAAACATATTTACAAGTGCAATTACTAAATAGTTACTTGACACTTCAAAGTCCCAGGGTTAACTGTACCTTCGCTGTAATTTTCTTAATATTCAGGTAATCGCTGTATTAAATTGTGGTTGCCAGGGCCGTAGGCCGGGGTGTGAAACACTCAGGGGATGTTTCTTTCCTCCACCCGAATCACCCCGAAATATAAGCTTTGGAGACACTAGGCGTTGGAAGATTTCTTCAAAGACCCGAGTGACATTAGCTACTGGCTGCCTGTACGCGTGTGTGTGGCTGTGAATGGATCGCTTTTGTTTTCACACCGGATCCAAGAAGAGATCCGAAAGTGCCAGAAATTGCAGTTTATTGGAAACTACGGGGAATTCATTGGCAAGGTCGCGTAGCAGATGACCGGAGAGGTCTTCTCCATCCAGCTCCCGTGCTGTATAAATAACCTTAGAACGCAGCTTCAGCTTCAGAGGGACCACGAGAGACTGTGAGAGTCTTTGCCTTTGAGAATAACAAGCGACATTTTGCGCTAACCTATTTTTCATCGGTCTCTCATCCTAGGCAATTAAATTACTGATTGATTTTGCAAACTTGTGTTTTCCACCCCTCTCTGAGATATTAAAAAAAAAAATCCCTAACTGAAAGGAATTTGTGGGTTTAGGGAGACAAACCATCCTTGCACTGAATGTCTTAGGAGACACAGAGAGTGTTCCCGAGATGCGGAACCCCAAGCGCTTGTTCAGCCCCAGCCGGCCGGGGCATCTGACAAGCCAGTGCGGGGAGTGCGGGGCGAGGGGAGCTGTGGCCCGGAGAGAAAGATCTGCCCTCCGAAGAGTTATCCTCCCGCCGGCGGGGCTCCTTCCGGACCAAACTTAGTGGGGGAAGAGGGAGATTCTGTCCTTTGGCTTACTGGCATTCCACCCCGTTTCCCCAGCTCTCACAAAGGCTGGGCTGACAGCCTTGCCACCCGGGAGCTGTTTTTAAATCCTTTCACCCAGTCAAATGGTGGTCTTTTTTGCTTTGCCTTCCATTTCCCGTCCACGATATTGTCACCCCGGAGAAAAAAAAAAAAAAAAAAAAAAAGTTTGGCCCCCGGGGGTTTTTTTTTTTTTTTTTTTTTTTTTTTTCCCTCTCTTTCTCCCGTCCTCTCTGTCTCTTTTTTTTTTTTTTTTTCCTAAAGACATAAAAAAAATTCTGACAAGTAAGACTTAAAGGTGTTTACCTTGTCATCAGCATGTAAGCTAATTATCTTGGGCAAGATGTAGGCTTCTATTGTCTTGTTGCTTTAGTGCCTATGCCCCGCCTCTGGTGGCAGCCTAAAACCTGGCGTCTGGCTAAAACAAACGAAAGGCAGCCCTGAGCCTCCACTCAATCCAATTAAGGCGGACTTCGTCCACTCGGTTACGTGTACATCCAACAAGATCGGCGTTAAGGCAACACCAGAATATCTGGCAAAAAAAAAAAAAAAAAAAAAAAAATTTGCCCCCCCTTCCTTTTTTTTTTTTTTTTTCCCCAGCCGCCGAATCATGTCGATGAGCCCAAAGCATACGACTCCTTTCTCAGTGTCTGACATCTTGAGTCCTTTGGAGGAAAGCTACAAGAAAGTGGGCATGGAGGCCAGTAACTTGGGGGCTCCCCTGTCAGCCTACAGACAGTCTCAGGTTTCTCAGCCGGCCATGCAGCAGCACCCCATGGGCCACAACGGAACAGTGACTGCCGCCTACCATATGACAGCTGCAGGGGTCCCCCAGCTCTCCCATGCTACGATGGGGGGCTATTGCAATGGGAACCTGGGCAACATGAGCGAGCTGCCGCCTTACCAGGACACCATGAGGAACAGCGCTTCGGCGACAGGATGGTACGGCACCAACCCGGATCCCCGCTTTTCCTCAAGTAAGTCAGCTCGGGGCTGGGTGGCCGAAGGGGGCTTGCGGCGCAACTGCCCCGACACACCGCGGGCAGAAGGCACGGGGGGTCCGCGACAGGGCAAAAGTCGGTCTCAAACCCAGACGCGCCCCCCCCAAACCCCAAATTCCTTCTCCTGCCCGAGGATCGTACCCGGTCTTTCCACCCCGGCCGGTCGCACGTCAGCCTCCCGCGGCTGCTTTTGCGGGGCAAAGGGGTTGGAAGCCCGGCTGCGGCGGGGAGCGGGAGCCTGGCTCTCGCCGTCCAGCGGGGCGAGAGCGTCGCGGCCCGGGGGCCCAAAGGGAGCCGGGGGTGCCCGTCCGCCTGTGCGCCGCCCGGCACCGGGCGGGCGAGGGGGGAAGCCGGAGGCGCCGGCTCCGCGTCCCGGGAAGCGGCAGGGGAGCGGCAGAGTCCTCTTCGGCCGGCGCCGGCGGAGCCGCTGTCCGCGGCTGCTGCCGCCGCGGCTGTCACTTTAGGTACTTTCATGGCTGTGCCCCCGGCAGGACGAGGGGTGAGTGGTCGCCCTTATTCACCGGGGCTGGGCCGGGCGAGAACGGGGCCACCGCTCGCCCCAGGGACCCGAGTCGCTGTTTAGAAGCGCGGGTGGCCCGAGGCCGGGGCTGGGCTGCCGGGGGGCTGCGGAGCTCCGCTGGGGGCAGGCGGCGGCGGGGGCTGCCGGAGCGCGGGGCCCCACTCGGGCCGGGCCGGGCCAAGCCGAGCCGCCTAAAACGTGCCGCCTTCTCCCTTGCAGTCTCCCGCTTCATGGCGCCGTCCTCGGGCATGAACATGGGAGGCATGGGCAGCCTCGGCTCCCTGGGAGACGTGAGCAAGAGCATGGCCCCGCTCCAGAGCACGCCGCGGAGGAAACGGAGGGTCCTTTTTTCGCAGGCCCAGGTTTACGAGCTGGAGAGACGTTTCAAGCAACAAAAATACCTCTCCGCCCCGGAGAGGGAACATTTAGCCAGCATGATACATCTCACCCCGACTCAGGTCAAAATCTGGTTCCAGAATCACCGCTACAAGATGAAACGCCAGGCCAAAGACAAGGCTGCGCAGCAGCAGATGCAACAGGAGAACGGCTCCTGCCAGCAGCAGCAGTCTCCCAGAAGGGTGGCAGTGCCAGTGCTTGTGAAGGATGGCAAGCCCTGCCAAGCAGGCTCCAACACACCCACAGCAGCTATCCAGAGCCATCAGCAGCAGGCAGCTACAACGATCACAGTGGCTACCAATGGCAACAGCCTCGGACAGCATCAGAGCCACCAGACAAACAGTGCGGGGCAGTCTCCAGACATGGGACAGCACTCGGCCAGCCCTTCCTCTCTGCAGAGCCAAGTCTCCAGTTTGTCTCACCTAAACTCTTCTACTTCTGACTATGGCACTGCCATGTCTTGCTCCACCTTGCTATACGGTAGGACCTGGTAAAAGGATTAAACAAAGAAAAAGAAAAAAAAAAAAAAAAGGCAAAAAGAAAAAAGAGAAAAAACCCCAACAAATTTTCCCAGTTACACAAATCTCTGTCCTCTCCAAACTACTGTGTGCTTTTTTCTTCTTTTTTTTTGTTTTCTTTTTTTGTTTGTTTGTTTGTTTCCTTTTTTTTTTTTTTTTAATCCCCCTTTTTTTGCTCTTCTCCCTTTCCCCCGTTTTACTGAGTGGTCTCTGCGGACCTCTAAGAAAGAGAGACACTTTTTTTGTTCCATTTTATTGTTACTGTTGATGGTTTTGGGTCTTTATGTTTTTTCTCCCCCAAAGTTGTCCTATGGGGTGTATAAAAATATTCAGACTAATAACCATGGAGCAGTCTGCAGAAAGGGGACCCTCTTTAGACATGGTCTGAAGACTTGGATATCAGATGTACACTTTGCCAGCGTCTAGGACTTGCATGTAAATACAGAGATTTTGGGGGATGGGGTGGTTTTCCCCCCAAAAAACGCATTCGCGTCACCCAGACACAAGAAGCAGCTTCCCCCTCCCCGGTCTCTCCCAGCCCACCGCCAGGGCCAGCGGATGGAGACGTGGAGTCATCAAAGGCTTGGCTTTTATTTTCCTCCTTACGTTTGATGTGAACCTGTAGCTGTATAATGCTGTCAAAAGTTGGACTAAACCCATAGTTTTTAGTAGCCTGTATATTTTGTTGTAAAAAGAAAAGGAAAAAAATACAATCAACCAAACCAACCCCCACCTTTTTTATGGACACTGATCACGCCGTCGTAAATCCTCCGGCAGTTTGTTATTTGCGCACGCCGCCTTTTCCTGTTGTAACTTATGTAGATATTTGGCTTAAATATAGTTCCTAAGAAGCTTCTAATAAATTATACACATTACGAATATTCTTTTTTTTTTTTTTCCCCCCCCCCCCTTTTTTTTCCTTCTTGGTGGAAAAACAACCCGGGATGTTGTCAGACCCCGGAAGGCCCCTGCCCCTCCCGGGGCCCAGACCCTATTCCCAAAGGAGAGCTGCGCCAGAGGGTTAACGGGATTCAGGATCAATCCTCAGCGTGCAAACAGGACAAGCAAACGCGTGGGATTGACGAACTCGAGACCGAAGGAATCTAGTCCAAATTCATTAGCCCGATTATATTTTGGGGGATGAGGGTGGGGGCGGGGGGCGCCTCAGCGATTTCTTGCTAGAGAAAGCAAAGTATTCCGGGACTAGAAATTCAAATGCCAAAGGCACGGAGGAGAAAGAAGGTAAAAGTCCAACGCCATTAGAAAAAAAATAAAATAGCGAAGAACCTGCTGTCAGTATAAAACGTGAGTCCGGTTTAAAGTGTCCAGTTTTAATACCTTGTAAGGGAAAAAAAAAAAAAAAAAGAAAAAAAAGAAAAAAAAAGAAAATTTCTACCAGGTTTTCCTATGTACTTGTATTTTAAGGGAAGTACAGTCACCTTATTTATAATCAAAATAAAAAGATAGTTTATTGTGTACAACATGTAGTTTGAATTAACTTTCTTTACCAGGCTGTGTTTAATTTTCTACATTTCCATATTTAATTTTCTACATATTTATTTAATTTTCTACATATCCAACCCCGCACGCCCGCACACGGCCACGCAGGTTCGCCTGCGCAGCCCACCCCACTACTCAGGCGGAGGTCAGCCGCAGGCTGCGGCTCGGTGGGACACACACCGGGCTTCGGCTGGATGGATTGGGCGCTGGTTTTCGTGTCGCATTGTTTTTCTAAGGGAGGAGTTTGTTAGTTTGCTTGTTTGTTTGTTGAGAGTTATTTGGTGCAGCCATTTGGGAAGTTTGGAAAGAGGGAAATGAGGAGAAAGTGCGTGCGCGCACGTGGGTGGGTGCGCATAGGTGAGCGCCGGGCTTAGACACAGAGCGTAAATATTATCGGTAATGCAAGGCGGTCAGACAGTAAGTTTTCTGTAAATATATAAAGTATATGAAGCTAAACAGCTCGTATCTGACGAGTTCGAAATCCCTGTAATTCTCTATTTTTCAGGTCCCAAATATCCCTTTTGTGACTGTAGCAAAATAAGAAGTATACCCCTTCTAAAAGACCTCGTAGCGTTGTTTTCCTTTGCATCTGATGCTCGGTTTAGTTTTTTTATTTCCAAATCCATAGAAAGCGACCACAGTGATTGAAACACCTCTGAATCACAGAGGTGTTGCGAAATAATCATATTTTTGAAGTGAAAGAAAACAGGTTGCCTGGGATGGAAACAACCCAACTTCCAATTTAAGTAGCAGCTTTTGAAAGCTCCAGTTCTTTATTTATACAAGATAGCCAGTGTTAGTCGGACACCGAGTGCTAGTCTGGATGGAGAAAAAGGGAAGTACACGGAAGAAAAAAAAAAGTATCGGATTCTTTCTGACCCCCTCCCCCTTATTTCTAACTGGAGGACATCACGTGTGTCAACAGGAATTTCGAGACCTTTCATTCTTTAGGTTATGTCCTGATTTATACAGCGACGTTTTTAACTAACGCAAAGATTATTCAAAATTGTTTTTGTTCTTCTTCTGCGCAGAATATTCATTTCAGATCTATAGCATCGTGTTAAGCATGGCGGGGGGATGGGTGGGGGGGAGGCAGTGTGTCTGGAGCTTAGTGCTGTTATTTCTGCTAAGAGAAGAAAATGTTGGGGATTCCTGGTCCGTGGTGCAGAGCTGCCAGCTTCCGCGGAAGAAGCGAGAGCAAGGTTAATTTTAAGGATTTTCTCAAAATTAGAGTTAGTTTCTCCCGGAGTTTATAAGCAAGACCGAGGGGAAAGTGCTCTGGTTAAGTTGACATTTCCCCTTCATACGTAATTAATGTGCGTTCTTTCAAACCTAGGAACGTTCAAAAGTGAGGAGCACAGAAAGGCATTAATACAGCCGAGAAATATTACAGCCCCCGCCCCCGAATATTGGAGTTAGCATGTTTGATAGAGATCCAGTCAGTCACTTTTCATTATAGACTTCGGGGGAAATAAAGTAATTGTATTGTGTCTCGACAGCCTCATAAACACATATTTGGTGGTGGGTGTAATTACTGTAATGGATTATTATGTACACTGACTTATCTTTCTTAAACTAGATTTAGTTTCGATTAAATAAACTCGTTTCCACTTTGTCTGATGTCGGCTTAGTTTAAAGTCTGTTTACTTGTTCCACAGAAAGGTGAATTCATCTCTTTATTAAGCACTAGAGACCGAGCAAACACAGTTCAAACTGTATTTACATATCAATCAGGAGAAATGCAAACAAACTGCTCTTTAACAATTTTTAATAGAGTTTTCTATGACATTGTGATACTGCCTTTTTTCATATATATATATTTTTAGTAAACTAGTTATGCCTTGATTAGGATGAAGATATTTGAAGGGAGGGGTGTAAATACAGTTTAGTCTCCAGTCTCCTTTGAGAACACTCATGAGAACTTAGTTACTGTATAGCTTTTTAAAATTGAAATTAAAATATGTTCCTCCGTCTAAAATCCTGCTTCTTCCAATATGCTGGTTTCCAGTCTCCCGGTAATCAATGCAGAAATTGGATAATGGGATGGCAAAGGGGAGGGGCAGCATGATTCAAATCTGAAATGATGGAAGAGATGCACGTTTCCCAATATAACTGCTTTATCCACGCTAGACCATGGGCACCCCGTATTTTAAGAGATAAAAGGATCTAGTGAAGAATGGCTATTCCCTCCCACTCCCCCACTGCCTGGCACTGCTAGTAAGCGTAGGAGAATCACGGAGGGCATTTTTTCCCTGCTGTAAATAGGAATTCATTCTTAAGTTCCATGAAGTGTGCGTGAAGTGGCACAGCAGGCTGTGGGAAAAAAAATTAAAAAAAAAAAAAAAAGAAAGAAAAAAACCAACAACAATAAAAACAACAAAAACAACCCCAAAGTAAACCCCAAACTAAACGCAAACCAAAAACAAAACAAAAAAAAAAGTCCCAAACCCTAACAAAACCACATCACTACAACGGCCACAACAGCAAAAGTCTTTTTCCTATGGGCTGCTTCATATCAAAACGGGCTGCGGGTTACTGGGTTTTTTGTTTGTTTCACAGCAGTCTGTTAGCCAAAGGGACGCTCGGGAGGAAGGCTGGGGGGAGCCGGGGGCGGCAGGCCTTGCCCCGGGCTCTGCTGCGGCGCCGGCAGCAGCGGACGGGCGCGGCGCGGTGTCACGGTACCCACGGAGCGGCAGGGGATGACGAGCTGATCTAAAAGTACATTGCCTGCATCTCGGTTCAAAAGGCACTGCAGGGCCTTAAGACGGTGTTGAAAGTGCAGCTCCCAAACAATGTAATCTGAGACAGCCCTGAGATGACACCAGAAGTTGCCACGGCTGGGAGGGGAGGGAAAATAAGTATTTTTGGAGTTTTGTAGCGAGCGCAGCGCAGGTAAGGGGGCCTCGCCGGGAAGGCAGCCCCTGCTCAACTTTTCGTGACCGCTGTCTTTAGCCTTTACAAAGGGGATCTAGAGTTAAAGACTGAGTGACTTCTGAAGAATTTAAGTCCTTTCATAGCCGTGTCGGGAGCAAAGCTGAGAATTTTTTTCTCTGTCTGACCCGCTGTTCCTCTCATGATCCCCGTCAGGGGGGAAAAGCCCCTCAAAACTCTAAGTTAATGATAATACTGTTCATATGTATCAAATGTGTACAGACATCTGACCCAGTGCGGCTGCTCCTATGAGGTAGAGAGACGACTGTCCCTGGCAAAATGGTGAATAATATGAAATTACTTTTCTTCACCCCCCCCCCCCCCCCCTTTTCTAGCTGCAAGCACATTAGGGAGCAGGTAAGGTCAAAGTTTTCTACATCCTATGTCTTTGTCTCAAAGGCTTCTGGTCAGCTTTATAAATAAGATGGTGTTTAAGATGTATTGATGTTAAAAGAAACTGAAATTCGTTTTGCAGCTCAAAACAACTTATGGCACAGAAAAATTCTTGGGAAACCTATAAATGAAAACGTAAAATAAGACATTTAATCTTCGATGTAAAGGCTTTTGTTAGAGGGAGGGCGAAGAGGGAAATGGGCTTTTTTTTTTTTTTTGCTTTTTATTTTTTTTTTTTTTACCATGACACAGATTGAGAAGGAAAAACATTTACAAATGGCCGAATGCATTATTTCCGAAAGACGGTGTAAATTTTACTGTCCTGAGCTGTCGTATAGAAACGGAAAAATGTTGAAAATGTATATTCTAAAAATATTTACCAAGATACTTAAGTCTGTTTTGACCGGCTGGCTCTATATCTCATGCTAACAACTATATCTGAAAGAGATGACAACTTTTTCTCAATAATATTTCTATTCACTAAACACAGCGGGACTTTCGGAGTAATTTTAAACTACTTTGTAGGTTGTGCTTCTTTAGCAAGTGAATTGACATGGCAGGTTTTAGTGATCGTACATGACTTATTGAATTGATTAAATGAGAACTCCCCATATCATTCCGAGTAGCGCTTCATCAATACAGGGGCTCCTTAAAGTGTAAGGAGTAAAGGAAAAGAATAGAGCGTGTGTTCACGAGGTGGGTTGATTTGCGGAGTTTTGGGGAGGAAAGGGGGTTTTGTTTGTTTGGGTTTGTGATTGCGGGTTTTTTCGGGTTTCTTTTTTGGGTTTGGGGGTTTTTTTGGTTGGGCTTTTTTTTTTTTTTTTTTTGGGGGTTTTTTTTTTTTTTTTTGTGGGGTTTTTTTTTTTTTTGTTTGTTTGTTTGTTTGGTTGGGTTTTTTTCCTTTTTAAATTAAAGGATAGTTGCATTGCTTAGAAGCTTAGAAAACTGAACAAAGTATGAAATCGTCACTTCCATTTGTTCTGGTGGATTTCACCGGAGTTCTTCTCGATCAAGCATATTTGGGCAAGTAATAACGTGCTATAAGGCGACAAACTTACAAACACCTGGGATCGTAAGGGGAGCAGACTTTTTTGCTTCACATCAAAGGTGTTACTGAAGTGGCTGAATAATTTCAGCGTGTTACTGACCTAATAATGTGAATCTGGGACACAATTTTTCCAAGTTCCTCTCGCTGCATTTGTTCGTTAAACTTTTTTGTTTTCAGTGCTGCTGCTTCTTAGAGAAGCTCTTAAAACAATATCTTTAACTTCACCATCTTCTTGGTCTCCGCTTTTGCTCTTACACTGGGTGTTACTTAACAAAAGTACTGTTGCTACTGCGATCTAGTGTGCTCGGAGCTCGTCCTCTGCACCTCTATCTGCATTAGTTCACTTCAGAGAGAAAAAAAAACATACGGATGGCCGATGCGGAGCGCTTGGTCTACACGTGTGAGTCTATACACGCATTATATCTATAGATGTGTACGTCTGATAAGTGTATCTAGGAGCTGATGTGCACGGCAATAACTGTGGAGTCTAGGGAGCAGAGGCAGGCAGGAAAACTCTTACTTTGAAGAAGCACTGCCCGCCGGCCTGTGTCTGCCCTCCGCTCTCAATTTTACAGCGCGGAGACCCTCCCGCAACTTTCCGCCTCGGCCCGGCGGGGCTGCCCCGCCGGTGGGAGCGGAGCCGCAGCGCCTGAGCCGGGCCGGCTCCCCCCGAATCCCGCGCGGAGCCCCGTGGGGTGCCCGCCGCCCGTCCTCCCTGCCCGCGCCGCCGGCCAAGGATGCCCTGCACGGTCACTGCCCGCCGCCGGTGCTCAGGTCTCGGTTCCCCATCGAGGGGAACGGGGCTGATCCTGCCCTTTGCCCGTGGGCTCTGCACCCCGGCCGCGGGGTCCCTTGCGTGCCGAGGACAGGCTCTCACACAGCCCCGAGGCTTTGCTGCCCTCGGGAGTCGGCTGCAACCCAGCGGGGTTCCTCTCCCGGGAGCTACAGCCGGTGGAGAGCAGCGATTGTCTCCCTCTGCATTCTCTTAATGCCGACTATGGCAGGCTCTGCAGGCACTGCCAGGCTGCCAGGCTGCAGGTGCTGTCGGGCAGACCCAGCTGTGCGCACCCACCGCCCCTCTCGTCCTTGGCACTGGGGCGATGCCCAGGCGGGAGGGCTGCAAACGTCGGGCCAGGAACCCCTTTGACTTTCGTCCAAGCGCTGCTCCCAAACGCCCTGTCAAGGTGTTGACCGCCTATGGAGCCTCGCCATAGCTAGGGCGAGTGGCATGGGGCTCGGGAACCCGTCACTGCAACACACACCACACTTGCCTAGCGGGGTAAATGGCAGGGAAGTGCGTGGCACCTCCAGGTAACCCAAAACAGATCGAAGACGGAATGCGGCGGACGAATTTACGTCTTCGCAAAGGTACTGTGCGAGTGCGGCAAGGACGGAGGCTAGGTCCCAGCACGGTCATCTTCTGAGCTGCCAGGAGTTTCCTGTGGCAGCCACTTTCGAGGGGCTCTGCTGGGTGGTACCGGGCCGCCGCTGCCTTCGCGGTGCTCGACGGATAGGCGACCCCGACCCCCGTCTGCCCGGCCAGCCCGGCCGCGGGACTCCCCGCGCTCCGCCAGGCACGCAGCACTGGGCACCCCCACCCCATCCCAGCTCGGGTTTCGTTTGGTTGGTTTAGGTGGGGGAAAGCAACTCCCGAGGGAGCACCTGAGAAAGTTTGGGCGAGCAGAGGCGGGACGATGGTGGGTGGGAGCGGGGCAGCGCGGACGTGCAGGGCTGCTCCCCTCCCCCCACGGGGGGCGCGGGGGGGGAACCCCTCTTCCTGCCACCGATTTGTCTCCCCAGGGTGAGGAAAGCTGTCCGCTTTCCTGGCTTTTCTCTCATCGCTTTTTAATTACTTTTTCGAATTCGAATGGATATTCTTCGGGAGATATGACAGGGTTTAAAGCTCTCATTACCTATCAATAAGCGAAACCTTTGCATGGAGGTTGTCCCCATTCTTCAGTGTGTGAGCAATAGCTGTCGCTCCCTGGCTCTAACTTTTCCATGTACACAAACACATACACAGTCTCCTTGTTTTTAAATAGTGGCTCACGAGGCGGAACCCAGACCTGGGCACCGTGTTGTCCTGTGGGGCTCGGGAGGGTGCTGGTGGATCGTGTATTTTGTTCTCGGTGTCACGGGGAGGCTGTGCTTGGCGGTGGCGGAGCGCTGAGACACGCCGTGCTTGTGTGGCAGTGGCCAGGCGCTGGAGCGGCGCTGCTGTGGGGAGGCCGGGCGTGTTCCTGTCGTGGAAGCCTGGGCATGGCATGGGCTGTGCACAGAGCAGGCTCCGCGGTGGCGGCTGTGTGTGTGTGCGCAGGGGAGTGTATGTGTATGTGTGTGTGTTTGTGTCAGTGCATCGCCTTTCCACAATGGTAGCGTAATTATCTAGCTGAAACATTCACAAATGGCAAAAAGTTGCAAAATAGATCGACCTCCCTGAGATGAGAAGGAGCCAGTTTCAGAGCTGTGCAACCATCATGGTTTTTTCAATACATTTCATACAAGAGGATCTAGCGAGTGATTCCGATTCAATACACATAATCAGTTTGGAAGTCCTATTTCCATTTGAAAACAGGCCTATTTGCAATCATGAGGGCCGGACACGCTATAAGATACAGGACGCATTCAGAGTAGGTGGTAGGTGAGAGAATCTACAGACAAGCACCAAATATTTTCTTCCTGCTGCAAAGCATTTTTTTTACACGATGGTATTAATCACAACGTATTTTTAGTCTATTTTAAAAATATATCCCTTAATTGCTTTAGAAAGCAAGGTTTTGTCCTACAGAGAGAGTCCCGGTGGAAAACACACGCAAAACAAAAGCCCACCAAGTAAAAATGGTGATTGGAAAAGCCTGTTGATTGTCCTATCAAGGGCTTAGGGTTAACAGTCATTTAATCAAAATTCACCAGGTAAATGATCCCTAGGAAATGGTAATTTATTTTTTAAAATAAGGCCCAAAGGAGGGACAGGTGCAGGGGGTCTTAAGAGGAGCTACCACCCGCCGAGCCCGGCACGGAAGCCGGCTCTACTCCGGAGGAGCCCCGTCCGCCGGGGCCGGGACCCGGGGCAGCGCACGCACCCGCCCGCGGGTGCCGAAGCAAACCGAGACTCCCCGCGGTCGTGGCCCTCGAGAACCGCGACACGTCCTGCTGAGAGGGTGGGGAAAAGGATGCACAAAAGTCAGACCGCAAAGCTTTGGGGGTGATATGGCGTCAGGGAGGGCAGACCCCCTCTCTCGCCTCGTCCCCCTACCCCTCCCGCAGCCATCCCTACTCCAAGCAGGCACTGCACTTCCCCGCCTCTTCTTGCTCTAGAGCATATTTTCTTATTCCTCAAGTACCCGTAGCCAGGAGAAAGCCAGGAGGCCTGCGCGTCCTCCACCATAATTATCCCGCCGATAGAAACGGGCAAGGAAGCCGAGGCTCGCCTGTGGGCTCCCAGCCCCGCGCACAGTGAATTAATTGGCTTTTCCTATTTCCCTCATTTACGTGTTTTTGCTGCGGTGCGCACCGCAGACAGCGCGCCGGAGTTGCCGGCAGCAACCCGGCCCGGCCCGGCCCGGCCCGGCCCGACCCTTCGCCCTGTTCTCTGCTTGGATTTTGAGGGCAGACATCTGTTTCTTACAGTTAAATAGCGTCCCCGTCCCAGTCACAGCAGTCCTGCTTTTCTGGGCTCCCACCCTCCGCCAACTGTTTTATTCTCTTCCACTTTAAAAGACCAAATCAGCTGTCGGGAAGGGCGGGGGGGCGGATACGGTAAATAAATAAATATTTGAATAAATAAGGCAATGTCGTAGAAACCTGAATTAGCCCTACAAGAGGCACAAACTGTTATTACTGACTTGCAAGCCACACACACACTGACAGGGATGACAGGTGAATTTGTGCGGAGCACCGGGGCTCGTCCCGGGGCGCGGCGGGCCCGGCACTCTTCCGCTCGCTGGATCCGCGGGAGGGGCAGTTCCGGGCAGAGCTCCGGGACCCGCTGCTCACCCAGCCCCTTCTCACTCCGTTCCCCGCGACTTGCAGCCCCTCCTTCTCCCGTGCAAGAAAGAGCCGGGAAACTTCTCTCCACTGGGATTTTTACTTTGCTTACCCCAGCCCGCAAGGAAGACCCACATTCCTCCCTCCGCGCCAGCTCTTTAGGTCTGAGCCCTAATTAGGACTCGGGCCAGACAGCCCGGCAAGGGGCCGGGTGCTGGAGGCCCCGAGCGGCTGCGCTCGCTGCTCTGAAGAGCGTCCTCCCCGGCCCAAGGTTTCACAGTGAAAAACCTGTTCTGTCCTGTCCCTCTTCCAAAAAAAAAAAAAAAAAAAAGGCTGGGCACTGATCACTCGTGAGACCCTTCCTATGACCAGCCGAGCAACAGCGATAGGGAGCTCCTCCGGGCCGGCTTCACATTCAGGATAGAAATTTGGTCGTGGGGGGAAGCTAGAAGGAAGGGGCCCTCGGAGCCGGCGAGCGAGGGGCGTCGCGGGGCTCGAGCCGCAGCGCTCGGCAGGGATCACCACTCGCTGTGCCCAAGCAGGGCTTCGCGGTCGCCGCTGCTTCCAAGGGAGAGCTGCTTTCCCCCTGCCCAGAGGCCGGAGCTGATTCACCCACGAAGACCACGGTGTGGGCAAGTGGGTATGGGGTGCGGAAAAGGAGAAAGGAAAAGGACCAACTAGTCTTAGGAAAAGTTACTTCCCAGCACAAACACCTATGGTTTTATTCATGCGACGTGTCCCACCAAAACATATGTGATAATCATGGGGAGCCAGAAGTAGATTTTGGCCCCACGTGTTTTTCTCCTCTCCTCAAGACGCGCAGTTGAATCGCGCCGAATTTCTCGTCACCTGGGAAAAACATTCCAGGGCTCTCAGCAGAACAGGGAAACGACTCCGATCCGATTTCCTTTTTTACATAATTCCCAAAGAACAGTCTAGTTCTTTGTGCGTGCATGTGTGCGTGTGTGCGTGTGTATGTGACCAAGATACAGAGATATATCGGGGGTCAAAACTTTATCCACATCGGTAACAGTCCCGAACTAGAAAGGCACGTTAGCCCCAGAAGGATCGCGTGTTTTCACAGTCTCTTATTCCAGTCGTAATTTAAGAACTACTCCTTTCCCCATGTCAACCGCGCTTCGGCAAAAGGAACAGGCGAACGTCTTAGGAACAGAAGTGACCTAAAAATTTGTCGTGCTACAAGTGTATGTGTGTGTCCCGTGTTAATGCAGACCCTCTGCAAAATCATGGTGCATGCATATACACTGAGGTGTGCGTAGATGCGTCTTCGCAAGAGTGTGTTCAAGTAGAAAAGCGTTTATATTCGTGTTGAGTTATTCAAACGTACAATAGAGAGCCGCACTAAATCAGGGTGAGATTTGCCGGGAGATAGGGTTAATTCAGTATACAGAGAGCTATGAGGGGAAAAAAAGGTCATTAAACCCAAAACTTATCAGGGGGTCATAGAAAAGGCTGTGTATTTCTGTGTATCGCTTGCCAAAGCGCAGACGGACTTTTTATTCCTCTTTATTTACATATTCGTTCGATTTAAATACTCACTCCTGGACAGTGGTCAAGCTATCGATGGGATGGACGTATTCCAAGGTATTTTGAAAAAATACCGGCCATTGTTTTAAGGTCTCTGCACGGGTTTTTAAGTGAGGGAACCGGGAAGGAAAAGAAAAAAGAGAAAGAAAAAAAAAAAAAAAAAAAAAAAGAAAAAAAAAAAAAAAAAGAGAGGGAAAAAAAAAAAAAAGCAAAACGGCACTCGTCCAAATGACTAACATTAAAAGAAAAAAATCTGTTGCTAATATTTCAAAGAACAAAGGGATAGATAATTCTTATGGTCAATGAATGCAAACTAAATACCAAAGCATCTTCAGGAATAAAAGAGAGCAGATGATGGATTTCATTAAATATTTCACATTTTAAAAAATTATACGTTTTATATGTACTTGTCCTTAACCTTTAAAAGGAACTGCTGTAAATACAAGATCCGTACTTTCTCTAATAGATTTTAGTAGGAGCTGGTGACAGAGAACTGATTTCTTTTCTATTAGGCTTTAGTACATCTTTGTTGAAGGCCTGCAGAATGACCAGGGATTAGATTTGCATCTCTTAGACTCCCTGTGTGGTCTTTGTAAGGAGCTTGTAACTGTTAAAAATGACTTGTTAGGAAGCGTGTGGGCTCTCATCTCTTTGCTTTTGACAGAATGATTGTGAAATTCAGATTGTTCTTATAGGCTTTAGCCTGCAGATTCCACCTGAGCCTTAAGCAATTAGAGCTTAATCTCAGTGCAATCATATTTGAGTTAGAATTTATTGCACTTTGTTTACTTCAATTAAAGAGCTACAGAATATTTCGGAGCAGTTTTTAAGTGATATTCTCCAGGCAATAGTTAATTTTTTCAACCCCTGAATGTTATCCTTACCGCCCCATCGCTCGGCGGTTTGGAGTGCAAAGCACTCTTCGGGTTTCCCGGGCGAAAATGAATAGGAAACAGCAGGAAAGAAAAAACAAGCTGAAATTCCTTGCGACGCGGAGGGGAGAAGATGCCTGCTGCATCCCTTTCTTCTAGGAGCCGGCGGGAGTAGTGGCTTGCCCCTGGGCCGGACCCCTCTGCCTACGAAGGGGAAAACCTCGGGGCGGGAGGGGGTGAGCCATCCCCGGGATCGGGCTCAGGGCTCGCTGGCTTTGAAGTGGTGGCCGCCGTGGCTGTCGGCGTTTGCGGAGCGTGGGCTGGGTGGGTTCCCGAGGGGAGTCTCCCGCTGCCCACCCCCGCCCCGCCGTGGCAGCACGCTGGCACGGACAGCCCGAGCACATCCCCCCTGCAAGGCGACACCTAACCACGCCACCTGCCTGCCGCTGTCCGAGACTTTTACTGGCAGGCTGTACATTGGTGAAACGGGAAAAATACACACTCAGAGGGGTTATTTCCTCGCTCGTATAAGTTTCTATTTGCGTTCAGGTTTCATATGGACAGCCCGAGAGGGATGCTTTTACTACTGACATTCACATAATTACCGTTTTCAAGTGCCATCCTCTCATTCCTTTCTTTTTTTTTTTTTTCTCTTCCTTTTTTAGTCATCAAACTAGTTGTTACAGGTCTAGAAAATGCAATGGCACCCCCTGTGTTGCAGGTAGATGGTTGCAAAGCAGCCAAGTGTTCTATGATGAGAAAATAATTTCAGAATTTTTTTCGCATGTGTCTCTTTCTTTTATGTGCTGTGGGGGCTTGTTACAGCTGGGAAGAGTTCTGGAAAAGGCATCATGTTTTGAAGTCTGCCCTTGTTTCATTTGCAGCACAATGCACCCATCCCTCCCCCCAACCCCCCAACCATTAGGGCTTCTCGAAAAGTCTTTATCACGTCTCTGTGATTTAAACTCAAAACTTTTCAAAAGGCTTTAAATTTTGAGGTTATTCCGTTTAAAATCTGGGGAATTTTTTTTTTTAACCCCCCAATGAGAGAAATATTTGCCATGGGTATACTGTCAGGGCCCGATTCTTTTCCAGCTGAAGTTACGATGAGAGACCTCCTCCTGCTCTTAGCAGAATAGGATCAAGCCCTTCCATGCTAATAGAGGTTTAATAGCATCAGCACATGCCCAACAACCACCATTATAACCTTGACCCTGTCAGGTGCAATGATATTGCTCCTCCTAAATTTATCCTGCATTTCCTTGGTGACAGCAAACAGCTCTCTATCACCTCTCGCAACCCACAATAACCCACAGGCAGTGATACCAATAACTCACTGCTCTTTTGTTATTCTTTGCCCTAGGAAGTCTAATAACTAATAATAGTAAAACATAATCTCACCATCTGTATCTTTCAGCCCATCAACCTGTGCTGCTCAGAATGTTTCAGCCCGATGGTGACTGCTGAAGTATTCAAATTGTCATCTTTCTAAAAATGAGCGAGTTACCCTCTGAATAGCCTTTGCTGTGATGTTGAGTGTGGAACGAAGTGCTGGAGTGCAAGATCCCATGTGTACCCTGCTCCATAAGTGTGCTGCTAGGCTTGCTCCATTTGCCCTGAAAATTCTTTAGCATTGGGGTAGTCTGGCATTATCACTTTAAAAACTTTGTTTCAGGGCTGTTAGAGGGATATCAGCCTGACTTTTCTTTCTTGCAGGATTATTCTTAAACCTCACCTTTTTACTGCTTCCTTGGACATTCCATGATTTACAGTTTGTCTTTTGCTCTCAGTCCAATAGCCACAGACACAATTTTGCCTAACAAAAATTGATATTTACTTGAAAGGATCTATATATATTTCTCCATAATAAAGTGCTCTTCAGACCTTTCCTATAATGTGGAGATACATTCACCAAATAATCAGTGCTCTAAGAAAATAAAATAGTAGAATACAACAATACTCTCTGCAGATTGTAGGATGCTCCAAACCAACTGATTTTAGTGCTAAAAAAAATTATTTGTATTAAAATGGTGTCATGAGGCAAAAACATTTTCTTCGTGAAGCAATAGCCAATTCTTGCCTTGAAAGACTGTTAAACAGATGAAAGCAACACAGGCCACAGCTTAATCTGTTTTACATTAGGCTTGAACTGAGCTGAAATAGTTCAAATGACAAGATTTTTTGGGTATCAGTCCAAGAGTAACCCTGTATCTCTGCTGCCCCTCCTCCTTCCTCTGCTTGCAGCACCTGTGAGTGTTTGTGTGTGCGGCTTATTCACAGAAGGCAGAAAGATCTGGACTTACAGCCAAGTAAATACAGCAAAGGTTCTACTTTGACAAAGCTTCAGTACTATCTTGCTTGAGACAGAAACAAGAACTAGAGAAGCAATAAAGGAAAGGCTAAAGCTAGGAGGTAGAGGTTACACTTTTCTCAACATGCATGTATTGAAAAATGCTTACAGAAAAGGAAAAAAACAGGGAGAATCAAGCATTTTCTTCTAGCATTATCTCATGCAGGATTAGGATAATGAGAGAGGCAGCTGTAAGAATGGAGAGCAAGCATGAAGAAACAAGCCAGAGCAATGCTAACATGTACAAAGCTCTGCAAAACCAGCATGGCATCCTGTTCTCCAAGACACCAGACTTTATTAGAACTAGGAGGCAGCTCCTCAGATCAGACTGTAGTGAGCTCTGCAAGTGAGCTCAGTTCAGTCTATTTGGATGATTTTGACACTCCATGGAGGAAGAAGAGGTTTTACATCACAGTGACACGGAAAAGTTATGTGCTGAAATTGAGGAGGGAGCAAAGGAGTCTTAAGTGAGAAGTCTCTGAATTATGCTAAGAGGCATAACAGCAGGCTCTTTTGATATGGAAAGTGAAATACGACCTGCAACCAACCACTTCCTAGGATGTGGAGGAAGTCTTTCCCACTAGAGAAAGGGTGGACCCAGTGTTATCAAAACTAGATCTGTAGAGAAGTTTGAGAAAGGCCTTCAAAAAATGCAGAAGTGGCCTTGTTTTCCTTGTGCTGAAATTAATGGAAAAGCTTTCTTGACTTCTAAAGATGTAATTACATTATTCCTTTAGTGAGTATTTTTGGGAAGCTCAGAGGTGAGATTTGACTTCTACAGAAGCCAGCAACAGACAGTCAAAAACCCTCAATGCTGCACAGAGAACAACACTTTTTTATGGAGTTTTTTTACATTTTGTTTTATTTTGAAATTCTCTGTGTTACAGGTATACTTAAGCAAAGAAGTCAAATTATGAGTTTTCCTGCTTTTTTTTTTTTTTTTTTTGTCACTTGGACAGGTCTGTTCTGGAGTGAAACCTGATGCATCCAGTTCTGGCTTACAGATTCAATGCACTGGGATTTCTTATGAAACAGTGAGGAATTTGTCTGTAGAAAGGAAGACCTCAGTGACAAAAGCATTTCAGTATTTTTTCCTGTTCCTCTTATCTAACAATTTAGTTAAGTGAAACCCAGATGTCAAGACTGCTTTGTAAAACATAAGATGCAGGACAAACATGTCCTCTATCCGTAAAAATAATGGAAACGCATTATTTGTAATCCTTGACTTTTCAATATATGATCTATGCAATCTTTATAATTGATTATTTTAAGATAATGTGCCCAGAGCAACAAAATAAGTATATTTTTTCACATTTTTGAGTAGAAAAAATATGCTTTGGTCACAATCTGGATTTTGTCAAGAACTGTGAAAGGTAGATGTCTCTAAAGAGGACAACAGGTTTCAAAAATGTGTTTGCACATTCTTTCTGAGTGCCTTGTCTCATTCAGGCCAGCCTATTCCAAAATAGTCAGGAAAAAAGTGAATGATCCAGAGTCTGCTTGGCAATGAAGAACTTGCACTGTAATATACACTAGTACCAAAGCTTGGAGGAATAAGGAAAGTGAGATGGTGTATTCTGGAAGTTCTCTGCTAATCTTCACTAACTGAAGTGAAGAAAACCTCTGCCACTTATTTCCAGTAGTGTGCTGCACCAATAAAACCCAGGGTCTAATGAAGGGGTAAGGCTCATGGAGGTGTATGAGGCTATTACAGTTTAGACAAAAATCCTGGTAATACTGCAGGGACAGGAAAGAAATGGGGATGGTGTGAGTATTCAAAAGTTCATAGAAACTAGAACATTATTCATAGAGCAATGGTTAGGCTTAAAGAAATGATTATATAAAAAGGCAAAGCCAAATCAGACCAGTAGCTCATATAACTCAGTACCCTTTCCTTGGACAACAGTACTACCTATTACTTCTAAAATAAGATGTTCAAAGTGGCTAACTATAGAATAATTGGCTTAAAAGAGTGCTGTTTGAAGTGGTTAACTATAGAACAATTGGCTTCAAAGAGTGCTATCAGAATTGTGTCTGGAAGCTTTCTGAACTTCATTAATTCTTGGACTTCCCCAGGTGTATCTGGGTGTACCAGGAATATCAACACCTTTGAACCATGACAATTCACATTTGGCTGTTCAAGGTCTCACTTTTCCAGAGCTCTTAAAGAGGCAGGCTACATAGGGCAACTTCTTTTCTGGTGTTATATTAAAGTTAGGGTTCCTCTTTCTCACAGTACTTATATTGGAATCAGTTCCATCATGATGTTCATGCAACTTTTTTTCTAGAAGCTGCAGAAATTGGAGGAACTTGTAGAAACCATGTTTTTCCTGTTGAGTCAGTAAGCAATATTGTAAGATCCAAAGGTGTTCTCTTATTTCTAATGTCCTCTTTGGTGTTATATAGTTTAGAGCATGAGCTATATACATCACTATTTTGAGCAGTACAAATGTTATGCTGAATAGTTGGTATGTCCTCTGAAGAAAAAGAACAAGATTTTATGAGTCTTTCAAGAATAGGAGGAATCACCACTTGCTTGTTTACTTCACATAGCAAATGGAAACAAAAATACATCCCACAATCCAAACTCTTTTCTCTTCCTATATGATACTCTTAGGAGTATTGGGATTAAAAAAAAAAAATCTTTGCAAATACAAACAGTATCTTCCTTTTTCTTCTCTCATTGTACTCCATTTTCACCCCAGTTCAGAAGTGTCATTTTAGTTATATTTATTTATGGAATACAAGCCTTTTTTTTTCTGTATATGAAATCAGTGAAGTGTGTTTTTCCAGGGCAGTAGCAAAGAGGTTGAGGTGACAGTAACGAGGAAAAAATTTCCTTTAGTAGATGCCATTTTAATTAAGTAGAAAGAAATGTGACACCTTAGAGCTGAAAACCAAGGCTAGGCAAACTCCAGCTGAAATAAGGTGCAAATCTTTACCAGTGAAGGTGTAAGAATGATAGATCCTCCATCACTTTAAATTGAAGGTGTACATCTTTCTGCAGCATGCACAGAACCCTGATGTAGAAACTTCCGGGTGACCTGCTGTGTGCAGGCAGTAAGACACAAAATACACACTGGTTCTTTCTTGTCTCTATTTCAGTAACTCTGAGGAATCCTATACCAACAAAGCCTCTTTGTCCTTGAAAGGTCTCAATGCTCTCTTTTTCAGAAAGGGTATTACTGGAGATCAAGACCATTAACCACTCAATTACGGAGGTAACACTGATAACCTGACATCTACATCTATGCTACACCCAACCTGAATTCAATATATAGAGAAGTTTGCAAATATTTTACCCTTATAAAACTCTGGAACACTGAATAGGAACAACTGTTTCCATTGGAGAAAAGTAGTTCTTGTCTCTATGTTTATGCTCAGTATACATGGAAACATGGCTTCTCTGTACTTACTGTGTCATCCATGACATGTGTAGTCTCAACAAACCAGTGAACCAATCCCAGCCACCTCCCTTCTCAGGAAGTGGCATTACTTACTCATCTCAGCTGCTGACAAGTCCATCCCATACACCTGTACTTCACAGCATTTGAAGTCCTGGGGTCTTTTCAGTATCAGAAACATGGGTTTCTCAACAAAACAAGACAAACTGCCATCACACAGGCACATGAATGTACTGAAATGTTAATTTTCACTGAAAAGTCCACACTAAAACCCCCACTAATCCATAGTGGGTGGTATTGATCAGTTGTTACAGGGCTCCCATACTCAGTCCTGAGACAAGTTCCCTGATAGTTTCAGTCTGTCTAGAGAAAGCAGTCACATGAAGTAAACTCATGGGAACCCATTTTTCATTGACTCTATCCAAGCTTCAGTTGTTTTGGGCTCTTTGGGTATGTGACTCAAGAGGAAGAGGCCTCCAGAAAGCTTTTACCACCTGTCTTTCACTAGATTTAATACTTCTCTTTCTCACTGCCATAGCCCCACTTTGCTGCTCCCTATGTATCTTCTCTGCTTCCAGTCTAAGTGTTTCTTAGACTGGAAAAGGGGGGAAAGGGGGAACAAGAGGGCACAGGAGTCAGCTCTACTGCTAGTTCGTGCTGGTGTATCAGAAGCTAACTGGGGTTGAAGAATGTACTTGGACAGGCTGCTCCAATCAGCCTTTAACACCTCAAGTGAAAGGGCTTCTTCAAACCCACACAGTCAGGAAAAGGAAAAATCTCAATTAATCTGAAACATGGTTTTCACTTTTATGCTAAGAATCAGATTAACTTTTCAATTCTAACTTCATATCCAGTACAGTACAATTGAAATAAGATTTGAAATTTAGAAATCTTTGCTCCACCAAAATACTTCCAATAAGAGGACTTCCAGAAAAAAACACTATGGTACTTTCTAACGGAAATAGTATGATTTGCCCTCAATGTGAAGCACTACTAGACCAATATTATTTTAAAAAAATGCACATGGTTTGGAGACCTGAGATGTTAGATATATGGCCTATATATCTCAGTGACCCAGGAGATATATTCTGACTGTACAGGAATTGCAATCACATTTTTCAGATGCCTCTAACTCTCAGAGTTAACCAAGTATAAACATAACAATGAAGTTAATGCTTTCAGAAAACATTTCAATTTTAGCTAGTTTGTTTTCAAAATCTTAGTAAGTAATGACAGGAAGGAGACAAAGTGGGGGGAACAGAGATGATAATAATGGGAACTCAAATGGCTGCACAGGAAGAGAAAGATAAGAAACCCAAAGGAAAATCATAAAGCCAGAGGAAATAGGAGGATATGGAAAAATTGGACTATATACTGGTTGTACTGAAGGAGAGAGTTCTTCTTTTTGAATACTTAATTCCACAGGAAGGCATTTAATGTAAATAGGTGATTGGATACTGATTTATTACAAGCAGTGTCTATTTTCTTTGGAAACCTACCAAAAGTTGAAATTTCAGTATGTATTTTTCTGCAGATGAAAAAGAGTGAAAAACTGTCTGTGCTCTGAACCGTCACAGATTTATGCTCTCTCTACTGCATGGATGACCACTGTCACACATAGGGTCTTTCTGGTGCAAAGGTGATGATGATGTACAGGTTAAGGGGAGCTTAATCATCTGACTGTAGTATCTAAACCCCAGAAATAGGCCCAGCTTCAACTAGGGAAAAAGAGTGAGAGAAGGGTTTTACCCAAATGAAGAAAACAGGTTAGAGAGAGCAGAAGAAACAGGCTCAATGATCTTCTGGAAATCTGTAGCATGAGAGGGAACAAGAAAATAGCTTGCTGAACTGTGCAGCTAACATCTCAGTCACAAGTCTCTCCTTATTCTCTTTGCTCTCAAATACCTAGAAGCAGCAGGAGCAGCGTAACAGAAACAAAAGATGTAGTACACTCTCACTGACCCTGAGCCTGAAGAGGCCTCTCAGCTCCAATTCCACTTTATAGAAGTGTGATTTCATAGGGATCCAAGAATATGTCATGGTTGTCTGAGGGGCATAACAGTGGATGGAGAGAAAGGGTAGGTCCTACCTACTGTCAGCATAAAATATACACAGTATTTCAGCTGATATTGATTTCTTCTGCAATCCAACAGCTGACAGACTTCACTCTGGTATTTGCACTCTGCAGTTTGTTTTTGCATATTTTAGCCATAGGAGAATCTGGTGGCCCAGAGGGTCAGTGAGAGCAGTGAGCACAGACTGATCACAAGGTACGACTTCAAAAGATGCAGATTCCAAGTGAGAGAGAGCTCCCACTGCAGAATGGGGATAGGCTCCTATATGATGCAGAGCTGAAGTTCTTGAAACTGAAATCTTCAAATGACTAGTTTTAGACCTTAGATTAATGTCTTGTTCTGACTTAGAGTCAGTATGGACAAGAATGAAGAAACTTTCTGGGAAAAATAAACCAGTGCTTTTGAAACAAGAATAAAGAATTTGAAAAGTGGCATGAAGAGGTGATGAGTAAATTAGCAGTCAGATGAAAATTACAGAGATTTCTTTTGTGTGTGTGCGTAGCTAATGGGAAACATCAGGTGTTTAAAAGCAAATTACTTAGAAGTGGTGGTTTGTTTTAATATTAAATAAAATTCATTGCACTGCATATTTCTAGATATTAAAATTCCAGAGGCACTAACTAAAGTCAGGTGATGAATTCTTACACATTCCACACATCTTTAATATTTAAACAACCAGATTTGCAAAATAAGAAAATGCCTGCTTTTACAGCACTGAAATAGCTTTTTATTATTCCAGTTTTTAACTTCCTGAATGTATGTATCTCCACAGATAAACAGAGGTAAAGGTAGGATGTAGAGGATAGCAGCACTTCGAATTCAAAGTTATCTTGTGTATGAGAGAAGGGAAAAGAAATAATTTATTTTCTTCCAGCTTTCTCTATGTCTGGACTTGCTTTCTTTGTACATCGACCTCAAAAATGTAGCTCTGATTTAGAAAAGCAGTCACAAAGCAGTATGTTTCACATGCACACTGTACTTAAAGAAGGACACAAATTCACCAAATTACATTTTACTTTAAAACATAAAAAGCAACATGCCGGTGGAAATATTTCTAGTGTATCCACCAAGAATTTATTAAGGAAAAAACAGTTAAAATTTTAAGGATATTGAATTTATCTGGCTTTAAGCAAAAATCTATTGAACAGCAAAATAAAAAGTATTGTACTGCGTATTCCTGCTTAAAACCGAGAATAACACAAGAGCATTGCTGTTAATTAGCTCCAGTCAACATGAAATGTTTTACAACATTTCTTACATCAGTTCTTCACCTGAGCTTTAGAATAAACATTTACCATATAAAGAAAACATTTACTACATAAAGAAAATACCTAGAAAGTATATAGGTTTTTAATTCAAATGATGGAGTTATTTCAGACAGTATTTCTGTATCAGAGAAGATAGTTTTAAAAATTTCCATAAAATCAGAGGTTAAACCACTGAACAATGTGTTTTATAATTCTATTTATGTGTGTTAATATCTGTTCTTAATCATCAAATAATATATATTGCTTTTTAAAAGATCTTTTAGCCTTTCTGTACTTATTTTAATTTTTGTGTACTTCAGTTATCTCTTATGCAAGAGAATCGTTTGTAAAGGCGTCACAAAAAAATCTCCATTTAATGCATTATAAATAATGAAGTGCTACATTATAATAATTATTTCCATATTAACTGAATGCACAGCTGAGTCACCTGTATTAAATGTCTACACTTTGCTTAATGCCTTTAAATAGCATCTAATATTTCTTCTTATTGCAATTATTCAACTGATATTCTGGCCCAGAGGAGGGTGCAGAGTTAACTTGTATAAGGCCAACAACTTTCTAAGGGGAAGCACCCTATTTAATGCATTATATCTATGTAATTCAATTTTGATTGTGCAATGTGTGTATTTAAAAGGCTAAGACTCTTTGCATCATGCATTTCAAAAAGGCAATAAACAGCTTCCCATTTTACATAACAGCTGAGATGAAATATCTAAAATGCCTTCTTTCCCAAAAAGTGGCTGTAACTTCAGAGTGAAGGATGTCAAAGCTTGTCTATGGACTAACATCAGTTAAAACATCAGAATGCAGTATTTGTTTAACAGGTATTATTTTAAAATCTGGGATTCAGTATTCACTGTGTACATATTTATAAACATGTACTTTTGTTGAGGTCAGAGGCAATGCTTCCAAACTCAGAATCATTTTTTTTTTAACAAGGATACATACTAGACAATGCAGAAAGCAAAAAAATATTTTGTCTAAAAAGTCATATTAAGTGAGACAGCTCTTTTTGTGAACTTTCTGAATCCTAGCAACATGTTTTCCTCAGACATTATTTATTATTTGTTCACTGTTGCTCTTCATGTTGTAACAACAAATGAGTAGTACTAAGATATTTTCTGTCCCTCAGTTGTAAATACCAGACCCAACCGAAAAGGGGCCACCTTCATTAAAAAAGTGAATGGGGTTTGGCAATGGGATTAATTAGGAAGAGGGAATGCAAGGATTCACGCTAAAAAGAAAACTACCTTGTATCATTAGTTTGGTTGCTTTGGGAAAAAAAAAAAAAAAAGGAAGAAAGAAACAAATAGTAAAAACAATCTCAAATACTTTTAAATAAGAATTGAAAGCAGAAGCAAATGAAATTTCAAAGACTGCTCTTAAGCTTCTCTAAAGTCTCATTTGTATTTAACAAACTACTGCAATAGAGCATATGCCTTCAAATTATTTAATGCATCTGTTACAGGAGATATACAAAACTGACCAGCAGGACAATTGTGCCATTCATGTTCATGTTTCAATTAAACATTTGTGAATGAGACACTTTGCTTGTAAAGACTGCAATGTTCTGAACACGTTGGCAATTTTATGATCAGTGGCTAGTGAAAAATCACATGGCTGACCCCATTTTTTTAGTAAATACAATGTCAATGCCTCAGTGCCGACTTTGAGTATTAAAGTAGTCACAGAATTGTTTCTGAACTCATTGTCTCTTAAAGCAAATATATCTCATGGAAAGGTCAAATGGTTTAGGCAAAAATATTTGAATCCTTTTGATAGACAAAGTTGTAAAGGGAGTTGTGGAACTACAGAAAGCTGATACTAGACTTTGGCTGAACAGAAAGATATACTGCGTGACAAATTTTAAAAGACAAAATTCAACCACTTAATTTGTCATAATTTTCAACAGCAAAATTGTCTTCTGCTAACATGGAGAGAATCTGCTGTGCTGTGTACAACTGAAAAGAAAAACTTTTAAAGAAAAAAAAATCACAAGCACAAAGCAGGCTATCAAACACTTCTATCTAGAAAATACTGGTACTTAATTCTGGTCTTCTTCATGCTCCTTGGCTGAGGATCAAAATTCTTATTTGGACAAAACTCTCACAGCTGTCTTTCTCTAGATTTTTGCCTAAGAAGAAGTGACAAGAATTTGCCATTTTGTACACCAGCCTGGTTTTCTGCACTCTCGTACAAATTTAAGCCACTGGCTTCAGCTAAATTATTTTTGGTATACATTATTGAATGAGAAAGAGCTGATCCCTTGGATTACACATTTTATTTACATAATGTAAATGTAACTCTAAGTCTTTTCATGCAATTACCACTAATGAAGCCTAGGAAATTTATTGATGGACTGGGGAAATCTTTCTGTCCTAATCTTCTCTTTTGTGTGTTACTTATTGTAATAGAATCAATAAAAACAACAATACTGAGAAAGGAAGTAGAAGAAAGAAAACTACTTGGTGGCTAAGCACACAGGCACAAAGGCATAGAAAAAAGCAGCACAGGAATGAAATATTCTTTACAGAGTGCTCCTAGCCAAAATGAAATGAATGAGCCATATGAAATCCTGATTCAACTTTTATATTAGTATAAAGAAAACTGATTTTTAAAGTGTGCTGCATTCAATTATGAGAAAGATTGAAGCAACATATATTTTAGAGTTAAAAGTAAACAAACAATAAATGAATGAATGAAGATTACACGGTAATCTATTTAGAAATCTATCTAAGCAGGCCTGACACTGAAACACATTTTGGGAAAGATCCATAAATATGGTATTCAGATGTAAGAACTGCAGGATCCAACGGCTATGCCTGCAATTCTTTAATACGAATGAATATATTTAACTTCTATCTTTCTTAAGTAAAATAACTCTTATCCATAACAAGCTATTTCTTTTTCTGGGAGAAATATATTTTTTAAGACCATGCCTATTTAACTTTTAAGGTCTAAAAAAGATTTCTTATGCAACCTCACGAACAGATGCCTAAATAAGGCAGGGAAACAAAGAGAAAGTGTTGATAAAATACAAACTCATCTATCATATTTTTAGTTATTAACAAATATGAAGTACAGAAAGATGGTCCAAATCCTCTTTATTTGGCCAACCAGTTCAAAGGAACTACTTGCACCAGGAGAGCAGAGTTTTGGTCAAATATGGGTTCAGATGCACCTTTAAAAGGAGTACAGAAAGGGAGAAGACTCTAGAGGAATGTTTCCCCTAGGAAGAGTGGTTTACTGCAAAAGCAAGAACATAAAAATTGGATCTGAAATACACAATTCTTACTGAATTGGCTGAAGTCAAAGAAGTTCAGGCACACTGAAAAGTGAGTGTAAACTCACTTTTATGCTGTATATGGTTGGGAGGGAATGATATATATCTTTCTCTCAGACTTGGCTGCAGGCAGAAAACATTCTGAAGGACCTTTTGTTTGATCTCTGGTGGCTGAGTATCTACCTTGGGCTTTCTCCTTATGTATGGATCTACTGAGACGTGCCGCTGTTGAATTCAACGGAATTGAGCCCTAACTGTGATTGGGATATGAGGACACATAATTAGCTGTGTTAGAAAACTGACCCTCAGTCTTTCATTAAGATGGAATTTTACCCTGTAAAATTTGAATTAGTAAAGACATTTTAATCAGGAAAATAAAATAACCAAATGATTCTCCTCTGTTGTTATTTTTACACCGCAGTGAGACAATGGTAGGGAAACTCACTTTAGGTGATATCACTTAATTAGGAAAAGCATCCTAATCAGATCCCCCTCCAATTGCAATAACTGTGGGGAGTCAAGTACATTTCTCTATCAAAGTAGGAAGCTGCACTGAAGTATAGATATTGATAATTTAAACTGTGATACAAGAGCAATAGAAGAGAGGGCACAAACACTAAGAAAGCAACCTCCTATTTTCTATACCCCAATTTCAGGACTGCTTCAAAAAATACATGCTACAGCTCTTAGGACATTTCTGCACCTCCACTTACTAAAATAATGGCAGGATCGCTACTTTCATATCTAAGATTCAATGACACAGCACATAGACCACTCTCATTAGTGATTCAGTATGAGTAACTGAGACCACCTCACTCCTTACATTTTCCTGATATTTCTGTCCATCTTACTCAGTATTGCACATTATATATGGGAAACCTGGAGCCTGTTATGGCCACAGAGAATCTCCTGCTGGAAGGCCCCAGCGGTTAGCAGCTACACTGCCCGGTATTTTTGGAAGCACAGTAACCCCACACCCTCTGATTAAATTAAGGCAAATGTGGATTAATGGTAAGTTAAGCCTCCTGTATTTATAAGTATACTTACAGTTTCCCTCTTTACATTTATCTCCAATACTACGAGTGCCCATTAATGATAGCATTTTACACCATCCAGTTTCTGGCATAGGAAAAGTGGCTTTGGTTTACTGGACCTGATACTCTGCCTTCTGCAGCACACCAATGCAAAGCCTAGGAACTCCAGAAATCCCCTTCAGTTTCAGAGTAAATCTTAGGGTGTATTTCCGTGAATCAGGTTTTTAGTGAGACATCTTCCCCTAACTACAAGTAGCCATGCATAATAAAAGCTGTACAGAAGGGAAAAGGAAATAAATACTAAAGTACTACCAATTACCTATAATTAGTTGCATTGCCAACACCAATCATTGAAAAGTTACAAAACAGGCTTTAAGGTAACAAGTTTTAATACATGTGTAGAATCCTGTTTATGCATTTACTAAATTTGCATTTGGTTTCCCCCAGAGTTTTCCTAAGCAAACGCTGTTAGCAACTTCAGCACTAATTTGGGGAGGAAAAAATCCATGGTTATATATTGACTGCACAGTGTATAGTGGATTTCAAAGAAAGTTTTTAAGAAAGTTCTTCATCAAAGACTCTGAAATTAAACTGTCCTGGCATAAGATGGTAAGTTTTCTGCTTTGAGGACAGGATTAAATGTCTAGGTTTTACCATGTTGACGAAAAATATGGAAGTACATTACCAGTACATTCTAGCTAAACTCTGTTCACAATACTCCTAAACGATGAGAAAGTGGGGGGGCCATGAGTAAAGAGAGACTGTTGCTGATACTCAAACACTTCAAAACTAGAGCTGATTATGGAGAATTTTAGAAAGATCTCAAGATCTCACATTGAGTAAGTGGCCACTAAAATGACTATTGAACCTAATGTTGATGTATGCAAAGTAACAAATCTGAAGACAAACAATCCCTTTAGATACAGCTCTACATATGCAAAGATAGGCTCTAAATTAACCAGTGGTGCAGGAAGGAGCTTTTGACCATCTTTTTGTATAGTCCTCTGAAAATATCATCTCAATGGTCAGTAATGACATATGAGGAACATGACATGTTAGAGATTACTGGGGGAGATAGAGAAGAAAACAGAAAGTATCTCTGTGTCAATGAACAAATTCATACTGCAGCCACACAGTAGACTATACACCTACATTGAAGCCACAACACAGGAAAAATAAGGATTCAGGAAATCCTTTAAAAAATGGATTCAGGAAAAAAAAAAAATTATCAGTAGGATAACATAGCTTCCTACCAAGTCATAGTTCATTACACTGAGACTCTTCAGCTTGGAAACAAAGACTGTTAAAGAATGACATGAGGAAGGTGAATAAGGAAAAACAAGAGGGCATCCAGTGAAAGGATGAAGTAGTAGGTTGAAAAGTAACAAAAATAAATGCTGCATAAACTTTTTGTGAAATTCATTGATGCAGGGTTTTATCAGGCCAGAAGTGCAAGGGGGTTAAAACGCCTTAGACAAATTTATGTAATTAAACTCTTCATGTAGTTACTAGTCACAACATGACCTCAGTGCAAGTTTCTGCTCAGGAAATCATTAAACCATTGATTTCTTAGATGTCTAAGGGAAAACACAGTAGTATCATGCTGTATTTCCCCTATCTATTAGATTCTGAGAGTTTGCCATTGAACACTGTCAAACATTGCACCCTTGATCATTTAGATCTAATCCAACAAAGCCACTCTCTGGTTATGTTCATATAAGAATTCCCTGAAAAAATGAAAACTGGCATTTTCATGATCAAGCCACATGATTCCAGGAAACAGAAATTTTGAATAAACCTAAATATTAGGAGTTTCCTCATAATATCACAAGATGTGAAAATGTCCATGTGATGACCTGGAGAATCTGTATATAATGAAAAACTCCAATTAATTTTATCAAACTCCTATGCCATTGTTTTATCTTAAAAGCTTCTGAATTGGCTATTTTTCATCATGGCTCTGCCATGTATCCAACCAATGAGAAACAATCAAAACTAATTTTCAAGAAATGAAATGGCTGAAACCACTTGTTTCCAGCCTTTCTGAAGGATTTGAAAGAGAAGAGGAGCTAACAGGACTGCTTTTAAACCACACAGTTTAAAAGACTGCAGGGTCACTCGAAGGTAACTTGCAGACAGACAAAGGATGCTGGAGCAGAACAGATGGGCGTACTTCCAAAGTAGAATAATGGTTCTGTTTAACTGCAAGATCAGATGAAAGAAAATGAAACAGATATACAGAAGGAAAATTCTACAGTTTGGGGAAAAGCTTATGATGGCAGGATAGGAAAGACAAAAATTTCTACAGAGACACTCTTACCTGAATGTGGAGGGCAAAGAAAGACTGAGGAGGTAAAGAAACACCTGTAAAAGTTTGTTATTGTTGCCTGCCCAGGTATAGAGTGACTGATTTCAAAATCTTCCCAAACTTTGTGTTTCTTACTGCTACATATGCCCAGGAAGTGATAAAGTGGAGCCTGGAAAGTTGGAGCTTGAGGTACTCACTTTAATGAGAAAGCTGGCAAGACAAAGCTGCTCTTGCTGGCTTATGGCAGGTGGCCATCAAGAACCCATTTTTGTAAAGGGATTGAAGATGAAAAGTAGATGCCTAGGATATATGTCAGAGGTGCCAAGGAAAGAAGCAGTGCTGCAGATTACTCAGACTGAGGAACGCTTAAGAGCAAACTGATCCACAAGGCTAGGACCCAGCCACGGACTGTGCAATGGGATGAGCTTTACTAGGACTGACTCAGAATCAATGAAATAAAGACTTGAACAGGGGAGAGCAGAAAGCTTGGAGAACTGAAATGTGACTGCCTGTTTGTGTGTAGCCTGCCACACCCCAGTGCTGATCTCCTCTAGCCTACAGAAAGCAAGAGAAAAACCAAGCCTCTGCTGACTGTTCCTGTGGTCGCTTGGGTGTACATGGCCAAAGGCTAGAGCTTCCTTCCTTCTGACTTCCACCAGGCACGGAGTGACTGCTGTAGAGCATTCCCTTTGCTCATGCTCATTGGACATCTGCACTTTTAAGTTAATGCAGGGAAAAAAATCCCTTTTCAGACCTTCTGCTCTAATCTTTTACCGTGGGGTAAACAAATTATGGTTTTATTGCTCTAACATTTAAAGTGATTTTCTGTGACATGTATAATACCCATCCATTTTACTTGTAGCATGTATTGAATAACTGATGCTTTGGGTAAAAGATCTACACTGAAACCAAATCGGCTACTCTGATTGACCAAAGGCTTTTTTAAAATCAGCTTTTCTAACCTGAAGCATCTTCTGAATAAGCTAAGGCTCTAGAATATCTTTGAAGCTTAATTTCTAAACAGACCATCATTTCCACATGCTCATGTAGAAGGGCAGCTTTGTTTGCTCCTCTGTATATTTGTAGCAGTGATGGTCTAAGGGTGCAAGCTAGAGCTGACAGACCTGGGAAAAGCAGAGACCCTCCAAGCACAAAACCTTGAATTGTTGGTATTTTTCTAAATAGTGGGTCTAATCAAAGATGATATCTTTGCAAATCTCACTTCGCATATCACAGACATGCACATTGTTACTTTTATAGAGTAACACTGCCTAGATAAAACTCTTATGTATTTCATGCTCCTTTTCACTGTCAGAAAAAGATTAAACTGCAAATAATATTTTAGATTTAAGCTAATCCCAGTAAATATATTTACTTCATTTTATGAAGTTACTGGAAAGTCTTTATTTGATTTTATCTAATTATCACATAAATGCAGGAGCATTAAGTGGGCTGATGTCAGCAATCAGGACTGCTTGTTACACAACATCAGTAACAGGGGCTCAGGTATGAAACAACTGTAATTATAGGTATTTAGCCAAAATGTATGTCAGTTCTAACTGATTAGCTGTGTAATTCTTTATAAGCAATTGAAATACTTTATAAATAAAAATTGCAAACTTAGCAACCAACCAATATAGTCATAATATAGAAGTTTGATTGATTGTACAATGATACTTAATTCTCTATGTTTTTCTTTACTTATGCATATCGTAGGAAGCTTCTTCCTTCTTAGAATTCCTTTACTGGATATATTTGTCCTCCCTTTTTTTTTCTTTAGTTTGTTTTGTTTGAGATTAACGTAATGGCTAAAGAAAGATAAGTCTACATAATGTTCAGAATCTATCTTGCATGTCCATTAAAACTCGATTCTACCATGGCAGACACAAAAAAGTCTCGCAAAAATATTTCATCATGGTTTCATCAAGCTTGATGGTACAATTAGAGAGTACTTTTCACTGGACTAATCAACATGTGCATCATTCTGTCAAGTGTTGTGTCGCTGGGGCATTTATCCCTTCAACACCATGTTGTGGCTATGGCAGCTGACTTAGCTAGCTTGTCATGGTGCAAACCAACCCTTACCAATATTTAAGTGGTTCTTCTTTTTCTTATATCAACTGTTGCTTTAAAATAAGGGACACGGAAGTTCAGACAAGGTGCAATGAGATATAGGCTGCACCAGAGTGACGAAGGAGTACTCATGTAGTATCAAATACTGACATCTGTAAAAACCAGACATACCATCAGCTGTGGGGTTGTATTAATTGAGCTACAGAAAAATGCTTTCCTCAGGAAGGCGCATGAAAAACCTGTTTTGGTTAATGTCAGCTACGTCACATTTGATAAACTCGACTGAATTATTGCATGTGACACAGGCCTCCCAACAAGAGTCCTGCAGCAGGTCTCTGCGAGTACCTATTTAGTACCACACATAAAAACCTCCAATAAAGCCCAGTTTGCTGCACTTTGGGTTATTTCTGCATGAGCAGCAGAGCAGGTTTTTGCTTTCAGCGGCTTTGACTGCTGAAACACATAACTGCTATGCACTTGTTATAGTCTACCTAACATTACACTAAGAAGAATGAGTCAAAACAGTTGCAGTCTATGGCCATAATGAATATAATGTATTTGTACTTAATTTATAATTAAGCAGAGTATGAAAATCATCATCACACACATCAAGCACTCCTCCACATCATCACTTACTATCATTTGCCCACAGAGAAAGGACTTTTCAGCCAGATTTGTAGGTTTGGTTCTTTATATTTGTGTAACTTGTCCAAAATATTTAATTTATGGTTAAGACAGGTAGAGCTATATGTAGATGCTGAAAGTTTGCTGCCAGATGCTACTGGCACAGCCAAAACTGAACCACACAGACCATTCATACGACAGTATTAAGTTGCCTGACCTGAAGTGAGCTGTCACAAACTTAAGTGTGACAAAAAAAGCATGACTCACTGCAATGTGCAGCTCCAAAAAGGCCTTACTAGAGGAAAACATATGACTTTGCACTTGCTAAAGCAGGGCCACTACAGTTTACAGCTGCTGTCAGCCCTCGAAGCTCTTGCTCTTCACAAACAACAGTACTTTATGCATGAAGACTGTCTCAAGAGCAAGACAGAGGAGCACTGATGGAACCATATTCCATTGAAATGTGCTATTTTATCAGTTCACTTCAGAGGAAACATTCTGCTTTATCATTTACAGGATGTCTCTTAAGCACATGAAGTAGCAGGAGCTGGGATTGCAGGAGGATGGATAGTGCTGCCCAGACTGTACATGCATCCAACAGCTCCCTGCCCCCAGCATTCCCCTCCCTCCCCATCATTTAGCTTTAGTTTCCTGCTGTTACTAGTCCTTCTCCCTCATACCATGATCTTAGCACCACTTGTGCTGCCAGGACAGTGCTAAAGACCTGATGCCAGGCTTTGAGGAAAAGGTGAAAGGAAAAGAATATGTGGATTGAGAAAAGCCGACAGAAGAGGCATCAGATGTGTTGCAATTCTGCATTGCCTTCCTTTACAGCAGGCTTTGTTGTTCCTCTTGAGGACATGTATTTTCACAGGGGCACAGCCTGAGGAACCCATTCACCATCTTTTCAGGAAGCCACAGTGAAAATCTCAACACAACCAGTTGTGTTGGCACTGGACTTCACCCTTTCATTGCTGGCTGCAAAGGAGGCAGGAACAGACTGCTGCAAGCATGGATTGAAGAGCAGGCAGGAGATACACTGCATACACCAGTAAAAACCTCACTCCAGGTGTATTAAAGGGAGTTTAATTATGCTACACCTGAGTTTTCTCATGGTTAGAAATATCCTGGTAAACCTCAGAAATGGTCTGGTTAGTAAATCATGTAGCTACAGTAACAATGTGCCTTTCTCATAAGCCAGAGAGGTTCACTGCAGGGCTGGCCCCAGGGATGCTCTCCTGGCACCTCCAGGTGCAGAGGAGTAGTACAGGGCTGGATGAAGAGAAATTCGTATGACTTCACACGCCCTCCCAGCAGCTCAGTCCAAAAGTGAGTGTCCCAGGGAACACTGAACTAGAATGGCCCTTAAGGTCCTCCTGCACTCTCTTCTAGCCTTGGACAGTGATTCAAGCCGACACTGCACACTAAAGTAAGTGATAAGGGTGTGTTGGGAGAGGACATTCTTCTGTGTAGGACACTGTAAGTTTGGGGCTCTGTTAATCTGTTGATCAGCTCAGAAATGGCTGGAACCCCTACACACGTCCCTCACCCTCCTCGAGGCTTGGTCATGGTGCCGCAAAGGCAGTCGCCCTTGCCGGAGGTAGTAAATTGGTCACTGTGAGGAGCTGCTCGGCGGCCCGCAGGTATGGGCCGTGCCTCAGGCAGCAAAATGGCTGCTGCGTGGTCCTGGTCTGCCCGAGGACGTGCGGTGAGGGAATGCCACCTATGCCGGGAAGTACAGTGGTGGCCGTGAGGTGTTGCCCTGGCTCAGCCGTCAGAATGGTGCCTGTCGGGCCTCCGCCCGGCCGCGCTAAGGTGACAACACCGTCCCCGCGGAGGAGCGCGCCCGGAGCAGGGCGGAGGCCCGGCGGTGGCGGCGGCGGCGGCGGCGATGGGAGAGAGCGGTGGCACCGCGGCCGCGGCACCGCACAGGGCTGCTGGGCTGCCCGCGCTCCCCGGCTGTGCTTTCCGTTTCTTCACAGCAAATAAAGTAAAAAATAAAATAAAATAAAATAAAATAAAATAAAATAAAATAAATTGTCGGCCGGTGAATTACCCGCCACCCCGGCGGGTCGCCGTTTACAGGGACGATGGGGCCGCTCGGGCGCGACCACGAAGCGCCCGGTGAGCGGCGCGGGGGTGCCCACAGCGGGCGGCGGCCCGGCGGAGGCGGCGGGGAGCGGGCCCGCCTCGGCTTCCCCAAAGCACTCGAAAGATACTTTACAGGCCGTGAAGAGACACTTCGCGGAGCTGATCCATTAATGTCGCTTTATTAGCAGCTTGACACGAGAAATACAAAATTTTCGGGGCGATAAGTTTATGTTTGTTTGTTTTCTGCTCACAATGAACCAAAAGAAATTGCCGCTCTCGGGAAGTGCCAGGCGGGGGGGAGGGGGGAGATTGGGGGTGGAAGCGGGAGGCACGGGGACGCGCCGAGCCGCCGGCGGTAATGGAGGGTTCTGTTTGTTTCCATGATTACAGCTATAAATAATAATAGTTAAAAAAAAAAATCTCGACAATTTCGGGTGCTTTCATTCTTCCTGCCCCGGGAGTTTCCCCGGCGGCGCCCTGCCCCCGGCCGTGCTCTCCTGCGCGCCGCCGCCGCCGTTGTAGCTCAGGAGGATCTGGCGCCAAAGCCCGGCACTTCATCCCGTGCCAAGCCCTGCACTGCATCCCGCGCCAAGCCCGGCACTGCACCCCCCGCCAAAGCCTTGCACTGCATCCCCCGCTAAAGCCTTGCACTGCATCCCGCGCCAAGCCCGGCACTGCATCCCCCGCCAAAGCCCGGCACTGCATCCCGCGCCAAGCCCGGCACTGCATCCCGCGCCAAGCCCGGCACTGCACCCCGCGCCTCCCGCTCCCACCCGGGCCGCGGCCGGGCCGGGGCTCCGTGCCCCCGAGCGGGCGCACCTGGCGCTGCTCCCGCAGTCGGCCGCCGCCCTCCTCCTCCTCCCTAAACATCCCGCTCTCCGGAGTTGCAGATCCGTTCCTTTTTTAAGCCGTGTCCTACTTTGTTTGGCAGGTGAACAAGCCTGAAAATGGATATTACAGCTTTTTATGATATAATATCTCTCTAATTGGTGCTTCATAGGGCCGTGTCTGAATTCTTTTCAATTAAGCCCTAAACTACAGTAACTGTTTCTCTCGGTACATGCTGGAAAAGCCATTCACCAGAGAGGCGACTGGTACTGCACAATTTCAAAGTACCTTTAATGTGTCAAAAATGTTTTGTGAAGAAAGCAACACTGTAAATGCAATCACCTACATTGGTGTCCCCATTGTTAAGCGTGAGCCAAAGTATTGCTAATTGTCCTGCGTTTTAGCTGGGTTTTTAGAGCATTATGTAGTAAGTACACCGAAGGGTCAATTTGTGAAGTGAAATACTTAGCATGCAAAGCGTAATACAAGATGCTGTGTAATACTTGACCTCTCAGCATAATAAATGTAGCAGTGAAACGCTGTGCATTCAGGATTCGCTGAATAGAGCCTCCGCAGAGGAACAAAACCAGAAAATGTTCTCTTCATTCCTCTTTTTTTTTTTTTTTTTCACTAAGCGAAAATTATTCTTTATAATGGCCATTGCAGCAATTAGCCAGCATTTGGGGAGAATAAATGTGCAGAAATAGCAATTTCTTATTTTAAATGAGATTTTTGTATGGAGCCTGCAAATTACTTGGAGGTATATGAATAATTGTTGCCTTAGTTTTATGCTACAGAATAGGGTGTGGGTGGGTATAAAGATTTCCTATTTGCAGTTAAATGTTTAGACATTTTATTATTTTAATTTCACTCTCAGTCTGTCTCGATTGACCCTGCTTTCCCCACTGATCATTTCATGTATGCCAGGAAGCAAGTACTCAGATGATGGAAGGTTTCCAATTAGAGCTTTATGGTTTGTGTGTGTGTGTGTGAGAGTGTGTGTGTGTGTTGGGGAGGTGGTGGGGTGTCGATCCTTTTTTTTTTTTGGTTGCTTTTTTGTGCGTGTGACATGCAAGTGCAATCAGGTTTTACTCTGGAAGCTACTACAGTGGTTTGAATTTTGCCTGCTAAATCAAAACATTTTAAGAATGTAGCATATTTGATGGGCACTTCTCATTATCCTCTAGAATGGTAAACCTAATTGGAGCTTTATTTACACATTTTAAAGGTTTTGTGCTCTGAAAAGAGAGATGCAAAATTCTTTCTCTTGGGCCTTCCAGATTCCTGCATTGAGTTTTAAGTGGATTGAAATTTTTGTGCTTCACTTGCTAACGTGGGAGAAGTCTTGTGAATATGAAATTAAAACACTTTCAGAGAAAGCATGGGAAGTTCTGACAGCTAGAACCTATTAGGAACAGTTTGTTTCAGAAGAATTAATAAGCTTCAGCACGCATTTCCCTAGAGCCAAGCTGGAAGTTTATACCCTGAATATTGGAACTTCCAGTCCAACTCTCTAAACACTTGACCAAGAGAAAAGCCTGGATAATTAATTTAGATTATATGACTTCTGCTTACTTGATCTAAAACTTTGCTGTGAGTTCTCTCCCTGCACACTTATTTCCTCCTTGCCACTTATTCTTCCTTCTCTAAAGTGCACATTAGCAGGATTGCAACCGGAAAGTCTGAATTCTTGGGCAGTGAAATGACATAGTCTGAAGACAAGCATGGTTCTTTTACCTAGTCCATATAATAGAATGGCCTCAGAAAATAAGGATTCTTTCACAGAACATAAATTAATAGCAAGTGTTTTCCACAAATTTTACATTTTGATAGTGTTTAGGGCTTTTTTTGAAACTTTTTTTTCAGCAATAAATATAATTTCTTTTGAATTATATTCAATAGTGGGCTAAAATTAATTATGCCATCCTTGTATCTTGTTTAGGTGTGATCCTGCAGTCTGTGTGTGTTTCAAAACTCCTACCACTTCATTCAGGTATCTTATGTCCAAGGTGTTTTGGCTGCAGTCCTGAGTTCAGTGCAGTCAGTTTATATTTCATATGTCTTTAGAAGGAATTACTATAAAATAAATTTGCTGGTGACCATAAGAAACACACTCACATCACACTCTCTATAAAGGGGTAATTATCTTTTTAATAACCTTTCTCTTTTTGTCTCCTCTAGCATGTCTTTTTAATGGGTCTCTTTGATAGAAGATGAACAACTAGACCACAAACTGAGTAGAACAAATGGAGAAATTGCCAATAAGCAAAAACATAGCTTTTAGAATGAATATTTGGTAAATCAAAAGTATTGCTATTAGTGCTTTATACAGAATTTTTCCTCTTAATTTACTCAATGATATTAGAAAGAGATTCCATGAGTTTATGCACTGGTAAAAGCATAGGCTCCACATCAGTGATGGTAATAATTACACTGCAATGTCACATTTGCCATGTAATTCTGGCAGCCAGACCACAATATTTTCTGTGAAAATTCAGATCATCTTTGGATTTTTAAAGATGCTTATCTACCACAGAAAACATCCATTCTAATTCAAACTTTGTACTTGTTTGGGTAGCAATGTGTTCTCATTTGAATTGGAGAGTGGTCACTCCTCTAAGTTTGCAGTTCTCACTTTGCATGAAAGCTAAAAAAAAAAAATCTCTGGCTAGGTTCTCTGCTGAACTATATTTTCTTAAGCCAGTTATTTTGCACAAACAAACTGTTTGTCTCCCAGATATATATATATATTACTCTGCAAATAAAAATTTTGGCTGTCTCAGTGGGTGGAATCCACGGGACTAGCTTCTAGCTTTCAGCCATCCCAGGATATTACATGAAATCAGGAGTTATTTGCTATGTGAGCAATATGTCCTTCAGTTTTTTCAAGGTATAGATAAATAGATTCACAGCATAAAGCAAGCTTGTCCTAGTAGAAGATAGAGAAGACAGCAGACTCAGTAAATTATTAAAAATTTCCCAGCATGCTTAAAACTTCCATAATTCAAAATGTAAATTTGAAAGATCAAACAATAATTATTGCACACATTACAAACTATCCAGCATACCTCCTGTAATTTACTTTTGTCTGTGCCAGTTGCTGGGAGAGTGATGATGACTGGATATCCTAGACTGCTCTTGGGTAGTCTGTTACATTTAAATAAAAAGATAACCTCATTGTTCATTACCCAGTCATGACTAGTGTCTTCATAATAATAGTTGTAAGCCAAAAAAAAAAAAATCTGTGTTTTGTGATACACAAAATGTTCCAACGTAACATGTTTTCAATATATATTATAAAATCTCCAGTATGATGAGGAAATTTGTGATGGTTTTTTGTTTCTACCAACTCTGGAACAGCATAGTCAGTGGAGCAACAGAGAGCGCATCGCTTCTTCAGCATCTTTGCTCTTTCGTGCCTCTTAGTTTTTGATGGGGTATAAAAGAAAAAGTAGTAAAGGACTATTAAAATTAAAATTAATCATATTTTCAAACCAGTCTGTGTATTTAGGAAAGCTAAGGACTTAGTCAAAGCAAAGCTAAAGCTCTGACAGCCATCAGCAGTGTTGTTCAGCCAAAAAAACATAAGTGAAGGAAGTACCTTTTTTCCTACCTCAGTTTGCCCTGCCTTAGCTACCTTTATGACAATGATACTTACACCTTTCAGTACTTCAGTGGTTAATTCTCTTATTTAAATAGTTAAAGAACCTAAACTAATCTAAACAATAACCAGCAAAAGTCCTTAAATTTGGTATGTGCTTCCAGATATGTCACTAATAATTTATTGATTCAAAAGCAACCAAAAAAAAATTCTGTATCTTTGCTGTTTCATATATAACAGTGATAATCTTCAGAGATATAGGAATATTTAATTGATGTGGGGCCGCCAATAGCCTGACATGATATTTAACAACACATATACAATGAAAAATCCTCACCTCATGCATTGTATAGACCTGAATTTCAAAGTAAACACACATTTCTCACTGCTTGAGAAAAATTTAATTTAATGTCACACACATATATATATATAGGTGACTCATTTAGGCAACTTTTAATCTATTTCTATATGCTTACCCATTTCTAGAAAGAGGGAACTATGTCTTCTCTTGAGGTCAAGTTATTTTCTGGGAAAAAATCCCAAAAAACCTCATCAGCTGTGGTAAGATACATCTACTATTTGGCAAATTAAATTCAGCTTCTTTGTGGAGATAGTCAATGATGAAAGTGGTTAAGCATTGCCTGATAATATGTATGTTTACAAAATGACTTAGCAAACAGAAATAAACAGAAATAGTCTACACAGAGAAAATTTGTTTGATTCAATGTACTCTATTCATTCGTGGCCCCTGCTTCTGTAAAACTGAATTATGGCTTATAGGCAAGATGGCGTTCTTTTGGTTCATTCACTTACTACTAGATATTAATGAGGAATTTTTCATTTAGAGCATTTAGTATATATACAGCTTTTTAAACGCTGTCCATAACTGCCTCCCTTCAGTGTTCTTGCAGATTCACCCTCAGGTATAACTCTTCCCCACAAACAGACATCATGCACATGGTCAATTAAGAGATATTGCATTCATACAAATATAACCCATATGCTGTGACCTCCTAACTCTTTCACTTAAGCAGATCCATAGTGTAAAGAAGTGTAATTGATGGTGTACTTAACTGATTAAATTCAAATTTGTCAGAGAAAAAAGTGTCTAAGCAGGTGTTGGAAAATAGCTTACCAGAGCATTAACCTGGCCTCCAAAGGTAACCCAAGGATGTGTATTCTGTAAGACAGGACAGAGGGTTGGGAAGATATCAGGATGAAACAATTCAAGGAAAATCTACATGGCTTGTCTTTTGGCTTTTACTGAGTGTTTTCCTTCCTGCAGTTTCTTCTTAACTTTTTTTTTAACTATTGTACTGTTAAATTGATTAATTTTCCATTAATTATGGAATATGCTATCGGTGTGGGTCATTTCACCTCTTAATCTAACTTTCTGGTAAGTTAATACCACATGTGATATTTTCTTCAAGATTTTTCTTAACTCCAAACATAGGCCACATAGTTCTATGAGAAATATGCTTCCTTATACCAGAGATCAAATTTTACTCCAATTTTATGTTGTCTACTCTGAATGAAACCAGCAAGAAACATATGTGTATGGCAGAGAGTGGAATTACCTCCAAGACTGGATATGTCTGGTTAAAGGACAAAAGTCCTTCACGTGTCAAAATGGCTATAAGAAAAAAGATGACACCATATAATTGTGGGGATATATATGTGTGTGTGTGTGTGTGTGTGTGTGTAAAGCAGCAGTCACATTAGCTTTAAACTAAAATTGTTAGTAAAATGAAAAAAAAAGCAACATCTGCAGAGCAGTAGAGGAGGCAATGCAGGAAATCCAGTACATGCAATAAATTAAATGGGAAAGAAGTCAAAGGCACTCAAAGATGATGTTGTAAAATGGCAAAAGATAAACAGAATAAAACTAAAAATTGGAGTAGCTTTATTTGCCGTGCCAAAATAAGCATAAGAGGTGCGAATATTGTCCCTTTCAATCTTGTTTCTTTTTGTGGAGCATCATAAAGGTATCCAGGCTTCTTCTGTGAGTTTGCAGATGAATCTTAAAATTGCAAATGAATGAGATCTGTTTTTTGAATGAGATCTGGCTTCAGGTTGAGACCAAGTAAACCACTGATTTACCATAATTCAGTATAAACATCTAAATAGAGACTGGTTCATCCACTAGAATCTGTGTATTTATGAATTGTGACAAACTATTAAGGACTATTGAGTTTTTCATGAGATCAAATCTGGGCATGTTTCCTTTGGATACAGTATTAACTCAGAATATTTCATATTACTCCAAAACACTATTATGTTTCTCCATATATAAGGTTAGATAGACAGATAGATAGATAGATAGATGATAGATAGATAGATAGATAGATAATGTGTGAATACCTATGTGCGTTTATACAAGACTTCTATTATTAAAATATATTTTTTCATGCAATGACAACTCAGAATCCCTGAAGAGGGCTATATGTTACATAGCATTCATCATATACATATACATATACATATACATATAAAATTTAAAAAGAGAATGGTTATATACATAACACTATATTTTAATATATTAATTCATTTAATGGAATTCATCAATAGACATGAAAAGCAACTGAAGTCTGGGGTAGTGGTTATGCAATTTAAAAAAAATTAAAATAATGAATAATCTGTTAGATTGAAGTGGAACTTTGACTTAGTACAATAGGACTCATACCTGTGTTTTTCTTTTTTAGCTAGTAAAGCCCCTGAACTTTAACATAAGTGCTTTTGCTATGAAACAGTAAGCATTGCATGGGTTAATTAGCTGTAACTTGATTTTCCTCACATATTTCATTTGGAAAGCAAAAATTAAGGATCAAGAATTAATTAGCTATGTACAAACTACGAAAAATTGTTGAGGCAAGTGCTGTCTTGGTAATTCATTACTATATTTAGACATTGTAATGATTAGATTTTAAAAGAAACAAGCTAATTAGAACATTTTTCCAAAGTCACACAGAGGTCAGAGATGACAGCGACCTTATGTAAAACAGAGACTAAATATCTGCTATTCTGCACATTGTATAGAACTGGTACAGTAAGGCTAAAGCCTTTTCCTGTTCAATGAGTTGGAATTAAACATGCTAATTTGAGATCTCCTTCAAGTATTTTATTTAACTACTTTGGCCTTTAATTCCTTTATGTTGCATCATTTAATGTAATGTTATTTATATATACGAAGCATGTTATACTTATTAACCAATGTGCAAAAATCTAAAGTACAGATTTTATGTAATGGGCTAATTACAGGACTTTAAAGCCACCTACTGAGTTTTGCTAAGCTTAACAACAGGTTCACTGAACTGGATAAATTTATTCAAACTTGTGGAAATGAATCCCATTCTATGTGCAACCGTACTGGGAAAACACACAAATTATACCTCAATACCAGTTTAATGGGTCAAACAGTGAACCTGAATACCAAACTTATCTACAATCTTGCAACAGCAGAGAAGCTATAGGCGCTGGGTGAGAAGAGGAAGTGCTCATTCATAGTTTCTTCCTCAAGTTTGTAAATAACTCACACTTTATGGGTATAAGGGACAACCCAGATTTTCAGTTTATGTACTGTTGGTTTAATGACTTAGGGTAGTCCTTGAAGCTGCAATTTTAAAATGCAATGTTTGTCATATGCAATTGTAAAAGAAACACAGAAGATAGGATCCTTTGCTATATCTTCCAATTACCCCTATTATATGTGAGATTTATTTATTTATGTATTAATTTATTTGAATATACTTTTAAAACTGAGTTTGCTTCAGTCAGTCATTTAATATGCATTCATTAGGTCTGAATTTCATCTAAATTGTGTGTTTATAAATTGAGTCAAATGTAGTCAAAAGTCATCACCTGGATCTTTGTCAAAATGGAATGAGATCAGTCATGCAAAAAAAAAATCTGTTATTACCATACTCTAAGATAGCATTGAGGGGTCTAGAAGATGCTTAGGTTTCCTACTTATTGTTCAAAGTTTTAAAGAAATTCATGAGACTTCTACTTTCCTTGGATATCCAAACTTACTTCATCGTTTTCCATCAAGTAAGTCTAGATTTACTTCAGTGAAATTCAGCAAACGAGGTTCCCTAGTATTCCTTTTCTTCCTCTGCTTTGAACACTATTCAAACTAAAGCAAAATGGAAAGGCCAGTTTTCTTACTCTAGCCATAACCTGTCCTTCAAAAATGACAAAGCAGTTTGCTTTTTTAAACACCACTATAGTCTAAGGTTCATATGTGATTTTTAAATTTCCATTGTTCTTCAAAGTATCACACAGATTATCTAATAAAAATCATTCCTCAGAAATTGAGTATTCTCTTGCTGATATTTTATGTATCTATATTCTGTTTTGGATAACTATGCATAATCTATTCAGTAGCTGACATTTGGGTCTTGATAGATACATTCAAGCATGTACTTTCAGGAATAATAATGTCAGTGCACTGTGTTCTACAATGCGTGCAATGAAAATGTGCCTCATAAAGCCCGTAATTGTTGCTTAAGTTACAAAGATGATTTTTTTCCCAGTAAATGAGGAACAAGCCACATAATCTTGCTAACACTATATGCCCAGGAAAGAAGAGTTTAAATAAGAAATGCATAAATTTAGCAGACTGCTGTAACAAATGAAATGGTGTAGCATTGAAAACATTTGAGGCAATTAATCAATGCTGTGTTTGCACATATCATTAAATATATTATACTAAGTTTAGATTTGATTTCTATGCTTCTTTTATAAAGAGTTAAAAGAAAATACATTTGAATTCATGCTGATACTGAAAACATGCTCCTAGCTCCTAGTTTCTTGGATTTCGAATCATTTCCATTAACAAACAGCTATTTGCCCTCTAATAAAATATGTCATTATGCGTCATTCACATCACACAAAAGAATCACTGAAAAATCGCCCCAATGATGGCCAATAATTACACATTTTGCTCCTGCACGAGCAATGAAGAAATCTGTTCATTGGAGAAAGCAGGTGCTGGGGCATCATGCTAATAGTCAATGTGTGCCACAGTAATTAGCCATTGCAATTGCTAAAATTAACAATTAGCTAACATGCAATTCTCTTTTTGCAGGCTGCAGTTTACTTTGTATAATCCTTGTATGTTCTTAGTAATTATTCTGACAGCTTATTATTTTTATTTTTTCTGGTTTGAACACAGCTTTAACATTTGAATCAGTCTACCCAAATGTTCAACAGGCAGTATGAAACAACTGCTTCACTAGGCAATTTCTAAGAAACAAATTTGTTTTTATTCTCAACTTTGTATTGTTCAAGAAATACACAATTCTTTTGTAGAGTAAGAACTTCTCATCTTATTTGAGAGCTTGGGACCACAGTGAAGGTCTTGAGTCTTTTTTACACTGGTAGAACATAGAGGATTATCTCAACTTTTCAGAAAAATTAGTATGAATGATTCTCTGCAGCTTGGTTTCCAACCATTGATTTGTGACCAGTCTGTGGAGCTGTTGGTGGCAGTCTGTGTAAACTTGGCAGGTCACAAAGTTCTAATTCTCTTAATTATTACTGTCTGCTAAATAATACAAAAACAATCACAGGATATACCAACCTCTCAATGATTTTCATGTGAAAGTGTAGTTGTGTTGTCCCTGGAGCTCTTTGGTTTACAAACGTCTTCACATTCTACTAGGAATTCCTCAGAGTCATCACTACCTTGTGTTTTGTATTGTAGAAATAAAAAGAGCCCCACACCAACACCCTCAACCCAAACTTACTGTGATAGTAAGGACTACCATGCACAAACTAATGGTATGTCCTCATCTTGAATGCTGTATGCTGGTCTTGCAGGCCATCTCAAAAGAGAGTAACAATAGACAGGGTAAAGAAATTCTTGAGAAGGATGAACTATGGTGTGGAATGGCATTTGAATTGGGAATACTAAACAGACTGAGTAGTATGGAAAAAATTCGTGACTGAGATGCAGTAGTGGTTTAAACTTTTTCAGGTGGCGTGGAGCAAATGAGTGAAGAAGACTAATTTTGTCTTCTTAAAAAATAGTTGAAGCATCCAACTGAATTGAGGGGCAATAAATAAAATGATCCAGTTTAAAAGGCTGAAAGAAATAACTTTTTATTATGATGCATAATTATTTGTGGAACTCCTTGCTACATTGGGAGGGCATTGGAGCAAATGGCTGAGAGAGCAAATGTAGATAGGTCCCAGGCAGTACCCATGATTTACTCAAAAGTCACTGAATCTGTCAGGATGTGCAACTATTGCAGGAAAGCTCCATCCACACATACATGGCTTTTTCTGGAACATCTTACACCTTGTTCTAAACCATTGCTACAGAAAGGCTTCCAGAGCTAGATTGAACTTTGGGTTGACCTGTTCTAGTCATCTTTTGTTTCACAAATTGTATTAAAATCTCAGTAATGTGCTACAACAAAGATGCTGAAGACTTGTATTTTTCCCCTACATATTCAGGTCAAAATTCAGCTCACATATAAATCTGTGCAACTCAGTTGAAATCAATGAAGGCTGAAGTATTTGCATAGACAGATGATACCCTGTTTTGCTTTGTGATTATTTTAGTATTAGTAGTAGATGAGTAGAGATAACTGGACCCACTGAAAATACTGTTATCTTGCTAACCAGAAAGGATATATTCTTCTCCAGAGCCTGTATAATTCCAGGGACTCCAGTGGAATTCTTCCCAATTTTATAGGTGTAAGTGAGAGGATAATAAGGCTCAGGGAATTTATGTAATCTTCTGTAATCAGTGTGGCATCTGTATCTGGCACCAAACCAAGAGCAGCTTTTTAAACAGTTCTTTAAAGCTCTTCCATGTTTTAAAAAAAATTTAAAATGTGATTTTCTCCTGTGCATGCTAACCAGCAAAGTCATGTTAGACTGAAGTAATGTGTCTCAGCAACTGTAGTTTTTTGCCTTAGTTTTCGGTAAAAAAGCTGAACACAGATGGAATCAGAAAGCAGCAACAAAAACATTCTCTGAGATCAGTGTGATTTTCCCGAAGACAGTGAGGTAGGAGAGAGAAACTAAGCTATGGCATCCAAGCTTTTAGTTAAGACAATAAAGGCAGAAAGATCAGTTACAAGAGTCAGGATCTCAGTCAGGCATATTTCAGCTCTACCCAGCACACTAGGCTCAGTAGTTCTGTGACTTCCATGCAATATTACAACCAGTGTTAGAAAACAACTAATGACAATGAGAATGGAAAATGTACACAATTTCTGAGGAGTTATCTGTTATTGAAGGTAATATTCTTTATGATCATAACCTCTGTGGACATCAATGAAAATATTTTCATGTATTTCAGATGAGAAACAAAACTCTAGAGTCTCAGAAAGAATTAGCACTCATGGGTGGTTTAAGTATCTACATCAAAGAGGGCAATCATCCAAGTTTATATCTTAAAGCCACATGCATTTCCATGCCTAAAGTGACTTAAATTTTAACTGGAAAAAAAGACTGCATATCTAGATTGCTGTTTTTATCACGCCAAGAATCTTTCTGCTGTCAGTGATAAGCAAAAGTAGTAGTAAGCTGAGCTTCACAGTGGCTTCATAGGTATATCCCACCTGCAGCCTCTGTGGGGCGAGGGGCAGCACACAGGAGAGTGTGATTTTAACTCTGCTAGTCAGGGTTAATGAAAGTTCACAAACTTATATTTCAGTTTCACCACCAAAAGGAGAAGGACTTTTATTAACATAGTAAGTTCTGTGTTGGGTAGCTGAGGAATTGATACACACCTATTTTTGCTGCTTCTGATACCAAAGTAGAAAACTGTCCCACAACAGATCTTCTCCTTGGTACAATTTTTCCCAGTCTAGTTCAACAGGAAATATGTGTCAGCGACAAAAAGTTTTAAATAGATTCTGGCCCTTGAATTTGATTTCCATAGGTAAAAGTTCATTGTGCATTTTCACAGGTGCTTCTGAAGATTAGTAAACTTAAATTAACTAGAAAAGATAAAACTTTTAGTTCTTCAGTGAATTATACCTGTTGGATAAACTACAAAAGTTCTTCAGCTTGGGGAATTACTCTTGAGTGCTAGGTGCAGTTGTCATGCATCTCACCTTCCTTCTCTCTGTCCTAGCACACTTTCAGTTCTTTTCTAAAAAGTGGAACACTTTCCACAGGGACATTGGCTCTACTTCTTTTGGTGGGCTCGATGACTTCCTTGGGTGCATGGAAATCTGAGTACATGTAGCTGTCTTTTGTACAGAGGCCTTCATGTGGTCAGAAGGAAGGTGTGGCCCCTGGCAGGTTTTTTACTGGGTGCTAAGAGGCCAGAATCCTGGGCCACCCTGCAGCATATACAACTTTGTGAACCTAAAGCACAAAACTTGGTTATTTGAACCCAAGAGAGTAAGATTTAGAAGAAAATTTAGGAAACTATTTGCTCTGTAGGTTCCCCAAGTAAACAGAAAAGAAGATTTCACTGGAACACACTAACTGTATAATCAACTTACTGACAACAGCATGTTGGGTTTTGAATTCATTAGTGAAGTATCTGTTAGTTGTGTTGCATCCCATGGAGTTTGTTCCACAGCAATCCCTACAAATAAAGGGGAAAACTAGCATCATTTCTGATCATTGTTTCATTGTCCTGTTCCACGTAATTTTGTTGAGTACTAAATGCCATATCTCAGTCTTGGAAGAGGCAAAGGAGGGAAAATGAAATGCTTAAACTTGCATAGCAATAATAGACATACATAGCACTTAGAAGATTTCTCAGAATTGAGGAAAATTCAATTAAAATTCATAAAGCAATCTACCTTTATGTGTATACTTTATTGATATAGATCAGATCAGATCATCCCCATTAAAGCCATCTCAAGTTTCTTCAAGTTTCACTGTGGTCCAAATGATGGGCTCTATTATGCTATTAGGAGGGTTCAAGTAATATCTTATTAGAAGAATTGTTTTTATACTACTCACATTTAGTCCAATCTGATATAATGGTTGCAACTGGAGTATCGTCAGACACTAATCTTACTTCTCAGTAGCTATTGACATTTTTCTGTGAGCATTCCTGCTTAAAAATGTTCATTTTGAGGACATTTGGGATGACCTGAAATTCACAATGAATTAAAGATAAGTCATAGATGTTCTATATCCCACTGCAAAAACTTTGAGATCAGCAATTTCTAGATCATGAAAGATCATTAGCTATTAAGTTTAAAATTGATCTTTGGACTAAACTGAATATGACCACTGTTGTATCATAGTCCTTTTTAGAAAAAATAATAAAAATTATCATAGTCATGCAATTTGCTGATCTTTACTCATAGACATCTTTATAAAAAGTCAGCAAAAAATATCAATACAGCATTAGAAATTTCAAATTCTGGCACATGGGACAAAACATAGATTTTTGAGATCACTTGGTGCCACTGGTGCAACATGAAGCTTTAAGACACTTGGACCTAAGCATGGCTCCCCTGGCAATGAAACTTTGGTTTCTTGTTGAAATAAAGTAAAGGTTCCCAAGATATGAATCAAGAAAGTTGATGGATTCACAGGGGAAAGCTTCTGAAAATCAATAAGAGATTTACTGTTGGCTTCAACAGGCTTTGGATCAGGCTTAGGTCAAGATTTTCAGTTACATGAATGATACGTGGCTGATCTCTCTGTGAAAGACACATATCAAGGACATGAAATCATGATTCCTTAGACCCTACAAGTAACCCAAATGCCTATATTTAATTTCATTTTTACTGGCTCTCAATACAGGGGCACAAAATACAAAGCTAAATAATCTCCAGAACCAAGACCAATTACAGAACAATGAAGTGTATTTTATTTTACCATCATACCTGTTAAATATATACTAAGATATACAATTACATATATGCATATACTAAGATCTACTAAAGATATAGCAAGATATACATTTTTTAGCTAAGAATGTTAAGACATTTGAAATTAATTATAATTTAATAACATCAACTATGTTATAGAGAGTTGTCCTTCGAAAGGAACAACACTGTTAATTAAATGGACTCAGTTTTTTGTAAACTAAGGCAGATGTAAAAGGCAAATTGGCATGGTCTCCAGAATATGCATAGTATGGAGGAAATCTCTTGCAGCAAAAGGAAAAATATATTGTATGCTTCCTTATTTAAGATGCTGCTGTATATAAACCAAGGCACATAAAATTATGTTTCTTTATATAGAGACATCTAATCAAGAGTGAATCTACTGCCAACCACTTTATACTGTTTTGTGCTTTGATAGTAAAGGAAAGCCAAGTTTTCAGCCTGGGTCTAGCCTGACTCAGGCCGTAACTTGTGAGTCCTGCTATTCTAACCCTTTCTCTTGATCTGCTTTTCAGCATGTCTTAGAGTACACAGCTCAAAGCAGCAGGGGAGTTTCTTAGCAAAGGGCCACCCACTTGCATATTATTCCTTCCTTGCCTGTGACATGACACAAGAACAAAGTAGACATTAACCGCTACATTAAACCCAGAAGGAAAGTAATCAGTAACCTGTTATTCCCTTAATAAAGGGAAACACATGCAGTGTGAAATCCAGAAGACTAATCAATAGCCCCAGACAATGCAATGTGCCAAACAAATTGCAAATCAATTAGAATCCTTGTTTTCTTTGAAATGGTTCACTATACCTAAAGCAATTACTCGTTCATTAGACCTAATTTAACAGCATGACTGCCCTAGCAACAACTGGCAGCGTCTGGCTATCAAATGGAAGAATGGCAGCTTATTTCTGTCTGTCTGTGAGTCTAACGCCAATCAAAAAAAAATGAATTCCTTTATATAAGAAAACTTCTCATTAATGGGTAAAATATTTTCTCTGAAGGAAGAATCAAGTATCCAGTTTGATTTGGTTGGGATTGATATTGTTAACTAAGTAAGGGAATAGATGTAGACTTTGTTTGAAGAAATTGTGGAATTCTTAGTATGTTTCAGTAAGTTCCAATGCTAAGATATGCAAAAAAGGAGGGTAAGTTTTATATTTCCTTCCATAAATCCTTTGGGATTTGGAAAAAAAGAAAGTCCTAGATATGTTTGCATCAGCTGTATATTTACCACAATTGCAATGGCACATTAAGATTAGCGTGGTCCAGCACAGGATGATACAGATTTGCTAAATGGTCCATAATCCCTTTGATGGGCTCAGAGGGCATTCAGCATTTGATACAAACCCTCTCTATTGTCTTCCCTTGGCATTGGATCAGGCCCCTAATACCCTAACTACAGGTTTAAAGGGACGTTTTGATATTTTGTTTCCTGCTCTATTCAGTGTTATATGGTAATAACATAGACATATGGGCCTCAAGAGATTTTTTTTTAAAGCTTTTAAGTTTTTAATATGTATTCCTTTTTCCTCCCTGCAAATCTAAAACTCATGAAAGCAATTTTTTCCTTTTCCTCTGCTGTGGTGCACAAAAATCTTGAGATGAAAGGGATGTATCCAAAATGGGGTCAGTTGGCAGGAAACCACCTTCAGGAGAGGGAACTAGATGCCTTGCCATGGTTGTAGCACAGATACTTCTAACCCTTACAGTAAATAAAGGCCAAGATGAATGTTTCATACCTTTAGCAGTTGGTACCAAGGGTGTTTTTAGGACCTAAAAACAGGTCCAGAGTTAGCTGGGACTTCCTCTTTTTTACTCTAACTGGGGCAATGTACTGCTCTGTCAAGTACACCTAGCATTAAGAGAGTGCACTAACAAAATGTTTGGGATTAAACCCCCTACAATTTTAGCCTGTAAATTTAACCACCTTGCCAGGAGAGTTATTTTTAATGGTCATGATTTGAAACCTTTATATTGTTTATTGACCTTTAAGGATGTGACATTCTTCTATAAAAATCCTTGTAAACTCTTCAGTGTATATATATGAGCATATATAAAAATATACAAAGCCTAAATATATATAGCCTATACATATATAGCCTAAATATATATGTATATATTTATAGCCTCAGTTGGAGTATATTTTTGTATTAATTGAAGTAATTTCTAATTTCCCACAGATAAAAAAACCCTTCAAAATTATTTTAGAAAGCCTTTAAACATTTTGAGTCTATATTTAGTGTCAAGTTGATTTAATTACTTTTAGAACAGCTGCTGTTACAGAGAACTGGAGCTGTTAAAACTGACCGTAAGTATTTATCTAAAGATACTCAACTTCAGTGTTCAGTCTTGTAGGCCTGCCAGACTTTATCCTTCTGGGTCTTGCCATCCTTTCTGGTAGTTTAATACTCTTCCCCACTGCAGAGAGTATTAGTGAGATGATATTTTAATTCTGAGAGGATAATTTTTAATTTTGAGAGGAGTTTTTCTGGAACTTTTTCTCTTATTTTTGAGGTCATCATGGGCTGCTCAGGAGATGGAAATGTAAGAGGGAAGTGAAGTAATCATAAAAATATAACAGATAATCACAGTTCCATATTCTACCACATGTACTTTGCATCTGCACGTATATGCATATTTGATGTTTTGCTGTAAATGCAGAGATGACTCATTGTTCCTAACATTTTACCCAGACCCAAAGTAGATGAGCTTTGTCTGCTGGAGCTTAATCTGGTATTACAGACCCAAGCAATGCTTAGGGCGGCTAGCAATCACAGATATGGAGATCCTGCCTGAAAGAGTTGGGGCCACCACATCCAAGTATTCCTGTATCTTCTGGGATTTCTGAAAGTCAGTCTTTTCCTTGGAGCACAGACTAGAGAGTCATGAAAGGCACCAGGAATTTAAGGAATACAAAATTACCCACCTATTAACTTATATCCTTAATACTTTCAATAAAAGTAGGACAATTTTTCATGCCCTTACTTTGATGGAAACCTTGAATATATGTTCACTTATGGTTTGTTTTTTTTTTTTCAAAACAAAAGTAGCCACTAAGCAATGGACATATAGTTCATATCCTTGTATCTCATTAGAGCCTATGTGACTTGAGACTATGTACCAGCACTCTAGTGTGCAGGTATGGCAGCCTGAAACACGCCCTAAACTTTCTTCTTGTTTTGCCAGCATTTGGAACACAACAGAATCTGAAAGTAGCCAAAAGACATCTAAACACTTGTAACTGAGATGCAATCATTATGTGGCTGTTGCAATATAACCTCTTGACATACAGTCAATTGTGCCTTTTCCTTTTGTGGGATCCCTTACAGGTGACCTCCATTTTTTTTTTTTTTTTTTTTGTATTTATTCGATTTCAGACATTTGTTAGATTTTAGCACTGCTCTGCTTTGGAATTGAAGTCCTCTGTAGGTGGCTCTGTCACTTTCTCAATTTGGCACAGATTTAAAGGTAAGGCCTGAGAATATCTGCCAACTGTCTCCATGCCATGGCATCAGGCTGAGGGACCTGCTTATTGGCAGGTCCAGTCCTGAGCTCCTTTATCTTTCCCAGGTTCCATGACCTGGTTGTTGGGAAACTCCAGACAAACAAAGTGTAGACCAGGGAAACTCATTTTGTATTTATCTTGTGAGGATGTTTCTATGTGCAGTGCCCTGACACCTAGTGGATTGCCTTCAGACCTTTCAAAAACCTCTGAGCAGATGACACTTTGGAGTCTCTGTATGTCATATAAAAGGGCAGAGGCATATATTGGTCAAGGTGATGAACATACTGTACGTGGAAAGCACTCACACACAAACATTAAGGGTAATTATTGCTGTTTCTTCTTATTCTTTTAATAATATGTTATATCAATTTTACAAAGTTGAGTAGGAACCAGCATTTTTTGCTCTGCAATTAAAGATGTATTATTAAGAGCTATAATAGACAAGTTGAAATGACTGCAGTATATTTAGGGTTGCTTCATGCTTTTTGGCCTATACATATAGCTACTGCACTTCCCATGCCAGACGTAACTACCCCCTATCAGATGTTTCAGAACTGAATATATATTTGTGACTCAGATTATCTATCTTATCTTATCTTATCTTATCTTATCTTATCTTATCATCTTATCTTTTCTTATCTCTTAATCTTTCAGCTCTCAGCTTCAAACTTCACATTATTTCTAAAGACAAGATTAATTCCACCACAATTAAGCTGCCTAAAAGTGATACACCCTACCTGCCAGTCTTTTAGAGTCCTTTTGCAGCTACAGAAGACAGTCAAGGAATTCCAGACACTCTTAAGATAATTGAGATCCACGCTCTGCAAAGTGTGCATTTCATACTTAGATTAGTAGCAGATAATGCACATGATATCCACAAATCATCCACACATTTGTGATATATAATGTTAAGTTAGACTCAAAGATTTGGTATTAGTCCACAGCTTCCCTTGAAAAGTAATGCAAAATTACAAAGCATTTGTCATCTTTGTCTCGTAAAGTTTAAGACAATTCCTCAGTAGTCACAGCTAAGTATCACTTTTCTCATTCATGGTTGGCAATGCACACATAGGTGGCAATTGGATTTCTTTGCTGTCTATTTGTTACAAGGATAATAGGACTACAAGGGATCTCAAGATGTCCTCACACTGATCTTCCAGCCCCAAGGCAGAATCCACTCTATCTTGAAGTTGATTAGGCAAGGAAATGTAATCTGTGTTTTGTGTTCTGGAAATTAAGCATTTTACAAAGATGTGGCTGTGGCTAATCTGAAGAATGACTATGCATATACATATGTATGCTGTGATGAGGCATCTCTCAATGCAAGAACGAGCTGGTCCTAATAGAGCTGCCCATGTTCCAGTCAATGCATACCTAACAGTTATATTGATAATGTATGAGTCAAAAGGGGATGGGATTCATCCTCTCATAGTGGCACTGGCTCAATAGTGAAAAAAACTTACTTCAGTGTCTCAATGGACATGTGTAAAGAAGAACCCAGAGAGACAGAATAAAGAGCATTCAGAAAGAGACTTTACTCTTTAACACTTTTCATATAATTCCACTCCTTATAAAAGGCTGTTTTCAGGCTATTGAAAAGGCTTCTTCCAGGCTATTGACAGGGTGATGACAATCACCCAAATTGTCCTGTTGAATTAATTCCCTACACTGAAACTATTTATTATTTTGTACTATGTAATTGGGGGTTGAATAGCAAAAAAATTAATATTTTTTCAAAGCTTTTATGGCATGATTCCTCATGTCTATTGGAATCTTTGTTATACTCAGCATCATATTGAGGCCACTTTGTCATATTTGAAAGGTCATAGAGATCAGGGGGATGTCCATGATAACTGAAGAAGGGCAAATGCTGAATCCATCTTAAAAACAGGGGCAATCTGGAAAAGTACAGGCCTTGTGTCAGTCACCAGGACAATCACAGAATGACTCCTTCTTGAATGAATATATGGATGTAGGAAGATAGCAGTTATTGGAAAGTCAGTAGTTAAAATCATGCTTTTCCAAATTGCTTTTGATGATGGATCTGTTGATGAGGGGAGTGCAGTGGATGTCATTTATCTTGTCTTTATCAGGACCTTGGACAATGCCTACAACATTCCTGTTAGAGGTGGAATGTTAGAGTCTAGATTGTTGAACAAATGGCTGAGTAAATAACTGTTTGGGTGACCAGGCTCAGCTGGTAGTGATTAGTAAGTCCTGCTCTCTCTGGAGGCTGGTTACAAATGGAGTACAACAGGGATCTCTCATGGGACTAGTCCTGTTAACCACTTCTGTCAGTGATCTCAAGCAGAACAGTGGAGTGCCCACTCATTAGGTGTGAGGTGACACCAAGCCATCAGGACCACTTGATGCAGGGCTGCCACCTGAAGGGACCCAAGATGGGCTGGAAGAAGAAGGCAACATTACAAAATTCAGCATGGGTGTGTGCAAAGTCCTGTCCCAGGAAGAAAGAGTACTTTGAAGCAGTTCCTCTGCTCTCCAGGTGAGCTGGTGGTCTTGTGGGCAGTGAGCAGAACCCGAGCCCTCAGTGTGTGACCCTGTGCGAGAACATCCAGGGCAATGGTCACAGGAGCACAGCCAGTAGACTGGAGAGTGATTATTTCTCTCTACTCAGCCTGCAGAGACCACATCTAGACACTCTGTCCAGCTAAGGGAGCACCAGTAATATGGAAGGTAATGATCAGCCAGAGGGAGTTCAGCGAAGTGCCACAGAAATGGTCAGAGGTTGGAGCATTTGCCCTGTAAGGAGAGGCTGTGGCACTGGGGCTTGTTCAACCTGAAAAAGAGACAGCTTTGGAGGGATCTAATAGCAGGGCCCCCATATCTGCAGGGAGGGCATTGTTCCTCTGGTCTGACCTACCAGCTTTACATCAATAGCCTCTGGTATCAGTTTTGGGAAGAACACCTGTCAGTCATGGTCGTGGCACTGGGAAGGTCATTCAACTCTGTGTAGAGGAGGTGGAATTTGGTTAATTCTGTCATGCAACCTATAGGAAATAACAACCTATAGGAAAAATAACAACCTATAGGAAAAGCAATCAATTAAACAGATCTGATTTAAAAAAAAATATAGGAAAGGATGAAGCAAAGGCATTGATAAGTATTAGAGTAAAACATAATTTTAGAGGTAAAAAAGCATATTTTGAGTTAACAAGCAATGAAGAAAATGTTGAACTAGTACACAGGGAAAGAATATCTCCACAAACATCAAGGTAAATTAGCTCATAACAAATCCAAAGTGGTCACCAATTTAGAACATCAAACCCTCACTTTGAAAGATTTCACATGTATTCTGAAGTCTTCAGTTTTATTTGTTTTTAATTTCCCCCTGTTCACTGCAATCAATAGAAATGAAGGGTACTTAGTAATTCATAGAAGCTCCCAAACAACTTGAAGGATTGACACTACCACAAAGTTTCTGAGAGATTTTGGGCATCAGGGCAAAGATTCTTATTTGAACATCTCTTAAAGGTGTGCTCTCTTGCCCAGGACAGAAGTAATTTGAAAGCTCTGGAAATTTATAATCCATATTCCAAAGATACAGGATATGACCATCCACCACAAAAAAACCTGCACTATAAAAAAAGGTTAAATATTTACCTGAGACAAAAGCAAGGCTATATTTTGTTCTGTTTGCAGAGTATCTGAGCCCTAAATATCTACACGCCACCTTCATCATTGTTGCAATAAACGTTATAACAATATAAGGCAATTTACTCCAGATTCCTGGATAAGAAGTGAATGGTACTTTCAAATTAATTGAAAAAACTAAAGCGAATGCAGATTACATCTGACAATCACAGATAAAAACACTACTCACACAAACAAAAATCAGTTTAGAACAGCCATTACATTTTATATGCTTACTAGTAAAGAATTTTCCTGTTTTCACAAAAATGTGCACGTCTACATACAGGTTTATGAAAAAGTGATCTGTGATAATAAGGAACCTCCATGCAGTTGAAAAGAATACAACAACTTTCTGTTCTTAAGATTGCACATTTGCATACACTTTTTCAAAATCTATGCATTTTTGTATTAACAAATTTTTCACATTTTTACAAAATTATATATTTAAAATATATGTTCAGGTTTTTGAACGCACTTAACATTTTTGTAAAATGGTGGGGAAAGAAATTAAGGCAAGAAATTTCTTCACTGGTATTTTTAAAAGCATCATTCTATCATTGGTTATTATGAACAAGTTTCTTACAAACTTTTTAATTTGATTTTGTGAATTTTCCTGTACCAGTAGCATTACATGAAAAGCCTAAAATCACTGTAAAAAATTCAGGGTGATTTAAGACAGCTGTCTTGTAGCAGAGCCTGACTTTTGAGGATCAGTCTATGCATTAAAAGGGAGGAAAAGTTCAGCTAAGCATTATAATGAAAACTTAGAAGCTGGGAGGTTGCAACATTTCAATGAAGATGGAAGCAATGAGGTTTTATGTCAATGCATCCTATTTGCTTCCCTCTTAAGGCAATTATTCAGATTGACCCCCAGCTTTCCAAAAAAAGAAAAAGAAATAAAATAAAATATTATTATATTATAATAGCAAACTTAAAGAAGTGCTCTCTCATTATAATTTTTCCCATACTGCCAAGACCAGTCAGTTAATATTTATGAAAAATAGCATTTATGGCACCTATCACAATGCTTTAAATGGCTTTTTCTAGCAAGAGACTCATCAAAAATGATTAAGGAGATTTTCTACATGTGATGTATTTCTCTTTATTGCAGCCCATGCTTCAGAGACCTGATTACTGGTAAAGCACAGATAAAAGCTATAACAGAATGGTGGTCAAACAAGTGGAGCCTATAAAGTATGCACTCCTCTTTTGTTTGCTGCTATACAAAAAGTGAATAGACAAGCTCTTTTGCAAACTTGCAGAGGACCAACTTTTTCCCTACCCCCCACTCCTGGGAATAAGCCATTTTAATTATTGAAGTTTTTTTGTTTAATCTTCCACCAACAAGTAATATGAATATTTTATACAACACTGATGAATGCTTAACTAATACAGTTCTTCATACAAATGCAAACTTCCTTTTTACTGGCCTCTGGTGACTATGCATCTAGTGCCAGAGTGGCATCATTCAGCTCCAGTTGCTATAGCATTTTCAAGAACCTCTCTGTTCTTGTCATAAATTATCTTTAAGTGAAAAAAGCTCCAAGGAGGTCTGCAGCAAACTGTATCATATAATGAATTTCTTTGGTAGAAAACACTCATCTTACTTATATTCTTTTACCATCAATTGTTTAGTGACCCTTCTTTGGGATACAGATGAGCATAACCCTGAAAAATGTTTGTGTTGTCTTTCTCTTGTTGGCAGCCTGCAGCCTGCATGATCTAATAAATATTGGCAGGACCAAATGAAATAATATAGAAGAGCTTCTCTTCTTTAAAGTCCATAGACCAAGAGACTCTTGTCACTTGTTAATATCTCCATCAAACAGTGAAGTGTTAACATATGTGATACGACCACGCAATCAAGTAAGGACCGATTTGTTGACTAATTAAACCAACACAACAAGCTCTTTAGCACCTACAAGTGACAAGTTTAGAGCAGGCAAGTGGAAACTCTCAATTGAGTCCCCTTTTATGAGACTATCATGCCAAATTCAATTCTGACTGAGTAGTATTTGAATGTACTTGACTTCCACTATGTGCTGACATGCTTACAATAATTCATCATGTGTGACAATAGCCCAATATTAGAGATTTATGATATATACAAAACAGTTACAAATGAAATGTAGTCCTAACATGTGTCTGCTTTACTTATCCACAGCCTATTGATATTATAATTAATGGTCAATTACTTAGGGATAGAGAATAGAAAATAGTCATTACCAGTTTCAGTCATCATCTGTTTTTGGCAAATTCTGGAAGTAAATGAAACCATTTTCATACTGTTTGGCGGTTGCGGGATTGTACACTGTTGCTCTCTGTTGCAGCTATCTGTTTTACAGTTGAAGAGTTATTTTAGGAACATAGTATTTATTTCATTATTACCATAATGTAGGTAAGTTTTGAAAAGTGTGTCTGGGAAGAAGAAAATATAGTGAACACTGCATGAGAATATTTTACGAGATTGCTAGCACTGGCCAATTTTACACACAGACACACACTCAAAGCCAAGCCACAAAGCAATTTAAAAATGTAAATTCAAATTCTTTTCATTGGAAAAGAAGCACTTCCTGTTGACCTTCAAAGTTTTAGGTCCAGCCTTAATAATGACAAGATTACTGTGAGTCTAATAGTCCTGTTCATGGGGGAGTTCAAACCTCTGGGAAAAAGATCTGAATCACTTTTGGGCCGCTGATTGTACAAATGGTTATAAATACTCTCCTTTTAAACTTTAATAGTTCCACTGAAATCCCTGAGGTTATTGATATGCTATTGATGTACATTGTGGTATTGATATATTGCAGTATGTGGAACCTTTGTCTTTAACAAGCAGCAACCAAAAGCCCAGACTCTTCCAGGATCTTGGAGTGCTCATTCAATCTCCTATCAAGGTTCAATCTACTCCTCACTAAACTTTCATCCTTGATGGAAATGGGGGCTTTCTGTGGTCAGGAGAGATTCAGATACCAAGGAAAGTATTTTCAGGGATGAATCAGATGGTAGTCCCCTTCTTAAGTTCCCAAGGAGATAAATGTGAAGAGGCACTTTCCTGGCTCACCTGTTGAATCCAGTTGGTAGGCCAGAGAAAAAGCCTCCCTTAGCTCAGGATCCTCAATTATAAACCTTCCCTGCAGCATATGCAAAAATGAAATACAGTTAGGGGGTCTTGTCTTGAGGAAACCACACCTTCAACACACACTTTTTGATAATTGCTCAAGTATGGAAATGAAGTCAGGAAGATAAAAAAAGGAACTCAGAAATAGCAGAAGTAATCTCACTAATGTTGCCATTTTAAAGATGTGTTTTAACTACTGGTGTGGAATGCACCCTTAAACAGTATAGGCAGTGTCTTCGTTTGGGTATTGGCATGCCTGTACTTGAAAGAAAAGAGGAAAAATGAGAAATAACCTTGGATTTATATCTGGCAAATTGCTCTAACTGTTAATTTCAGCACTGATATTTGCAGAGTGCTTTGACATCATCAGTTGGAAGAACTGCATGATTTTTTTTCTGCCTCAGAAGCTGGCAGGGACAAAAGGACTTCTTTCCAACCCCAGGGGATAATAATTTCAGTAATCCCATTCATGCATTGCTGCTAAGCATCTATTATCAGCTAAACTTTTAATATGAGTTTATTAATGTCTTTAAAAGGGTAAGCTTTGTCCTTAGATGTAAATGCATTATTTTTCAGTATTCTCAATTCACTTAAAAATTACATCCAAATAACTAAAATACCCTAATTCATCAAACATATAAAAATAAGTTGTCAGAATTTTATGTCATAATTGTCTGGAATCTAGATAAGCATACTTTATTTCAGAAGTACAGCCATTCATATATGGAAAAGAAAGGCTTTGATGCAGTTCTCATTGACACCAGTACAAACAGAGCAACAATGTAACTCTGAACTCATACAAACCAACTCCAGGTTTAACATACAAATTCATTTAGATATTTTATTACCTAAAAGCCTAAAAGCATTAAGTAAAAATGCAATTATTTCAGCAACCTTAAAGAAGACAAGATCTTATGGACTTGTGTTGATATCTGCATCTCCAGAGGAATCAATGCAATTTCAACAAAAGAATTGTATCACATTGAGTTGTTTCATATAATGCCATTGAAATGTAAGAGGTTCACAAATGGTTGATTAAATTTAAGTGGACGAAACACAATGAGAAAAATTCATTGCTGGTGTAATTCTGTTGTGTCCTGCAGTTCCACCAGGAATGGATAGGACCCATGACAGTCTGAGCTTTTTCTGCACTGTGATAACTGAATTAGCTAAATTAAAATCCTTTAATTTCTCAAAAAATCCCAACAACCAAAAATCCAATCCCTGCCCTCATATTATACAAATAAAATAGAATTAAAGAAAAATACATTGAATAATATTGAAATAATGTTAAGAATTTGATTTGCTAAGACAAGTACATATACAGAGGAAGCTCCATCACTAACATCCGCTGTAATCATTATTGATCTTGTAGGTCACATCAAAAGTGTTTCAAATCCATCTAAAGATACCAGGTGCATGATAAAACTACTGATATTACTGAGACAAAACTACCATCTCTTTTTCTTTCTTTTTCTTGTCTTTAGGGAAGAAGAGAACAAGGGTTTGTTATAGATTTTCAACTGAATTCTTAAAGAATATTTCTAAATGACAAGTCAGCAGGAGCTACAGATAGTCAATATCTCACAGAGCTGGGCATTTAATTTCTTTTCATAATTTATCATGTGTAAGATCCATCAGTTGCAGTAGCAATTGCAGAGATGGATCAGTAAAGAATATCTAAGTAGATTCTATAGGATTTATGTTTACAGTGGCACACGTGTTTATCAAGTGAAGCTATTTTGAAATGCAGTTAACACTAGGGCTTCTTGCACCCAGGCTATATTTGTTATGAAAATGAATATGCAGTTCCCCTCCCAGTTACCTTAGAATTGTTCAAAATTTTATTTCAAGAAAGTTACCCAGTGCTGAAATTCATCTAATGACATCTTTCTTTTTCATACAAAAGGCATAACCCACTTTTATTGGAATAGAATTTGCATACTAGCTCCATCAGCATGGTTTTGGTAATCATACAAATAGCTGCATTCAGTTATTTATTCATTTAGACACTATAATTGGGAGACCAGAAAAGCTTCCAAAAGGAGAGATAAGGTCCTAGGAAAAAGCCCCTTGAATTTCTTTTAAAATGAAGTCAGCAGATCTCTTAGTTTCTAGATAAATTATTGGATTTGAATATAAAAGCCTCAGAGAAAAATAGTTCTGTGAATGTCAGAATTAGGGAACCTGGTTCTATGGTCCCTCTCCTGTGTCAGCCTTGATGTCTTGTAGCTTGATGGCTGATGTCGTCCCAGGATCTCACTGGCAATGAGGACACTTATTTTGCACCCCTGCTCAGCTGCCTGCTTTCATGTATCTCCTACTCAGCTTGAGTCTGAAATGGCTCTTTTAAGAATTCCAACCTTTCTGTATAATTTCATTGAAATTAGACTACATATTGAGGAATTACTAAGGGGTGTGGGGAGCAGCAGGAGGAGAGGCAGAGCAATTACACAAACCTTATTCATCTTTAGAAAAAAGCTAAAAGTCCGTCATATTATGTGGGCTTCCATGACCTCAAAAAGTCCATTTCTTTCACTTTTAATCAATACACTTGAATCAATATTGGCATAATTTTGGATTATGTTCAATCAATTTTTTTTAAAAAAAACCTAAATGTTGAAAGAAATTATTTAACCCACTTTCAGTAGCTGCACAGAGTTGTCCTGTGGAGTGGAAAAGTTACAGGACCAGAGAACATAGAGAATGTTTCTAGTTTTTCGTCTAGAATTTTATGTTAAGACTTTTTGGGGTTTGGGGATAATCTTGGGACATATCTCAGTAAGAAATTAAAAACTCTATCAGTAGGGTCAGGGCTGAATGGGTATACTTGGCCAGAGTCTTGCAAGAGCAATGATTTTTACTTTTAGAGACAGAGTTGTAGTGTGATCAAATTTGAATAAGCTCATATTATATCTGGACCAGACTTGGCATTTCTGCTCCCAACTTGACTCAAAAATATTGCATAGTCTGTTTTATTTAACATCTGTATAAAACAAATATGTCAGACATTGGATTTTTCACTTTATTTTAGATACATAGTGCCCTGTAAAATTTGGTTATTCCATTTACACCAGATTTGTACTTGGATAATGTATCAATTTCAATGAAAATATACCTAATATTTATTGATAAAGATTAACTTCTGACAGCTAATGTTGGGAAATAGTCACCAGGAGTAACCACAAGTCAATGGATAAAACTAAAGGTGTCCAATCGAACTATTAATAATTTCTGTTACTTATAAAGTGCCAGTCTGAGGATGGCAGATTTATGAGATTTATTATTTAACTAGCAGATTTATGAGCATATTGGACAGCTCTTCTTTGGAGAGTGGCAAGACCCACTAGGGGAGTGTTCATCAATGTGACATCAACGTCTCTGTCACAGCCCTAAATATCTTGGACATCTACCTGCATTCTCACCTTACTCTCTCTGTTCCCTTCACCACATTCTTAATTTCCTTTATTATACTGCCACATAGCAGCACTGGACTTTGATCAAAATGGAGCACTTTTAAAACTCAGGCTCGCATTTGTGACAAGGAAAGGAAGAATTCAGAGATATGGTAGCTCAGAATGATACACTTCAATGGCTCCATTAAATTCACCTTCTCTTAACAAAGGTTGAGTAGTGCTGCCATGAACTGATTGAAACAGCCCATATGCACATGGGTTGTTCCAGCAGTACAGTGAACCCTGGGCATTCACACACATATCTTCTGTGCCCAGTGGTATACACCATGGTGCATAGCCACTAATGCCACTGACACTACATGGGAATGCTGTAGTGTGAAGCCTTGCCTGCCTTGAAGTCAAAAGGAGAAACATGATTGATCTAAATGGTGGCTACAGTGGAGCTTCGCTCCACTCTTTAAGATCATAACCCACTGCAAGTCCTGTTGATTGGAATGTCAGCCATGGATCTGGCATAGTGATGTCAGTGGGCCACCTTCAATGCACAAGCTATGAGCAGAAGCTTTGAAGGGGTAGTACCTGGGAGAAAATGTTTTTCAGATATTAGAATAGATCTTGATCTACTTTTGTTCTTATCAAAACAACACGTGTTTCATTTACATGAATAAAGTGCACCAAACACCATGTCTGTGACAATCTCAGCTCCTGAGGTGTCATCTCCATCGCTCTGTTTGGGCTTATCACTGCCACAGGAAAGGAGGACAAAGATAGCATTTCAGACAATGAAATTGAGATATAAGCACAGGATCTCTCTGCTTCAGTGTTACAGCAGCAGTAACCTTTGCCAGCAAGGCTAAGGAGCATCTGTGTGTGGTTACACTCGAAAATAGATCAGTAAGATTTGTCAGTGACATTCCCCAGTACCTGCAGAGATGCTTGTTTCTTTAACTGAGCTCCAGCTCCATCCTGCACCTGAAAAATAAATAATGCTTATGTAAATAACAACCAGAATGATGCTCTATGGGCTCTGTTTTTGTGCTTGGGGTTTTTTATCTTTTTTATCAATTGGACCTTGAAACTCAATAACAGAATTCCTACAGCCAAATATATATATATATATATATTTTAGCATAGCTGAGCTCATGTTTGAAACCCTCCACCTCTGGAATCTTGAGCTGGAATATTATTTATGTCAAAAGTGACACTGATTGCAGAGATATGAACCTACTAACAGGAGCCTTCCATCTCTTCAGGATTGTTGGTTTCTATTTAAGTGAAGGCAAGGGACATGAACGGTAGGGATGTTTGAGCCCAGGACTCAGGTGCATTAGAAATACTCAACAGTTTCCATTTCTAAAATATTATATTAGATTTTGTGAGACAAAGAAACAAATGTAGGACTCCAATCTACAAAGCAATTAACATTTATATAGCAAAACACTTAAATATATACTGCTACTGAAAGAAGAAGTCCAGGATATTAATGTGAATTTAATTGCTCCTATCCATTTTAATGTATCCAGCACTTTCTCCCCATTTTGTAAATGGAAACTGAGACAGAGACTGAGTGATCCACTTCTGCACACAACAGTAGACAACTATGTTAGTTTGGGACATTCCTTGTTCCATCTGTTCTCCTTTTTCCTTTGCCAGAGGTTGCTGCCACCATTGCAGGAAGAGGTTTGCTCATTCTGCAGCTGCTGCACTTCCTATTTCAGCCTCAGTGCAAACTTTGACAGCCATGAAGTTAATAGCCAAATTAAAATGGCTGAAGTACAGTCACATATTCTTTTGCCATTACTGAGACTGCCTTAGTTATCTGCAGAAGAGAGGTTAGGCAGGGAGCTCACAGTGGTGATGTGCAAAACTACCCCAGGGACAGTAACCAAAACTAATTCTCAGAACTTGACAATCTAACTCTAAAAAGGACAACTACGAGTCCCTCAAAGCCCAGAATTAAAATCCTCAACATTCTTGGTTTTCCAGGAAAGTGTTCCTAAGGAACACATAATTTTCTATTTTCCTAGGTTTATAAGTGCTGGGCTGCCCAGTTTATCCATCGTGATAATGGCAAACTACCCTATTATCCTAAGACTTGCCAGGATCTGCGAAGTATTCCCCTGTCTGTCACGCCTGGATCTCATTCATATAGATATCATAGAGCACATTTAATAGACTAAGGTCTGCACAGACACAGGCAGGAAAGAATACAGAGCCTTTTGTAACACAGAGGAATAGGTAGAGGATTTTGACACATTATGGGAGATTTTTGTTTGTTCTTTACGAGCTGAAGACTTCAGATACATTGTGGGAGATTTTTGTTTATGTTTTTGCTATGTTTCCAAGCTGAAGGCTACAAAGTCCATCTCAAGTACCAGAAAGCCAAAACTTGTTCTGGGGTTGGTGATGTCTCTGTGCTTCAGAGCTGTGATGGATAGCCACCAGATGAAAGCAGCATATAAAAAGACGGGATGCAATTCTTCAGCTCAATTGACGGGGCAACACAAATTGTGGAGGGAAGCAGGTAGCTGGGCTTTAACACCCCCACTGTTGGCTAGGTATGTATTTTATTCTAGGAATTTACTGAAATTCAGTGCATTTGGTGAATAGAGTTCTGGTGAAGTCACAAGGGAAATCTATGGTGGATCTCAATAGCAAATTTCCCAGCTCAGCTAATGCCCCAAGCACTGGGTTCTGAGTTTTTTCTGAGCAAGATTTTTACATCAAGACTACTCAGTAACCTCAGTATTTCCCCAGATCATGGCCAGCATCTTCCAAGACAAAGATCTTAATTTCTAAAGTGTAGCTAGAAAAGCATAAGAAACCTATCTTGTTGTTTGCCTTCACTGAATTAGTATGATGGTTGGCAGAAGACACAGACTGTACTCTCAGGCCAGTGAAATTATTTGTCCATCTGCAATAAAGGGAAGTTAAATTCCCAGTTGTTGAGAATCAGTCTGTCCTAAGAGAAGATTAAAAAAAAAAAAAAAGGATATCATACTTGTAAAGAGAAAATTATAGAGTAAGCTGAAATGATGGAGTGCAATTTTGGGTGAGGCAAGGGGATCCAACCAACAGAGTTTGTTTCATTCTGGGAAGTAATACCAAGACTATTTTTGGTGTTTTGAGACCCTGCCTAAACTCATGCGGCAAGACTGCTGTATGCCTATGCATATGCATATTCCATTTGGCAACGCACTCAATACGGCACTCAGCCACCTACTAAATAATAGAACTTAAAAATGGAAAATCAAATGACAGAAAAAGCTATTTCCAGGTATTTAATCAAAGGGAGGATCAGAGTACAAAGCTCAAGACAGGCCCAGCACACAACTCTGGCTGAACTGTCACTCTACAGCGGGCTTCAAACATCTGCATTACTTTGACTGAAATACCATGAATAATTTATAATAGAATACAGAATTTAAGAAAAATAGATTTTAGAAAAATTAATACCCCACAGTAATCACCTGGCTTCATGTTTATAAGCGAGGTGCTCTGGGGTAGAAAACATCATTGAGTTTATGAACCTTTGGGGATGTTTCTTTTTAAAAATTAACATTTCAGCTTGATATTATTTTAGTATTTACCACTCGCTATTGTCTTAGATGTCATCTTGGCAAAGGGCTCCTAAACAACTGCCACTTTTAGCACTGCTGCCAAAAGGCCCCCTTTCACAATAAAGCATGCTGTGCTTTGGCAGGAAATCAATAAAGTGAAAATCTGTTCTCATCATCCATACATTTACCATCACAATCAACAATCAAAGGCAAGACCTGGGTTCTTTATCCACAGGCTCCAGCCTCCCAATTTTCTGCTATGAAAGGCAGCATAAATTAGAACCCTTGGTTCCTGTTAGCTGGGCTTAATGGGTATGATTTATGAACCATTAAATGAGGTTATGTAAATTGATCCTTAGCAGAATGCTAGCACACAGGTGACAGGTGCAGTACATTTGAATGATGAGTCCACAAGGGTTCTGTTCAAATCAGATTTCAGTGACATTCAGTTTTAGGAAGGAGAAATATGTTGTCAACAAGGAAGTGATTTAAATAGTGCCCTGGGTTTGTCAGCAATTATGCTTTTCTTCTTAATTGCTGCAAACTATATAAATTCTAATAGGAAATAAATTACTGATTTACCAGTTAATGACAAGGGGGTATAGACAAGAACGGTTCAAACATTAAAAAAAAAATTGCCTTGTGAGGCCATATTCAGTAATGATTTCATTTATCATATTAAAGTTAACAGCTGCTTTAAAGTCACACGGTAAACTTTGACATGAGCTAAGTTATATTGTTTTTATCACTAAGCTGAAGGGAACTGGGTTTCTGCTACAGCTATGGATGTTCTTAAAAGCATGAAATCATATATTTGCATAGAAATTAGGATAAATTTTGCTTGATATTTTTGCTTGCTTTTTTTTTTTTTTAATCTTAATAACTTTGTCAAAAATCAGAGCACATTAACTATGTTTAAAGTATTCTCTCTTACCCTGACAGGATTTTTATATTAATGATGAAATTAATCAAAACTAATGATCTGATGTTTGACTTATTTCCTTCTCATTTCCCCTAAAAGTGACCATAATGATTGAGTGACTGTCTTATAATAATGTTTTGAGAGGAAAAAATAGAATTGCTCTTGCACAACATCAAAATCAGTGCCATCACTGTTCAAGCTGCTTTGGTCTGGGTAGGTGGGCTCTTGGAGAACAAGGCACATTTATGTGATTTTAAGTTCTTCTTTTCCCTAGGTTGGTTAATAGCATGCTCCAACTAGTGGCCTGGCACACGTCTGCTTAATGAGCGTTTGCATCTTTCTTTGAAATGGAATGGAATGACAGTGATAGGAATGAAACAGCATGGATAAATCTGTATGTAACTCAAGGCGTTCAGGGCAGCAGGTCTAGAGGAAAGACTGTACAGGCAGATACTTGAAATATGTAAGATAGTAGGATGGTGTGAAAACATTTTCAGAGGCTTAGCCATATTAGATCATTTTCATCTGTGGAAGAAAATACACAAGACGAGAGATAAAGAGATAAAACCCAAAATATCAGTTACCTGGGAAGCCTACTGAGATTTAAAAAAATCTGAAAAGCTATACCTCAAAATATTTACTTGTGTCTGTCTATTTTTGCCAACATGTTCATTGGCTGCGTATTTCCTGTTTTTTTCAAAATTCAGTGAAGTTTGTTCAAGCAACAGCATCAGTTGCTAATTGAATTAGCCTCTCCTTTTGTGTTTTACTTCAATGGAAATTCCCTTCAAGGTTCAGCTGCTTACTCACTGCATTGTTCTGCTCAATGCTCATATGTCACTCGCTGCAATACTTCCCCTTTCACAGAAGCTGTCACTTTTATTTCTGTGAAGAGGATCATCAGGAGTGAGTCCAGAGTGTGCAGTGCTTTTGGGGGTGTGGAACGCAAATTAAAAGGATCACAAGGTTGCAATGTGGGTAATGCAGAAAAAGTATGATGCAGTTTCATCTGTGAGGAGATGAAGTACTGGGATTTATTCTGGGTATTAAGGAAGAATTCCATAGCCTTCCAATCAACAATACACAACAAAGTTACATCAAAAGAATGAAAAAAACAAGCCTTAAAAAGCTAAGGGAAACTGTACTGCGCTTGTCTATGTTAACCTCATTTGGCATCTTCTGTCACTGCATTGCCAAACAGTCTTCACCACAGAAGACCTGCTGGTGCTTTGGAAGATCCTACTTCTGTTTCACATTTACAGAAGGGACTGTGTACACTAAGACAAGACAATTATTTTTAAAGGCATTAGCCTGATCTAGTCAAAGTTATCCTTTCCCACCACCTAGCTTGCCTTAAGTTGCCACTTTAAAGTCACCATCGCAAACACAACCCTGTAACGCCAGATATAAAACAACTCCTGGCTTTTTTCTTGTGCAGAAGTGTATGAGATGTATGAGATGTATGAGACTCAATGTATGAGATGGCTGATCTTCATGGGATGGATTACTGCTGAATTTTATTCTCTGTGCACCCTGCCTGAGGCATATCCCATGTTGTCTGACAGCTCCCTTCTTCATTGACAGGGACAAAGAGCAGATGTGGCAGAAACCCTACAAAAAGAAAAAAAGATGTATAGTACTTTCCTCCTCCAGCCCGTAGTCATTGTCCACTTAGGTAATTCCAGAGCTGCGTGCAATTTCGCTGTTTTTTAACTTCTGATGCACTTATTTTCCATATAGTTGTCCCATCTTCTCTTGAACCCACAGAAACTTTAGCAAGACATTCCAGATGTCAGCTCCTCTCCTTTTACTTCTTTTGTACCTGCACCCATGTGCAGAAATTCAAGTCTTAGGACTTGAAGCATGATTAAGGCTGAAGCACTGAACTAGAATGAGGATTTTAGTTTCTGGTACCTCATATTTTTACATTTTAATACAAAACAATTTCTGTATATGGTATAGAGACAGTCCCAACCATATAAAGAATATATATCTCAAGACATAAGTAAATGTCTGAAATCCTGACATCTTCTTCTATGAAACGTCCTATAGGGATTCCAACTGTATTCACTCTGGGTTTCATTACTGAAGGAGCATAGCCCCAGTAACTGCCTATTGTAAGAAAGGGGGCAGCATCTCATCATTTTCCAGAACAAAAATGGAAAGAAAATGGTGCCCCAAACTGCGTTTTGCAGAGATCTCCAATCAGCTTTGGGTAGAATGGGGTTCTTGACATTTCCTGGAGGCATGTTTTATCCTGGAGTGGATTTCAGTGTAACAAAGCCTAAGATAGACAATATTGGCCTGAACTGGAAAAACCACACAGTGCAGAACAGCTTTAGAGAGTCAGAAGCTAGCTTAGGTTTGAAAGTAGTCTGGTTGTGTGAGTGCAATACAGTGAAGCAGGGAAACCAAAACTCATGAATTAACACTACTGTAGTTATAGAAGTTAAAGGATGCAAATTCAGTTCAGAGGTCTTCACATGATAGTACAAGCAGCATATGATTTAAGTCCCTTTTAGACCTACATTTGAGTTTTTCATAAACACTCAGACCTGTGCTGTTCCTTCCTTGATGGGTGATATTATCCTTCCTGTGTTCCAGACAGGCAAGCAAAAGTCAGGGAAAGTGCATCCCATACATACTAGACTGGTTGTCCTGGAAAGGGAATGTGGCAAACACTCTGCTTACTGAAGTTCTCTTTTGCACCAGATTTATGGGTTTATTTTGAATGAAACCAGGCTAGGGGAAAGGGATTTATGCACACCCCTACCTAATGCCCTTCTGCAAAGAGTTCTCCAGCATAAAAGCACTTTGAAATTCCATAATGAAGATTTAGGCACTGCCATTAAAGCCCAAATTGACAATGACAAGTAAATATGTGTGTCTAGTTTGAAGGACCAAGGACCTAATTTTCTTGTATGTTAACTTCTCAAGGCACTTCATTTTCACAGTAGGGTTTCCTGGGCTCTAAGATGCAGAGGTCAGAGCTTACAGTGTTGTTAGCAGAACAACAGTGAAGCACAAACATGATATTTGAAAAAGTGACTAAATAAAAATAGCATCCTTTTGCGAAAATGGTTGCTTGTGACTTCTTAGCATCACACAGGAACTCCATGGAAGAATTTGGGATAAGAAGCAATTAATTAGGACAGCATTTCATTGCCTTAGTCATCAGGGCTCTGAGTTCCTTCCTACAATTCCCTTTCTCATCAACCATATGCTTTCTCAGGCTTTAGCAATTAATGAGATAGGGTTACTGAGGGGGCAATATCTTGAAACATATAAAATGCATTCATACTCAGAGTAGTCCCTATGTACAGTGAATTAAGATTATGTTTTTCATGCTGGAAAAGCTTATGAAACCATGGAATTAAACTTTTAATAGTAAATTAATTCTGGTAATCCTCAGTTTGAGCATTTGAATATATGACCTTTATATAACTCTTTCTATGTGGATTTCTTTAAACTTTGGGGGTTTTATACTTTCCCAAATGATAAAATCTTATAATTTGGAAAAGCAAACTTTTCATTGCATGTCATTGCATGACTCCTCAAGGAATGGGTTCTTCAGTTGGACTGAAATATTTAAGGCCACAGAATCTTTTGCACCTGATCAAAAGATAGATGAGAAGGTCATCTGAAGTTCTGGTCCCTCAGGATCCCATCTCATGCAAACAGCTTCTTTCTCATGTCCCTTCCTCTTTTGCTGTCTTCACTGTGTCATTTTGACTGTTTGAGCACCATTATACCCATCCTCCCATCTCTAGTTTCTGTCCTGTTCCCAACTTCTTCCCTAACTGGTCCTCCAGTTCCTCTCCCTTTACTCATCCTACTTTATTCTTCATGTTACCACACCACGCCTGCTCTGCTACACCTTGAAAGTTCCAGGCTTTCCTGCCCTCAGCTAAAGTGCCAACCATTGCAATGCACATCTCTCCCAGCCTCCACCAGCTCTGTCCCAGGTTTACTGCAGAGAACATCTAGATCAGTACAGCTTATAAAGGCTCCAAAAGTCACAGAGCAATTTCACTATGAGGCAGAGGGTACAGAAGTCCTAAGGCCCAATCCTCAACTCAGTTTTTTTCAAGTGTAGAAGATTATTATCATAGAGTTGGTGTCCCAGATCCTGGGCATTTCTTCTGGAGCCAGGACTCCAAGATGACCTCACCAGGCAACACCTATTTTATTGGTTAGAAATACTGCAGAAGGGTACCTTTTCTAGCAGAGCATGGAAAACTACACATTTTGTCAAAACTGATAAATGAATATGTAAAAGAAAAACAATCTCAACAAATTTAATTGCCTAAAATGCTTTCAGCTTCATATTCTTAATTAATTCATTTACATGAACACATTTCAAAACATAATCTCCCATGGTGAGACCCTACAGACTTCATCCCCACAAAGGATGCAAGGCTGAGGCAGAAACCAGGCTACTATGAAACCACTCCAGTGCGAGCATTTCAGTGTGGTTATGGAAGAGCATGAGACCAGGCCATTGTCTCAAGTATCATTAACTGGCTTTTCTTGAGGAGTGTCTGTAGCCCAGAGTGAGTATCCATTTAGCTGGTCACGGACTTTTGTCTCCTCATATCAGTTTCTTTTCTTATTCCAAATGACTCATGGAAGAATCTATGTGGAGAGAAGAGGTTCAGATAAGAAGGAAAAAAAATCCTTCAAAAATCACTTTCTCAAGTAGTTGCCCCCATCTTGCCTTTTTCAATGGATTTTTCTCTCTTCCACTCATTGAAGCAGTAGAAGACAAGGAAGTATATTCATATTGGTTATTAGCATGTGTTTAACAACTGTTAGCATTCATGAAAGGCTTTCAAACCCAATTCCAAAACTTTTACAATTGCATCTTAAAATCATCTTCCATCTATCATCTAGATATATTCCTGTTACAAATGTTTTTAAGAATGCATCATACAGGATTAATCCTTATACGAGAGAATGGTAGCAGATGTTAGAGTGATTTGCTGAACTTTAATTTTTCGTCCCACCAAAAATCATTATAAGGTCAAAAGAATTTACTTTAGGTATATATATATATTTTTATTATTAATTTTATCACTTTCCTGAATTTTGTGTCTATTGTCTAGTATTACACAAAGCAACATAATTATATTGCTTCTTTTTCTTATGAATAAATGTGCTCAAAGGGTAAAGTTGTTTTTTTCTCATATGCTAAGAGTTCCTGGTAATTATTTGCTATGAGCTTACTCAATTATTAAAAGAGAACCAAAAAACCTTCCATAAAACAATGACAACAGCAACAACAACAAAACTTTGCCATGAAAAGTGATGTCTTTCAGATATCTCAGGTAGCCTATTGGAACTATATATTCGCACAATATGTACATGGTATTCCCAGCAGTGTACATTGTACCTCTGCTGCAATTTCTATACTTGCACACTCCACGGTCAGTTGTTTTTCTTCTCTTTTGGAGACCAGAAAAAGTGGTTGATATGCTCTGCACTGGTTTCACCTGGTTCTCATCCCATGCCTTGACAAAAATCCTTCAGTGTTTCTTAAATTTTCCTTTTGACATGAAACACAAGTTAGGTCAGTTATTGGTGATGTGCATCCCACACTCTTTCTGTAAAGGCTACAGCAGAAGAAGAAAGCAATAGCTGCAATGGAGACTGTGAGCATGGCCTGCCATTCATATCCTCCGTGGCACAGCACCAAATAACAATTCTTCATTACTAGTGAAATTAGGACTACTGGGACAACAAAACAAACCAAGGGCAACGTCAGGGCAAAGACCGGTCTTCATCTTCTGCATGATGAGGAAGTTTTTGTCTCTTAGAAGAGGTTCTGTAATAGATCCTTTCAGTAGCAGTCATGATCCTTTCAACTTTTCTGCAAATGCAGAAAATGCAAATTTCACTGCTATTTGGGTTTTGAACTGACAAGTTCTGAAAAGACCGGAAAGTCAAACTCAGAATAATTTATTCTAAAGCCTGTGTTATGAGTTTAATTCTATAAAGTAAAAATAGTGATCCCAAAATGCTGGGAGAATTTCGGAGGGAAGAGCTTTTTACTTCTGCACTTTTAACCAGGCTCTTTTTTAAATTTCTGCTCAGATTTATTACTGCATGTGCTAATTTATTTCTCCATTTATGATTGTTTTGAAAGCCAAATTTCTTACTTGCATTCAGCTTGATAATTTCTACTTTGGCAAAATTTTAGCAACTTATTTGCACTACTATTAGTAGAATAGCACCTGCCCAGCACTTGTCCCAGTCAAGAAGGTTCTGGCTTTATATTCCAGGACTTCTGTGAGTGACAACTTTTTGTGCTGCTTGCTTGAAACTCTAGCAAGGATAATACTGAAGGAAAATTACTCTTTTACAGCTTTATATCAGGAAACAATGGCCCCTGTGAAAGGAATAAAGTTGGTCAGTAGGAAAATAACTTCCACCTAGTGGCTTTCCAGAAAACTGCCATAATAGTGAATTTCTTGAGAAACTCAAATTTCTATTTTTACATAATTTGGAGGTAATTCTGCCACTGCAACCCATTTTCAGTTTTCAGTGAACTCAAATACATTACCTACACACATATAGTGCTTAATATGTAGCTCATGGTAATTTTAGTATCACCATGCTTTTGGATTTTTCATATCATCAACATCATTCTGAAAAACTTTAGACTAAAAATTCTTATGATTGCTCATAAGAGACTGATTTTATTCCAGCTTTTCTATTTCATATTGATAACATATTTAAACATCAACTATACTAATATCCCCATACCCACTTCAGAAAAAGCTCTCTGTATTATCTCTATACTTAAACTACCAGCTCATCAAAATTGTATACACAGCCATTTGGGTAGTGTGGCTTAGTGGAATATAAATGACTCATAAATCTGGTAAGATATGAATCTGCTGTTTAATTTAAAGAAGAATTATTCAAGAGTTTAGTAGCATACACCTGCCAGAGCTGAATAAAGAAAAACTCCTGGAAATGAAAACTCAATATATTATTTCTCACGCCATTGAAACAATAAATATTCTGGATCAGTGATTTTAATATTAATTTGCATGAGCTGAAAATCTGCCACTAGGCTACTCTGAACATTTTCTTTTCTCTATAATACAAGTAGTAAGAAATTATCTACGCAACAGAGGTAAGTTTCTGTACTGTCAATTAGTGTCATATAAAATTCATGTTGATTATCAAGGATATATGTATTGGTTGAAAAAAGACATGGATAAATGGCATTGCCTGATGATTAATTTTGATTCAATTAAAAAAATTTTGTCTTTGGGCTAAATTCCAAAACATAATCCAAACCTATGCTTTTGTAATGGTAAATATTTTCAAAATAAAATAAGCAGTAGAAACAGTATAGAAAATGTATTTTTTTTTAAATCTAGGAAGTAAATAGAGAAGCCCATAATAAGCTGCAGTGAAATTAATTTTATTGTTCTTAAATGTCTAAAATAAGATAAATGCAAAAAAACTAAACAAGCAGAAAAAACCCATAGCAATTACAACGAATTTCAGATTTTTTTCCTTTTCCAGGAAACTAATACTAAAGTATTTTGTAATATAAAAAAGGGAGATAACCATTTTCTGCTGCTGTCTTTTCCTTTATAGAGTCATGTATGTTTTATGTGGTTTTTTTCCCATATTATTAGAAGGTGACTGTGGCATATTCTTTGAATGCCGTGGGAAATTGTATAAGATGCATAAAAATGAGATTGTTCTTTTTAAGTTAGCAACAATTCTCAAAACTATCAACACACATATTTAACTAATTTACTACAGTTTTCCTGTCAAGAAAACGCATAAATATTTTTCTCTTAATATTATCAATATATGGGCACTTTTATTTGCAACATTATCTTAAGCTATCTGACCACCCTGCACATAATTATTATGTACTCTGATTGCATACACTGTAGCTGGGGTTTTGCCAAAAAAAAAAAAAAAAAAAAGAGCAGAGTCAGAATAGTCAAATTTTATTAAAATGTTTCAACTGCCATTTAAAAAAATCCTATTGTATTTTGTGCTCACAATATCTATCCTAGATAGAAAAAGTTTTTATATATAATTTTGTGTGAAATGGGTAAAAAAAGAGTTCAGAATCAATCAGCTCTGTGTAAACTTTGACTAATCCAATCTGTTGCTTGGGAGTCAGGGGGATGGAAATATTTTCAATAAGTTAATTAAAATAAACATTTTTTGAATCAGATAATTACTATAAGGCAATTTTCATTAGTATGGGCCTTATCAATGGTGTTTTTAGTAATTTTTTCTTGCATCATGCCTCTCGATGTATAATATTTAAGCCATTACCTTTGAAGTGTGCACTATGTGGACAAAGTCAAACCTGTTACATGAAGTATAACAGTACCATGTGATGAGAATGAGGCTTTAAGTGTATGATGGAAAATCCGCAAAGCCAGGCACCTTCCTGAACCCTGGCTGTGGCTTCTTTGAAGCTGAATCAGCTTTAAATGTAGTAGGAATTTTTATTTTAAAAGGTGGTGAGATCCTATTCCTCTCTTTCAAACCAGCAAGGAAGAGGAAGTTATCCCAGCAGAACCAGGAGTGATGGGAGAGGAGATGCAGGCCTCTAAATCAGTGCCTTCCTTCATCTCCTTCTTACCTTACCTGGGTGTGAACCTATGCAATTATATTTTCAAAATCTTCCATTTTTATTCTGATAGTGTGTAAGGAGATGTCAGGCACAGTTAGAGGACCGCAGTGCATCCATTTCTATCTGTCTTAAGTTTTCATTACAGCTCAGAAGTAGAATGTCAGTACTTGCTTATTTACTATAATGGGTATATATTTATTCAGGCTAGTGAATTGCAATTAATCTTGTTTATGGAAGGAAAAATTAAACAATTAAGCAATCAAACATACTGTACAAATTAATCAGTAAAGATTACAAGGAAAAAAAAAAAAGGCATATGACTCCTTGACTTTGTTCCAAAGATTTAAAATTCTATTTTGGAATAAGGAAAATCCAAGCAACCAGAACACATAAGAGTTTTTAAACAAATAATTTTATAATTACGAGAGATTTTTCACATCATAAAATGGAATTAAATCTCTTTTAATAATTATAAGCAATATAAGCAATTCTCAGTCCTGTGAACTGATAGATCTCGTATCATAATTCTGGAGGACTTCAGTGGAAATAAAACCTGCACATTCCCACATCCTCCAAATTAGGCAAATAAAACACTCTGTGTGTTAAGGTTATTAAGGTTGTCAAAAATGCATCTGGAAACATCTGGCTATAAAGCAGGAAATGAGAAAGGTTGAATATCAGCAGTGAGAGAAACACATCACTGTGATAGAGTCTGACACTCCGGTGTGTCCCGCTGCCCAGCACTGATCTTAGCCAAGTTCTGCCTCTGGTCCAGGAAGACAGACAATATATAAAGAGCTAGGAGAAGAATATTTTAAAATATTTCTGGGATGGTTATTTTCACAAAATATATTGAAGGATGATTTTCACAAAATATATTGAAGATGATTTTTGTTCCAATGGGAAAAGTGATGGAACTTGAAAGGTTTTTGTTGCTTTAAAAATGAATACATTTTCATAAGCTTTTGCATTTTATCAAAATCCAGACACATTCTTTATTTCCTCTCTTTTCTGACAATAGAATACTAACATTTGTTGAGTATGGGTAAAAAGAAAGAATGTTATTACTTCTGCCCAAAAAAAAGTTAAGCTTTCCATTTCTTCAAAAGAATCACTGCTGGTAATGTTTTTCAGAAAGGCTAACATTTTAACAACAACCAAACTGCAAAATAATTTCAATAGAAAAAATTTGACATGATACCTAAATGTGCTTCATTATTGCTTTTCATATGATGTAAATAAATACCAACATCTCTGCTCCCCCAAAATCTGAACTTTGCTGACTTCCTCAGTGGGAGGAAGGGGGCTGTGTGCCCGTGTGGTGCACGAGTGTGCGAGCGTGTGTGTGTACACACCTGTGCTGTGTCTGGTGGGACTGATCCATGCATATAGGGGTGAATAGAAATGGTTTGTAGTATATTTTACAGTGGGGAGATGTAGATGTTCTATAATTAATTACCATAAGTATCTAAGAGCCACTACAGCACTCCACTATGTGGTACCACCAGCCAGACTATAGAACAGATTTGTAAATTCATCGCAGAAAATACACAGAGACAGATGGCCTTCAAGAACCATGTAACAGGAATGCCAGCCATAATGCTCGCTCTTTTCTTCAAAACCCAGTTTCTCCTGTTGTCACCAGTCAGGTTGGAGTACTGTATATTTACAACTTAAAGCTCTAAAATGGATTATTTTATTACAGCATAGTATCATGACACTAGGATATGAAGGCTAGATGATTTATTCACTTTGATGCAAGTAAGGAAAGCTTTTATTTTTAAATTTCTACCACTCAGTGCAGTGCGTCAAACAATCAGTTTTAATATCTTTAGGGTTAAGTGCACTCTTGTAATTTAGAATTAAATGATTTTTATTAAGCACTTTTGCTGAATATCTACAAGCTTTACAACTCTGCTGATTAAGGATCTGACAGTGACTGGTAAAGCAGCCACCTCCACGAATTAGGGAAGCATTAGGGAATGCATTCTGTCTATGTTCCTTAGTGCTTAGGGAGTAAGCAAAATAAGTGCAATTTCTGTAAAATGCAGTCATAAAACTGCAAGTGAATCAACGTATGTGAAACCTAGTGCTTGCGATGTCTTTAACAGATTAAAGGTATTTTCGTCCACAATGAGGACAGATAAAATACCCCAGGGGTGAAACTTAAAGTGCAGAATTTCTGAAATATTTCCCTGTAACAGTGAAACATCTAAACAGAAAGCTAGCTTTGAGTAGCCAAGGTCTGATGGCCAGATTGCCAGTGACAATCCAGATTTGCGAGAAGCCTGGCCCAACAGCCTGGGCACAGGGCTGGGGACCAAGGAATGCCCACTGCATGCTGATATTAACCTACTCTGCAAGCTTGCACAAGCTCCTTTATTTCCAGAGATGTTGCTCCCTCTGCACTCTCATTAACTTCAATGGGAGCTAAGAATGTACAGCACCTTTGAAAATCAAGCGGCTAAACTCACAGCTTCAGTTACCCATCTATAAAATGAGGCTAAACCTTTCTTACCAGTCTCATAGAGCTGTTGTGAAGATTAATTAGATAATGACTGCAAAGCCCTTTGAACATGAAAAGTGCTAAGAATTGTTGTTACCAAATGATGGCAAAGATTGGGCTATTCTTCATTGCTGTCAAATAATAATAAAGAGATGTGCTAGTCTAAGAAAAGGAGAGGTGGGAAATAAAGGGCAATAATGGCTGCTGTTGTTTGCGCATATGATACTGAATAATCTTTGCAAGAAGAAGCCAATCTTGTGAAAAGCTATCTACTGTAATGGTGCTAGGGTTATTGACAGGTCTGGCTATAAGTGCAGGTTCCATTAGATACATCAGCCACAATGTATTCGCAGCAAATCTCACTGATGATTGCCCTCCTGCAGAGGGAGAGATAAGACAAACTATGATTGAAGTAAAAATGTAAACAGTTAAAAAAAGAAATAGAAGTCAACCACTGCTCTCCCACAGGGGCAAGGACCAAGGATTGTTGCACCTGTGAAGCAGTAATAACATCAAATGTTAATGTGATATACGATTGTAGCACAGATACTGCTTCAAGCTCTTGCTGAAGAATTTATGTTGTTTAATATTTTTATATGTATATTAAGTGAAGTGCACTTTCCTAGTCTGGGGCAGTTCAGGGCACAATACTGGCAAACTGAAGGGGATTCACATGAGTCAAGTTAACAAAAGCATTCTTCGTCAGCACAAGTTACAGTTTGTGGTTTTTACAGGTCTCCAGCAAAAGCCTCTGAACTGATACCAGACCTCTAAATCTCAGGGTGGTGTCATGAAGTAGAAGCGCTATGTTTTCCTCTTTTGTGTTTGAAGTTGATATTAGACCCATTACTGTAAAAATGTATTATTAATTCATATCAATGCATGATATCAATTCTTCTGTTTGGCAACTGGAAAGAAGCTGAGTGATATATCAGTGCTAACAAAGCACCTCCTATTTTCACAGTGATAAGGAATGTTTACAGTAAACAGACATTAAACAGTGATCAGATCTGAAGAATGGCATAATATTAACCACAGAGTTTTAAAGCAATTGGTCAAATAGGCATTCTAAGGTTGATTTGTGTGTGTGGCTTAAGAAATACTGCCATTTGTGTGGCTGGCCCTTCATCTGGCCATTAGTTCACCTTTCCATCACCACACTTTCCCCCATGCCCAAATAATTTTTACCCTTTGGGTTAGTTGCTTTAACATTCAGCAGAGGCACAGAAGTAGCAAAGAGAATTAATTTCCTCCACATTTAATTTAAATAAAATACTGTGTGGGCAGAACAGAAAGCCTGTTCATGGCACAGAGGAGAATTTCTTGTCCCTTACACTTAGGAGCAGCCAGCTTATTCAGTGGTCACACATGTACTAGCCAGCCAGTCAGCATGTCTGTGCCAGATGTGCTGGCTTTTCCCCAGCTGGCAGGATAAAATACAGAGGTTGGAAAGAAGAATACAGGGAGCAGGGAGTACATGGAGCTTTTGTTATACTGCACATTTTGTACTGGAGATGGAAGGGAGATGGGGAGAAGGGTGACTATATCAGAAATGAAAAACACTGGAAGGAGTGTGCAGCAGTGGCGTGGTGAGCTAGGTGATGTGACGGAGGAGAGCCAGAAACACAGAGGGGATGACACGGCAGAACTTCTTTGGGAAAGATTTAGAGGATGTGGTGAGAGTTGGGATGACAGCAGTGAGTGGGTGGAAGACATAACTCCAAAGAAAAAAATGCTTAATTATTTCTACTCTTCATGGAAAAATCTTTAAAAAAATATTGTAATGGTCTCAAAGTTTCAGTGATCTGGAAAACATCTAACACATTATCATTTTTCAGAAATTCCTACACATTATCAAAGTAAATAAAAATCTAGTGACCTTATATTTGTTCTAGACAAAATACTGGGGCACAGAACAGAATGGGATCTAACCAGTAATGTTACAAAGACAGTAACATAATCCATTTCAGTGAATTTCAGGAGAATTAACGATAGAACTGATTACATCCTTAGATGAAATGAGAAGTTCTGTTGCTAAAGGAAGTTGCTCAGTATAACTGAGCTATTTTACCTTGTACTCTGACCTTCTGGTTAAATATGACACTACATAAAATCTGTGTAGCAAATTTTAACTGGCATGAAAAGGCTGATACAGCCAAAAAGTAATTGCACAGAGGGCATCATTATATAACGGGGTTCCACATAGATCTATTCTTAGTTCAGTGCTATTCAATATCTTTATCAATGAGATGGAAGAAAATAGAAACTTGTTGTTGGTAAAGGCTGCAGATGCCATATTCATATATAAGAAGTTAGAACGTGACCTGATTTTTAGACGCACTAAACATATTTAGGCAATGAAAAAGGAAGATTTTGGCTTAGAAGCTGAAGCCACAAAATATGTGGCTATTGCAGTGCAAGTTTTAAAGCACCTTTTGAGCTAAATTCATTTCAAAACTGGCTTCATAACAGGTGGTAGGAGAGAAATGCCCCAGCTAGCCAGTACAGAATGACCCTGTTCTTCAGTGCTTAGCCACCAATTTCTGATCTGTCAGATGAGAAGGAAACTGCTTTATCTTAAAACCCTCACACAGAATTAAGCACTTAATTGCTATTTCATACAACCAAGCTGTCTAGAAATGAGGGTGCTCACTTGGCCATGTGGACTGCCAGGGCTGAACATCCCTCTGTCCTGTCAGCAAGTTGACGGATGCACTTCTCAAGTTCTGGAAAGGTGTTTTTGCCCACAAGTTCATTTGGATGGAGATGCTTTCCAACTCTCCTATTTAAACTTAGGCATTATATAGAAGTGCTAGAAAACACCACATATGCTCAGACAAGCATTGTATAATGTAATAGCTACTGCTTCTTCTGCCCTCATCAGCTGATGGTGAGAAACAGATGACCCCAGTTTTTAAATAAAATTATTCCATGCCATCACACTTGTTTTTGATACAAAATCTGGTGTAAGAGAAAAAAAAGTGAATAGATAAACTGGCCCAGGTGGTTTCTCTCTTTCTATGCATTTATAAGTATAAAAAAAATAACAAGCATCTGGATCCTGCACCTCTGTGGTCTGCATAGGAGCATGACCAGAGTATGCTACCAGCACTCTTGGTTTTTCCATAAAACTTCACTTTCCATGGAGATCAACATAAAGAAGATGATACACAAAGACAACATATCCCCACCTCAGGGACATTCCATACTTAGATCAGAAGACAGAGAAATATCCCCAGATCTTGCAGTTAAAATACGGCCTCAGAGAACGGAAGCTTTTCCTCAATCTTCACTGCCTCTCCCCTGTATTGTTCTTATTTGTTCTTATGTTCTTAAATGCTTTTATTTGTCCTCTCTTATTAATTTCCTCTCTTGGGTAATGAATGAAAGACTTTTCTATCTCTTTTCATAAAACTAGGCCTAGGAGTAAAACAAAGGCCTGGCATAGTCATTGCAGCAGACTGCAGATATAAAGGTACTGGAGGAAGGCAGTGAAAAAAAAAAAATCCCAAAGCATTTTTATTAGTTCTGATAACTAAATTGGTGATAATAAAAAAGCATGCTAACCCCTTTGTCCAAACTACAGGTAGCTAAGGAGAGAGGCTGTGCAGACCTTCCTGAGCCCCAGGTTTATTATAGTGATCCTGGGCATATCACTCTCCAGACACACTCCATTTTTGCACTGCTGGAAGTACTAACAAGAGTGCTACATGCAGGTGTATTTTCTATAAAGTAGACCATTACCAGCAAAAAGTAAAGGGAAACTATCAATTCACTTAATGCTGAATACCTGTGAGCATTCAGTTGCTGCCACTTCTGGGCACTGACGGCTACATTTGATTATCTGTAGATGCTTATGACCTGCATTCCGTATTGTGACTACCTGATGAGCTGGCCTGCAAAGGGCTGGCTAAGCTCCTCTGTGGGCATTGCTGCAGTGCAAGACAGGGTCACTCTGTGCTCTTTCAGTGAGCATCTTATCCCGTCTCTCAGCTTGTGTAGAAATTTTGGAATCTATAAAATGATTTTGGATGTTGTTCTCAGGGCCATTTTATAGCCCTGTTGGACTGCAAGAGCAAAAAGACCCTCTCCATGTTTAGAGTATGTTCCTTTATTTATACCTGTCTTTATTTTTAATAACTTCTGATCCAAATTGTCTTAATGTCCTGGAACAACAAAATAGCACAATAACTGTTTAGTTGAAGTGAGCCTTCATTGCATAGGGGATGCTATGTCTGGGCTGTGGTGCTGGGTGAGACACCCGAACTGGCCTTAAACGCCTTAGCTGCAGTCTAGCCATTCCAGCACAGCTGTCAGCTTGGATCAATTTTCCCTTCCAAAAAAATGCTGCCATCAGGAGGAATGCTTTGTGGCTGAGCTATCTTGATCCCCCACTACATTTGCAGCAGGGATCTAGCCTATTTATAGTCTTCAGAAAACAGCAAGGAAAGAGCACTCCTGAACCGGGAACCATTTCTGTTGTAATTCTAATGTCAGGAGAAGTTGGGTAGTCCTCTGAAAGAGTTCCTCAGCTAGATGACTGGTGTGGATGCACTGTGGCAAACAGCTGCGGTCTGGTGACCTGTACAGCTCCAACAAAAGTCAGATATTTTATTAGAAATTGAAGAGTTTGAAATAAAATTGAAATAATTTTACCTTACATGATTTTCTGCCAGTTTATGTATTTAAATACTTCTTCAACAAAAAATGGAGTTCTCCCCAGCGAAGGTAATTAGTAGCCATCAGTGTGCAATACAAAAATGTTTTTCTCATTTTGCTCCTACAAAGAGCACCGCTGTGTATCACATTAACACTGTCTGATAGCAACAGATGACAGCTTAGAAAAAATCCAACAAGAAAATTAACAGTAATGCTTAAAAAATCATCACTAAAGACCTGACCTTGCTAATTGATATTTAGGATGAGCCATCAAATCAGTTCTTTGAAATAGGGCTGGCTGCTGTTCTTACATTATTGAGATTGCTATGTTGTAGACTTGTGACAGTACCAAGCTGTCAATAAATGCAAATTGATGACCACTGACACACAGTTGCAGAAACAACTACACCTATGTTATCACATCCCCAGGAGTGTCCTTATCATCTACACTGCCTAGCCACTATCCATCCCACTTTGAGCTCTTCAACTGATAGCAAGTGGGGAACCTCAGAGCACCCAGCCTTCAGAGCATTATGGATAGCTCAGTGCTACAAGGAAGGACAGGACTTCATCCTGTCCTACAAAACCACAAATTTGGCCTAAACTGCAGTTCACACTGCACCTCAGAGTGACTCTACCTTAATACACAAAACAACATAGCACAAATGTTTCATCTTAATAGTGTCAAATGGCTGAGATAAGGACACACAACTTCTCATCTCAGTAGGAGGTTCATCTGCTTCTTTTCAAATGGAAATTGTATGGAAGAGACTACTCATTTAAAACAGTTACATCTGTGCAGAGATCACTGCCTGTTCTGGCAAGCTAGTGAGCATGCCAGCTAGGGAAAACACAGAGACATGCCTCAAGCAAGGCTAAAGATGGACAGTTCGTAGTTATGTGCAAGCAGGTGCAGCATCACCCACTGATGAAAGAGGAAAGCATCAAAGACTAAAACACAGGCATACTCTCAAAATAGCTGCAAATTAAATATTCAACCTATTCATCCCTATTATTCAGGCCCTATTATGAATGGACTCACAGAAACTCCCACTGTCAAGAGTCACCACACAGCTACAGTAAGACATTTCATGCCAGGGACAGAGTGTGAGACCACTGCCAGCAAGGGGTAACTGTCCAGCACTTAATAGCCACAGCCAAGAGCTTCTCAAATATTTGCCCTAAAAAAAGATGGAAGAACAATGTTGAGTGGGGCCATGAGAGCAAACTCAGGGGAGAAGGATGGGAGTAGACAGGAAACTAAGAAAAAATTGTTTTCCAGAGAGATGCCAGAAGCTCTCTGGCAGGTGGGGGGCAGGCAGTTGCATGCTTCCCCATACATTTTCTTTGTGCTCATGTGAAGTGAATGACTGTTGCTTTAAATCCTCTTTGCTGTCTGTCTCCAAGAAAAAAATAAAAAAAAAGAATTGAGAAGAAATGTGTATAATTATACACAGAATATTAATCTTCTTCCTGGTGATCTACAACTCTAGCATATTCATCACACTGGAACTGTGCTCAAAAGTATTTTCATCTGATTAAAACCGCTGATTCATCGATGCATGTAATCCTTTCCTAATAGTATGTATATAAATGGCTCTTAACAATTTGCACATCAGTTTTCCCTCATTTTTCATTGTTATGTGATTTTTCTTAAACACTGAGTGCAATTCTGAACTTTTATGTTTTGATTGAGCTTTTTGGAGAAGTAAGGTGCAGTGATCTAGGCTACAGATTGAAGAAGCTTAAAAACCTAACATCTGATTTTAGCTCTGGCCACAAATTCCCTCTGTAGCTTTGGATAATTCAGTCCAGTCTTGCCTGCTCTGGGATCAATTCTACAGTCACCTTTAACTCTGGACCCACCATTTTTTTAGGAATTGTGAATACTTTAACTTGATCACCAGCCTTGTACCTCACTACTGCAAACTGCCACAGCTCAGGGTATGAAGCTCAGTCTGACTCCCACTGTACCACGCCTCTCTACACTTCCGCAGAAATTCACATCGGAAGATACTCATACACTCTCACCACAAATGTAGCCATTTGCTATTCTTTGCTTCTGAGTCCTTCTGTACCTCCTTCCTTTCTTCACTATTTATAGGTGGCAGCTTGCCTAGGAGATGAGACAAGGCTGCCAAATGATTTCACAGCAGTGTCCTACAAGGAAACTTGGGATAAATCTTACCTCTATGCTCATGAAATAGAAATCCAGTGCTAACAACCTTTGTTTACAACCAAAAGCCCACAGATACACGATGCAAACAAGAAATAATGGCTCATGGGACTTCAAATGTCTGAGAATAACTATCATATCCTTAGGATGAATATTGGTAGTGTTCTCAACACCACTGTTGTCAAACCCTTCAAAGCTGGAACCCAGTTCTATAGGCCAGAAATGCTACCAGTTAAAATTCTTACTACTTAAACCTCTTTCCACACATGTTCACAAAGGCTCAGCAGCAGCCCACTTGCAGCAGCAGCATGAGGCCATCTCATGCCCACTTCCTCTTGTTCACAGCAAGAACCTGGGTGCATCCCACCTATGCCTTTTGAGAAATCTGAAATAGTAGCTGTGTTCAGAGCATGTGAAGTGTGTACCTAGGATATGTTTCTGTGTGGAAATTAATGTTAGATAGTTATTTTATTAAAAACAAAGACATGTGCTGAGCTGCTTTTTGTACCTTACCCTGGTGATAAGAGCATTTCTCCCAAGTTCAGCTCTCTCAGGCTGAGAGACAAAGCAAGGTCAAAACCAAAGCTGCCAGGAGCTTCACTGTTTGGCTGAAATCACTTGTCGGGAAACAGAGTCTACAGATTCTGGTTGTCAGAGCTGTTAAATGGCAGTCCTAAAATGTGCACAGTCTTGTAAATACTTGAGGAAATAGATCATACTCCAATTCCCAGTTCTCTCCATCTCCTTTTTCTTCAGAAATTACTTAAGCATTTCATGCCAGGAAAGGATGCAGAGTTCTTCAGCCCACGTGGAAAGAAGTTTGTAAAGGGTTATTTATACAGCTGGAATTGTGAAAATCTGGAAATCAGTCTTTCTCTTGTGTTAGCTCAGGCAGCTTTGTGCTCACCTGCTGCAAACATTCTGAGTTAATGAACTCCTCCCATATCTTGATCCTGAGTAGTTAAAAACTTGTAATGCTCAGTAATATGATATCCAAGAGTCTTTATGAATTTAACTACTAGGACAAAAGTTTCCATTCTGAATATGCAAATGTCTTCAGTGCCTCTGAAAATTAGATCAAGACTCTATCTAGTCAGTGCCTAATTTTACAGTTGATGTTCTGAAATGTTTGCCCAACCTCTGTATTTTCTGGTTTTTGTTTGTAAAAATGGAACATTAATACTTAATTGCTTCTCAAAACTTTGTGGGAATTAATGCTTCTAAAGCATTTCAAGAATGAAAAGGACCACATAAACTGACAACTACTGTAATTAAGTATGAATTATTTAAAATGAAAAATTTGTATTGCAAATGAAGTGCTGGAGGAATGTATTGAACAAACCACCAAAAACTTCACAAAAATTACTAATCAAAACACAAGGCTTAGACATCTTGCAGTACCACCTCTTGACAAAGTACTGAACATCAACTGAGCTGTAGCAATTGACCATATATGCACATAGCCTTATTTTGATGGAAACCAGTTTCATGTGAAATATTTTACCTTGCATTTGGTTCAGCCAGGAGGATGCTTATGGTCACTCAGCACTGACTTAATGAGGAGCCCTCAAAAGTAGCTTCATAGCAACTGCTAGTGACTGACAGCCAGCTGTTGTGTCCTCTTTTTGCAGTATCCAGACTTTTTTCCTTTCTAGTATTCAAAAAAATAGTTTCTGTGGGGCAGTAACCACTGTTTTATTATATGGACATAGAACAGTTAGGTTAAAACTCCTGTAGTGATATATGATCCAGCACATATGCTACTGGATCATATGTACTGCTACTACTAAATTTATTTGAAAAGGAATGTAACACTTCAGGGGTGGAGCTACCAAGCTATTGGTTTTTGTCCTGTGTACATAGAGCACACAGACCATGACACCTATAAATGAACTATAAGCATTGTTAATATCCAACTTTTTAAAGCAGTATTGTTGTATATGCCCTACATCTAATATTTTTCCCCTGCTTATTTCGTATCTCAGTTTTGAAGCACTTAGAATGAAAGGGGTATAGAGTAAATAGCAAGGATATCTCTTTAACTTTCTGCTAGTTTTCTTTCCCAATTGGTTTGTTCTATGAACACTGTTTTTCAGTTTAAAAGACAATGCAGTAAACAAAGTGATTTAGCTCTTTTGCATTATTGTTAAATTTCTTATTGGATTTTTAATAGATCTTTTGCTATTTGTAAAACAACACCTCTTTTAAAGAACATTTACTGTATGCATACAGGATTTACATAAAATACCTCAAATGAGTATATTCTAGGTGAACTATTGATGGTTTTTGGGAAAGAGAAATGAATAATTCATCTATAATATGGTATAATAATATATTCACATTTAATAACAACATTTCACTACTACCACAGCTAACAATATTCAATATTTCTGAAACTCCCCACCTTCAAATAGGGGTGTTATTACTTCAAGTTTTGCAGACATTTTACAAAGTTGTTCTAGTCAGAGAAAGGCCTGATGGCTGGAAAATAGTCAACATAATGTCATTATTGAAGATGGACTCAGGGAACACTTCAGGAAATTATAGACCATTTCGTTTTGATGCCTTTTGGGAGGAGGGAATCTTAAAAAGCATTTCTGGACATTAAATGGGAACCATTTAGGAAAGCACAGCTTGATGAAGGATAGCTAGTATTGCCACAGGAATGAAAGGTCATGCTTCACTACATTCTGAATTTCTTTCAGGTTATACATAATTAGGGGACAAAAATAATTCAGGAAAATTTTAAATCAAGGACTAATATATTGTACTCTGATGTTGGTAAGGGAATAAAATAAGTAATTTTTTTCTAAGAGGAAAACTTTATTATTCTGAAACAAACAGGTGTAGAGAAACACAGGTATTAATAACAGGGGTTTGCATTTCCACTTTACATATATTTTGTAACAATAGAAATAACAACATTAGGCTATCCAAACCCACACCATTTAAGTCTCAATGGAGTACTTCAGCATGTATACAACTCTAAGCAGATGCTGAAGCAGTATTGTTAATGTAAGTGGAATTACTCTGGTACTTTAATGATTTACAGAGGTTCTGCCCCTTCAAATATAAGGTCCTAGAATCCAGATTTAAAAATGGTATTTTTGTATGCAAAAATAAATAATTTCTGCAACATGTTCACCAGGAAGCTAATCTGATAATTACAGCACACAATTTCTTAAACTCTCCCTTCTCTTACCTTCTTAACCTCTACCACTAAGAATCCACTTACAGGTTTCTGATCTATCCAGCATCATGATGCTACCCTCTACAAAAAATTTTGTGTGCTTTAAAATATGATAGCATCAAGATTTTTCAGAAACAACTGAAAATTTCTCTATGCTTGAACACTAGAGAAAGAAACCTTTGAAATATGTGCCCCACAGAAACCAGGTGAGTACTTCCACATCTGAAAATCAATCCCATTTTAAAGAAGACCCAAATTTAACTTGAAAAAATGGAGACACCCAAGACTGTGAGAAGTAACCCTTCTTTAAATCCTTAACTAAGATAATGAATGAAAGGATCTAAGTTTAATTGTGCAGCACACACAATAGAAATATATTTATATGATGTGAAATTATGAAATTTAGAATACTATAGTATCTGTTCAGTAAGTTTCATTATTGTGTCAATTTGCATTAAATATATCACTACCAAAAGACCCAACTACATAATATACACTGGAGCAGATCTAGCTAAAAAACTTTCTGCTATTTCTTTCTCTAATATTTTTCTATTCCCTCTGCAATATCAGTAACAGTTTGAGAATTCAATTTGAATGTCAAGTTTCATGTTGAAAATTTATAGCTGACTGCAATTCTGGAAATCTTAGAGCAAAACAGAATTAGTTGCATGGAAGCATTTTGGTTTCCATTTCTTTCAAGACGTATGCAGACATTTGTTTGAGGCCCAAATGCTACAGCTAATATGTTATAAACGTGTTAATGCCAAATTACCCTTCAAATTCTTACTTTTTTTTGAGTGTCCGATGAGAGAAATCCTAACCAGGATAAACAAGGGGATGACTGACAGAACTAAAGGAATGTCAATATGCAGGAAGATTTTAAACAATTATTCTTGACATAGCCCTAATCTGAGAATTCAAACATTCTCCAGATCATATGCAGTGCTTTGAAAATAAAGCACAAGAAGAATACCAGATAGACCTCTGTCTCACAGAAATCAGAGGAGGCGTTGCCCTTACAGGACGGAGCGGAAAAGGAATGAGCACTTACATAGTACAAAACACAGAGATGTTGGGAACAGGATCTAGACTTTGAAGAGGACAAGAAGAAAAAATTATTTTTCCAAGGCACCACTGCTAGAAGCCCAACTGAAAACAATTGGGGGGAGGGGGGAGGGAGGAAGTGGGGAGGGGAGGGAAATAGCTCATTTGTGATTCCAAAATCAATCTCATTGGTATCAGCCATCTCAGGCAAAAAAGCCTGAGAAAAAAACAGACTCTGAGTCGCCTGCATTGTTTGGTAATGGGGTTCAAGCAAAAAACAAATGGTTTTATATGGCCTGGTTTGGCCACAGAACATGGAAGTTGAAAGGAATTCTCTCAATAGGATGCCCAAAATAAAAAATCTGTGATGTTGCAAATAACACAGAGGATATGACAGAAATTCGGGTGACATTTCTCCCTGAAGCAGTGTGCTCAAGCTGAACCTGTAGCTCTTTAGTTTCTCTGTTTCAAGTGTTTTCTAAGGATGCCTTAAATTCAGATCAGGAGTTACAGCAAGTTACTGATGTAATTGATATTTCTAGCTAAATGATTAAAAATCATGGTCAAGCACGTATTTTGAACCTTTAAGAATGCCTATCTTAGGAACAGCATATTTAGCTCAGCAGGGACTCTGTCACACACCACCTGTAATTCATTTCAACATTGCTTTGGACAGACTTCTGAAATACTATGATCATGCTGCTAACACCAGCTGTCCAAATCAGTATTTTACAAAATTGAGTTGTTGAATCTTTCTAAAGGTCTGCTTGTTTGGGGGAGGGGGCCCTTATTATCTCTGGTCTTCAGCAATAAAATCCAGATTTTCAGTGTGGGATTGTGAGCTCCCCTCCTCTTGCAATTCCATTCAGTCACATGCTTGTCAGTAGTTCTACAGTCCAGATCAATAGCCAGGCTACTAATTCTGTGCTACGTGTCCCAAGAGACAAAATGATAGCAAGATTCCCTTGAAATTCTGCAGTATCTATATATCTTTAACCTTTTTCTAGCCTCTAATAATGATTTCCTTGAAGGTGAGGATTCCATTGATGTCTTTGTATTAATAATGAAATGAAAAAGACATTGGCATCAACTGTTTTCATTCCCTGACACCTAATTAATTTGAAGTCAATACATGAGCTTTAGGAAGAAGCCAAACTACAGCTATAGCATATGTGCAGTGCAGACTGTCACTCAAATGATAGAATTCTGCTTTTTGACCAGACCAGATGGAAGTATAGACATACTGAATATTTCTGAGAAAATAAAGTTTAGCCTGGCCAGATGTGCATATGACAGGTGTAACTGTGGCCTCATCTGATCTGTACGCAGATGTATCCAGGAGTATTGAATAATAAGAGAGAGTTTTTTCATGTGCTATTGTTTCGGCCTTTTTAGAGGTAGTTTCTTCAATTTCAAAGTTAAATTTAAAAAATCTCAAACATTAAACTTGTCTTTAAGGTGAGGTAGTTTGTGTCTTGGCTATTTAAAACTGATTGGATGGATACGCCTGGCAAGCCAGAGCTCAGGAGTTCAAGCATTGTAAATTTATATGCCTTTCTGCACACTACCTTCTTTTAGTAAAGCCCAGAAAGCAAGTTAAAGAATTTGTCCAAGTTCTTTGAGGTTTTTACTAAAGAAAGATGAAGATTAATCAATGCCTCTATTTTGGACAAATCAATGTGTAACGAGACTCAAAAAAAAACCCTCTAAATAAATTAAACAAAACTCTAAATAAATTCAAACTAGAGGACACATTTTTTCATTTTTCTGATAATAATTGAAACATCATACTCAGCATTTTGGTAGATTTTTTTTATCCCTGGAAATTTTACAATCAAGACTAGCTTTTTTTTTTTTCTCAAATATACACTAATTTCCAAAGGAATTAATCCCAGGAAAATCTTAGATATATGTTATGTGGGAGGTCCAGCTAGAGAATTGCAATGGTTTCTACTGGCTTTATACTATACAAACAAGCTAAGAACCTGTGGCTGAATAGTTGTTGCTACACCACTCCTGTTTGGGGAACAAGCATTATGGTCACAATGCTCTTTCAGTGGCAAAGCTCTTTTTAACTGCAGGCTAAAGTATCAGAGCTTAGAAAGAGATTTCTAATTTGTCAGGATCAGCCACCCTGTCTCTTTGTGTTTCTTTAATAATTTCACATTTCTTTCTCATTTTCCTATATCCATGTCACTGAATAAAATCACAAAAAATTATCAACACTTTGGTAAATCCACCCATTTATTTATGATCTAATATACTGATCTGTCATGTATAAATCAAACATTAAATTCTAGCAATTCTGTGATCAATATATGATTCATATGTTTGTCCAGGTAGTAAACCTGAAAAATAAGCAGTCAGTAGTATATCTTGCCCAGTATTACAATTTGAAATAATACTGTGAGAAGCCCATAGCATGAAGAAGATCAACTATCACCTAAGACACAAATCTGGTGTCTTATATGTCTTTTGATCACAGAAAAGTAATATTTAAAACTAAGTTTCAGTAGTTACAAACTGGAAAATAAGGCTATTACAGCATTTTCTGGCTATAGAATAAGAAAGAGTGCTCAAGTATATCACTGTATGTAGTTTAAATATCAGTCTTCCACTTTTTGTTCCAAGACTGGTGCAATTTCACCTTGGAGACAGCTTTAAGATAAGGTTTATGCATTAAATCAGCTTTTCTACTTTTCAAAAGCACAGATGTGTCAGGATCTGTCACCCTTTTATCTTTGTGAAGAATGCTAGGCTAAACTGAATCTGATTCTTGAGCAAATGTAAAAACTGATGAGGATGCAAGGGATCCCAACCTTTGTAAACACTGGCATAATCTGCAGAGGGACAAAGAGAGAGAGAAAGAGAATGTGAGACACTGGTGAAAGAATTCACAGTGCTTAGGAGCCCCAATTATGGACCAAGATCCTGTTTGCATTGTTTAATAACAAAAGATGGTTCTTGCCCCAAGGCACTTACAATAAATGTGGATTTGAAATTAATTTTCAAGGAATGCTAGGGTAATTGTGTGTGCACTGTGTTTAACATACAAGGCAACACACTTTTGGAAATGGCATGTATTAGTGGAATAAAGCCAGCCTGAGCCTCTGTATTGTTAAACTCCACTCAGAAGATAAAAATTATTGTATGATATTGGGCAAAGACATAATCTTTCCATTAATAAATTCCAATTTTTAAATGCCTTTCTATATTAGCTATAGAATTTATGCACCTAGCAGTATCTGAATGAGAAAAATAAAACATTTTGCATTCTGTCACTGAATGACCTTGACGACCATAAGAGAAATTAGAAAATATGTTCTATATTTGTTACGGCAAATGTATTCTCTAAAGTATTACAGTAATCATTTTTAAGATCACAGTAATTTAACAGTTCCTCAGTTGTTCAAGTACTCTGGCCTTGGATGATTGCTTGAACCTTCACATACACATTACATGCAAAGTCTTTTTAAACGTTTTTAATACTTCAAACTCTTTATTTTCCTGGATATATGTTTAAAGGTAATGTGGTTTATGAATGGCCGTATGAAGATATTTCATGATCTTTCATCCAACAACTGAAGTAAAATGAAACTATGTGCAAAGACATAGTGTTTACTCTTCATTTTTATGAAAATGTTTTTATTTTCTTCTTCAACAAAAGAAAAAAATGTGAGCTCTCACATTAAGCGGGAAGTACCATTGTTTCACTCAGAGGCTTGGATCTAGGAAATAAATTCTCCACCATTAGACCTCATAATTCTCAGTGCTGGTAATGGATAAACTTGTCTCTATCTCACTACAAAATCATTACAAAAAGTGTACATCACTGCTGGCATCCTTGGGATATTACCATTCCCTTATGCACCCACGATCTTTCTGACAGCAGTAATGTTTGGCAGAATGCTTTGGGAATTTTCAGTTCTTCTTTCCCATGTGTTTTTTCCTCCTACTATCCATCTCTTTCTGTAAGCTGATCTTGTGAAGCTACTCAAGGAAATGTCATTCCTCCCCAGACCTCCCCAGCTTCTTTCACCTAGAGCATTGCAATCAGCTCCAATGCTTCATGCAGACAATGAAATAATGTTACCTATGAAACTACAGAAGCACAAATCTTCTCAGGCATAAGGCTTTGGCTCCACTTCTGGTCCCTGAAAGTGTCAGCCACAGTGGACACCATGCCCAGAACTCCCTCTCACATTCCTACTTTCCTTTGTTCCCTGAGCTATTTCAAGTTCTTGTATGATGCAAACCTCTTTTTTCCAAAACCGTTTCCTATGTAAGCCAATACCTGGTTTCTTTCTTCCTCAGATTTCTTTCTCCCCTTCAGTCAAGGTTCCCAATCTCCCACCTCTCTGCACACAGAGACCAGCAGCATTAGGCTGGAAGGACTTGTATCTGCACTGTTTATGGGAGTGTATCTGCAGTTTCTACAGAAAAGTGCATCTCCCTGTGGGACAGTCACAGCATGGTGCATATATTGGATCACACAACTTCTCTCCTTGTGAGACCTAATTTGTAAACCTCCACTATCAGAAAGGAGCTTCTGGACATATCTGAGCCCTATCAAGAGGAGGACAGTTTCACAGAGCTCAGAATGACATACTACTGCACTCTCAAACTACAAAAGCCAGTTCTTCTCTCCTAGTTGTTACAGGACTACAGAATTTCCTCCTTGGCTGTAAAGATTCATCTTCCTTTCTCTACTGTAGTCTGTCAGCAAACCTGAACAGATCTCCCACAGACTTTCTCTGAGGTGATTATTTATATATTTTTATGTTTTTAGGTGATACATAGAGTCTATACTTTCCCAGTGCCTTACATCCTTAAGCTCATCCTTTGCATTCACAGCAGAAAATGCAGGAAGTACTTCTTTCCTCTGAGCATTCATGATGAATTCAGAGCAAGACTTCCTCTGATTTCTGCCTCCCAAAGTATTGTGTACTTAAGTACACTCTAAAATTTCCCAGAAGTACTTCCAAAGGTTGTGCAAGGCTGTGATTCAGAGAAATGGTGCTGAACATCTATGTCAGAAAGTGAGCTGTGCTCAGCTGTGTACATTGGCTCAGCTGTTATGCAGACACCTGGCAGATAGAGACCTTCAGCTGCCATCTGTGCTGCTTGTATTGTGCAATCACATCTCTGTAATCTAAGAGTAAAAATGGAGGGGAAGGAGTAGCAATAACTGTGGAGAAAGGAGAGAGCAGTAAGTTTCATAACCTCTAATATAAAGAAGTGTAGGTCACGGAGCAGTTGATTTTGCTTGCCACAAAAGCAATTTTCACAGTAGGTGATATACAAAATTATCCTAGACACATTCATTTTTTTTAGAATAATTGAGGAGAATTACACACACATAAAACTCTTGTCATATACAGGGCAGTAACAGCCATTACCAAAGGAACTGTCAGAAGCCTCCTTCCAAAGAATCCCTAAGAGACATCACAAGGAGAAGTGGTTAGGTTTGTGTAATCTGTGGAGGGTAATAAATTTTGAGTGACACTATTGGTAGCTACATTTTACAGCAGCACCTCTACTTGCTGATAATGATCCCTTACCTTCTCCCCTGAAAAAAAAAAAATTAGAATGTTTACTGGCAAGAGGAGATTTTACTCTTTAATACCTAGCTCTGTATCACATGGACAGCAGCACATCCCAACACCAGAAACTGAAGACATGGGAAAGCAATAGTGCAGAAGCAATGTAGTACAGTGGTGGTCTCTTCATGCTTTTTGGTCTGAAAGGGAGGCAACCAAAGGCCCAACTAGATTAGCAGTTCTTGTAGTTAACTTAACCTCTTCTTTACCTTCCCAGCCTTTCACAGAACTCCTCAGAGCTTTCCAAGTTGAGCTGGCTTCTCTCAATATTAAAAGGTTTCAAAAAGGGTCTATGTGGAATAAATTGGGTAAATTAGAAAATGCATTTATACAATGGCAATCATGCTTTCAGCTTTTGCAATTGGGCTTTTGTTACCAGGCCTTTTCATATGTCTTTTCCTTAGAGGTAACCTCATATCTGAGAGCTAAAGCAGCTAAAAAATTATTTCTCCCTTAATTTTCATCTCTGTACCTCTGTGTTGGTTTCTGTCTTTGGTTTTGACCAGGTTTAGATGGATTATATGTTTATTATTGTATTTAGAAACTTTTTTGAACAATATGTGCATGTTAACCCAGAAATCCATGTATACTAATATGAATATATATATAATTTACTTTCACTTGTTTTTTATAAATTACTAGTCTTCTGACCAAAACCAAGCTCTTCCTACACGTTAGTACATTGAGTATGTAATGCAGTAAGATTATACTTTAAGATTACACTTCAACCTATTCTGAAGTTCTACAAAAAATTAAATAATATTTCATAATCTGTGATTTGTCTTTTTTTTTTTACATAGTTGCCAAGGTAACATACTAGAGTTTGTGATTCAATTTTACTCAGCTAACTGTTTATTACATTTTAAAAGACTTACAACATGAAGTTGTATTTATTATTTCTATAACCTCTGCAATTCTCCATGGACTTCTGTGTAAGAGACAAAGGTAGCCTGATGTTTTGGACTACATTTTCTCAGAGGAGATGATGTAGGGGAAGGCAAGTAGCACTAGACAGTAGTTCATTAAGTGGCTTATTGCTCTTCCAGAAGACTCAGATGTTGGGGGAATTTATCATCTGTCAAATTTCCTTTGTTTTGCTAGTACATGCTTGTCCCTCCTGCATGATTAGCCCAACATTTGGCATCATTCTTTGCTGACACCCCTCTCCTCATCCTATCACCATCAGAAGCAGCAAGCTCCCCATGGCCTGACTCTGCTGTTCCGTCCTGAAGTGTCTCCTGTCTTACTGCTTCTCAGGCAAGCTTGGGAAGCATCTCTATTGCATGCTAGGCCAAGCACAATCAGCTGGGAAGGTTTTGCTGCCTGTGCTTTTCACCCTGCCATTTGTGCTTTCAATTCCTTGTGTTCAAGGGTTTCTGTGTACGCAGCACATTTCAGTATTTATTTTAATGATTCATTCATATTTTAAAACACAAACCTCTTGTAATCATAGAATTCCATCATTTATTTAGGAAGTCAGGTGAACATCAAATCTCTACAGATTGTAGTTTCACCACACGCAGACTATTCTGAAGATATAATTTTCAGGGTACCTGAGTTCTGAGGCTTAGAAAAGACCTTTCCCACCAATCACTTCAGTAACTCAAACTTGCTGCTTCCACTGAATTGGGAAAATATATGAAAGCATGAAGTGCTTATTAAGTTTAATGTTTTTGTTCACCTAGTTTACTGCTTTCCCATCTAACCTTTACTTGCAGAGGACTTAAGATAGAAGCTAAAGGAAGCACACTTATCCTGCTGTTGTCTATTTAGCTTTCATTAAGTAAGTTGGTGCACGGTTCACACTCATTCTCAAAAGCAGCCCATCATCTAAAAGTATTTACGTAAGACTCTTTGCATTATATACCAACCTCTGCAACACTAGTATTAACTACTGACATCTGCCAAGGCTGACTAGTAAGTGCTTTACAGTATCAATTCATCCCAAGCAAAAAGCATGTTTGAGTGCTGCAGTGCTCTTGTTAACACCAATAAGAAGTATCAGAGCTCATATGACACCTAGCAGAAATTAGTACCCACATTCAAAGAAAAGCTTTTGTTATTTTCCAGAGTATTATGTGGACTTTATTGAGATGACTGCATCTGACACCTGCTGTAATATAAAATGCAGCTATAATTAGCCAACTGATGCTCTCCACAGTTTAGGTCGAATCCCTTCTGTGGGAATTATGCTTTAAAATATTCAGAACTCCAAGTGGCTCTCATTACATTTAATTTTTACTTAGAATTAGGTGGTCTAGAAAAAAAATTTAGGATTGTAATAGCCCCCCGCTGAATGCCACACAGCAACGTGAAAACCCATAGATTTTTTTCCAAATAAAAAAATGAGAACGAGCAGACTACACTACAGCCTTCAATTGAAGTCTGGCTTTGCTTAATTGTACTTTTTGCACTCATCAGTCTCTCCTCTTCAGAGCAAGCTACAAAAATTGCCTGAATAGCCAAAGAAAAGTTTCCCACAGTCACTGGTCACAGAAAAACACCATTGTCCTTCCTCACAGTTTGATGGACAACATTTCTATAAATGGGTAGCCAGTCTGTCAATGGTACCCTTGCTGAAAAGGCAAAAGAAGAGAACAGATTCTGCCAATATCTGACAAAGCATGTTAACACATAATCAGGCATTCACTAGTCAGGCAGCTGCCCCTGGGACCTTCATAACACAGGTGCCTTTAAGCCATTTCCTATTCACAGATAAAGGAAACAAGCAGGAGATACCTGGGAAAGGAGCAGTCTATTGTCGCCTGTCAAATGTCCATCTCCTAGGCTGCCTGTATAAAAACAGAAAGAACACAAAAGAAACTTCAGCCTGATTGCTAAATTATAAAACAGCAAAATACTCTCCAACTCCATAACTTTAATCTTCATTTAAATAATAATTTAAAAGGTTACTAAAGGAGCACCATGTCTTATGTTGCTTCTTCATTCTTTTTCCTGCATCAGACTGAGCAAAAGACCAGTCATGTCCCCAAGGCCAACAACTAGAATAAAGTCAGCAGTGGCTATCCCTGGACTGTCACCTTCACTCTCTGCAGCTTTGGTATGGTTTGTCCGTGCCTAATCTGTTCTCTGCTTCACCCAGCTGAGATTATTAGATTCATCTTTAAACAGAGGAAACTGGAACTTTCTGAGGGATCATTTTAGTGTGAATAAAAGTCAATTAAACTGCAGAAAAATACTATTTCCTTTTTTTTTTTTTTAAACAACTTTAACTTAGTGAGCCTATCAAACAAGTGACATTTCATAGTCAAGGTTATCTAAAGGCCACTAAGTAGAGCGACCATTTTAGCAGTAAATAGATCACAATAAGACAACAACTAGCTTTAAGTAAAGGAATAGATTTGTATTTTATGATGGTGCAAAAGATGTCTATTTCATACACTCAGCATATTAAACGCTAAAAACTATAGTCCTAAGTAGGAACTCAGTTTATATTTAAGTAATTTAATTTCTTTTTCATGGTAATTTTAGTAGCACTGCCTGTGTGTTTAATGTTAAACACATGAAAAAGCTTTATCTAATTCTATAGAAGTTCTTGATGGAAGCAATTCATGGAAGCAATACCTAGAAAATTGTTTCAGGAGATGCATCAAAACAACTGGAATTGCTCTGATTTTGTTGGGAAGCTCCTGCAGGTAATGCACTGTCTCTGAGAACATAAAAGGCTGCAGTGCAGCACAAAACACTTGAAGCAGAAGACGGAATACTGCATGGTATGAACAAATAAGTGTGCAAAACTCTTCTGTATACTTCCACATAGAACAGTATTGATGTCTTGCCTTCTCCTCAAGCATGTTTCCCAAAAAGCCTAGTTATGATTTCTCACAACTACAATTCTCTTATCAGATCTACTCTTTCATACAGGTTATGTGTGTATTTATATACATATATATACACACTTGGAATTTAAACAGGAAAGTCTCTAAGCTCCTGCAATAAAGTTATTCAAATGGAATTCATAGCAATAATGAAATTAAGAGGAAGCCAAGAATTAATAAGATTAAGATAAAATTCAGTATGATAAAATGTGAATGAAAAAAAGATTTATTACATATTTCACCATTTTTTCTTGGTGAGTTTTCAGAGTTCTGTACTATGAGGTCTCCTAGCACTGCCCATACCTGTTCAGCTTAGCTACAGTGGCACTTCTCAACTTTTTAGAAGGCCTGCTTTGTCTCTGTTGAATCAGTTTCAGGTCATTATCAAATTTACAACCTAGGCCCAGTCTTGCAAAGGCTTTTACCCACAGGCTTAGCTTTATGCACATGAATAGTCCTTTAGAATTCATTAGAATGATTTGTGCACAAAGTAAGCAGGTGCATGGCCAGCTTCACTGAAAGTTTGGGACCCAAACTTCATATTCCCTATTAACAAATGCCTCTTCTGCTTTAGAAAAATATTGACAGTGTAAAGATGACTGTGATCCTTTGTTCATTTACTACAGTACAAATAACTTTATAGTTACTTTAGATCCAAAAAGGGCATTATGTATTTACTCATAGAGGAAGTTGAAGAATACTGCAGGTGGAATGAACACAGGAGGACATGTCCAGAGAAGCTTACAGGATTCAGGTACCTACCTTACTTTGTCATATGGATATATGAATTCCTTAAGGCTAATTTGAGAGGCTAAACACAAATACATAATACAGGCCCCTAATTTCAACTATTAGTCCACAAATCCCATATCTAAACTAGATCTGGATCTGGCTTTTGAAGTCTGCCAGGGGGCTGCCAGAGCACGGTATGATCAGTCAGACCAATAATGACAGATGTGGTCTATTTGATGACAACTGTCTAGCTACTGGGGTATAGAAATTTATAAGCTGAACAGTTGAAGCAGGAGATAAATTTAAATTTTAGCAATATAACTGTTCCACAGAAAAGGCTAAGACTGATATGTTTAGAAAAGGACTCAGCTCCCAGATAAGCTATGTGAAAAGCTTGTACATAGCACACCTGAAGAATCCTATTTAAAATATTCCTAAGCATCCATCACTATTATTTATTTTAAAATAATAGTCAGATTATACTAATAAAAATGCAAGCTACAGCTTTTAAAATCAAGCACTCAGTAATCAAAGAACCCCAATAGTTAAATTTTCTCTGAAATAAATATGCTATATTCCTGTTTCCCTGTTAAATATAGATTTTCAAGTGTCCCGTTAAACTTGAGTTAAATATATAATACGTACGACATGTACATATTAATGCAATGGAAAATTATTAATTTTTAGTCTGTCTTCAGCTATGAATGCTTAATTTCACAATGTTTGTGTCAAATTACTGACAGTTTGCGAAAAGAGAAAACACTGTGATCATAGACACCTTCTCTGCAAGGCACCTTCTACATTTTTATATGGTAGTCTCACAAGAAAATTATAGGAAGGAGATTTATAATCAAATCTTTCAAAGTAGCTATAGAAGTCTAGAATTTGCAAACACAGAATAATTATAATAACGGTTCACTGACTTCCTAAGAAGAGCTGTTGAGCTAGGACTTGCAGGGGTCAGTTCTCAATCCCAAATTATATAACCGAGCTGAAGGATTTTGTGCAGAGTGCTAATCATATTTGTAGATGGCAGCAGGAAAGGGGGCAGGCAGGTATATAGAATTTAAATATGTTGTAAAATTACTAAACAAAGACAATGAAAATAAAGACCAAAGTAAGGAAGTGCATGAAGCAGTATTAGAAAATCACAAGGGTAAAAAAATTCAGAAAGGAAGGGTCATGGGTATATGTGCATGCCAGGATAAGGGCATAAACAGAATGCAGGCAACAGCATCACGAATGCTAGGAATGATCAAATTACTGCAAGTCACAAATGTAAGATACTTATAGGTTTTTTTGGTTTGCCTTTTTTCTCTAATGACAATTACATCAGGGCTGTATTTCCACCAAGACATTTTGTACAAATCCCATTCCAATCCTGTCTGAACAGGGCTTTCTAAACTTTGATAAAGTGAAAGAAACACCAAAAGGTCAGCAGAGACATTTGCTTTGAAGGAATGCAGCTCCTATTGGAGAGCCAGATTTGCAATTCAGAGCCTTATTTGAGGAAGTTAATAAGCACATGACTACATTTTACGGATGCAGGCTGAGGGTTTTTTTCAGCTGGGCTAGTGCTTAAAATTAGGCACCAGCTTAAGTATCTTGTTGAACCAGGATCTATAAACTTCGTTGGAGTGATGCCTTTTCCTGGGTACTTGGGAAGCAACAGAAGTGAAGTGCTCTTAATTCTGAAATTAATGCTTGGAAAAATAAATAAAAGCTTTTATTTAGGACGGACTTGGTCATTTCCTATTTTAACCCTATTTAACTATTTAATGAGTACAATGCTAACAATTTCCTTTTTATAACTGAGATAATTTAGTGCAGCACTGATAATCTGAATATTAGGAAAAACTACATTTACAGCAGGGTGTCAAACTGAACCATTTTCCTGGGACTTTGGACAGAATTCAGAGTATTGTTTTTATCTTTGAAGCTCCAAATTATTTCAGGGGTTTTTTTTGTTTGTTTGTTTTTTTCCAAAGCATTGCCTCTTTTGCCTTCCTCTGTGCTACAGCTGACATAAGCGGAAGTACACAGCATGAGCTTTTCAATTCAGGAGAAAAATCTGCTTATACGTTACACAGCCTCCTTAGCTCAGCACTTCGCTCGTTGGCACAACAAACCTCAGTGACTGGTACATTCTGCCAAGCGCCCACCTTTCTCTGGGTATTAGTTGGAGACAAAATTAAAGTGTGAGTTCAGAAATTATGGTACTGTAATATTCAGCAGAAGAAACAGTGCTAGCAATTATGGCAGTGGTGACCAGCAAAGAGAACTTGTGTCAATTTACTCAGGTTTACTGTGATTTTAAATTGCTTCAAGGCACCTAGACTTGGAAAGAGGTGAATATGTTCATCATTTTACAAACAAAATAAAAAGACGCAATAGTCCAAAAGAAAACAGTTTTCTATTTCAAAATAATTTCACTCCAACCACAATACTTGATATTTAAGAACTTAGTGGACTTGCACTTACATTTTTCCAGGTGGTTTCAATGGCAGAGGCTTTTATATGCCCCAATGATCCATTCCGGGATCAAAGCTGCAGATGATATTATCATGACAACTCTATCCCAGATTGCTCCCTCCTTGTTTGTCATATTATTAAAATATCTGGACAAGTTAGACATATTTAAATCTTCTAATTCCTCTTTCTAAAGAAGTATCTCTATCTCTGGTAATCCACTTCTTGCCAGTTTTCTATAAATTTATTCCAAATTACCAGTATTTTTCCAGCAATGAGAGCTTCCAATATTTTATTGCTTCACCAGCTTTAGTGAGCATGCCATGTAATTTCCTCTGTCTTCATGGAGGCCTGGATTTACTGTGGCTAGCTTTACTTCCAGAGGCAATGACAAGTGATTTCATTTTCACTGTGCACTACATCCAGTGAGCATATAATCATCTTCTGGAACCATTCTGCTCTGGTCTGTCTCTTCCATTAGATATGAAGGTTTAACATCTTTGCCTTAGCTGTATTTGCACATTTCTCCCCCTATGTTCATTTTCTCACAGGCTCTCATTTTCCTAATCTCTTAAATCACCTTAGATTATTTGTGTTGTGTTCATGTTTGCTTAATGCATTGTACAATTTAATCTGTGAAACTTCAGATGATACCAAATTTATTCAACTAGCAGGTGCAACTCAGATCAAGGTCTTCGGAGACAGAGCAAGTAGGAAGAAAGTCTTTTCCCATCGGAATCATTACTGTTTCTCAAAGAGGAGACATTTGCAAACAACAGGAAGAAGGCCAAGATCCATTTTCTCCTTCGTAAATAAAAGGTAGGCATCAACAGCTTTACTGACTACTTAACGGTCTTTTGCCTACTCTTCTTGTAATGAGCACTGAACAAACACTGGTGTATCACACCCACTGTCTCTTGAAATCCTCCACATTTGTTAAATCTCCCTTATATTTCCATGTATCTTTCTGATATTTATATTCTTATATATTTATTTTTCATTTGAAATGTTTTTTCCCCAAAACAACATCTGGCTACAGGTAAAGATCACATGCTCAAAAGCAAAGGAGAGATCTTAGGTCTCCCGGTTAGGAAAATTACACGTAAAGCAGGACACATCTGCTCCATCCCTCCAGGAAAGCTGGAATCTATCAGGTAGGTGAGCACTCATCACTTGAAGTTAAAAATTGGTGCAAATGCCTGGACTTGTTCTGTCTTATCAGGTCATTGGGAATGATTTGAGGACAAACTGTCTCTGAGAAGCAACAAGCAATGCCAGGTTGTTACATCTGTGCTCCATATTCTGCTCTGGCCAGCAGATCAATTATGTGTTAATTCAGTGTTGTAGTGCTGGGGAAAGGGCAACCTACTCTCCTTTATTCTTGAAAGCGTCATGATTTGATCCAAATGACATTATTACATTTGGCAGGGTTGCTCCAGCTGTCTGCCCAGAGAAAAACTGCAAGAGGCAAGGTTGGTCGAAGCAGCCCTCGATCACAAGGTGGAATTAGTAGTGTTGCACAGAAATGCAAAACAAAATTTCGCAAATTTTCTTAACTGACTACCATATTCTGTGCATGTCTTCAAAATGTTATTCGATAAAAGCTGTGTGTTTTCAGGAATTAAGTAAACTTCTATGTGTTTCAGAGCTTCTAAACCACAAACACATATTGCCATAAGTATTTCTGAATCCAAAGAATGGTCCTCATCAACTGAATCCAAGCAAATGCCATCTAGCTCACCCTAGAAAAGATATTTTTGCAAAAGGCAGACATCCATGCAATAGATTTGAAACCATTAAACACTGAAGTCCTCTTTGGAGCTAATTTTTCTCTGGAACTGAGCAGAGCTTTCTCTGCTTGAGTGTCCCTCAAATGTTGTGGGTTGCTGGTGCTGAAAGCCTTGTTCAGTAGCGTTCATTTTCACCATGTCAAGGTACGTCTTATCTGGAAAAGAACACCCAAAACATCAGTCAAATAAATTCATCTGCCTTTCTAAACGTTTTTATTTAAGAATGTTTCAACATTTGTATATATAACTGCACTCACCATTTTTCAGTGGAATAAAGAATATTGGGGGTAGAGGGTCAGGAAACAGAAAGAAGTGCAAAGATCAAAACTAGGTTATCAAAAGAAACATCAACTAGGAAGCCTTTGTAAGAACTTCTACTTACATTTCTTAAATTCTACTAAATTTATTAGGAAAGAAATTTACAAGTAAACTGTCTTACAGGGAATAGAATTTTGCGATCCCCATAATCAAGAGTAGTCTGACAAACTTTGTAGTCTGATTTAGAAACAACCCCGCTGCAACCAGAAGAGTCAAGGTTTTGAACAACACGTATGAATGCAAAAAAGTGAAGGGGTAACCAAAGGCACAGCTAAAACAAGGGCGGCAATGCGATGGACTGGAATAACCACTGGCGGTCCTTCCCGCCCAGAAGGAGCCCTGGCCGGAGCCGTGCCCGCCGTGCCGCGCGCTGGCAGCCCCCGGCAGCGCGGCCGGAGCCGGGGCACACAGAGCGCGGTGCCGGCCGGGAGCGCGCCCCCTCAGCGGCCACGGGAGCGCGCCCCCTCAGCGGCCACGGGAGCGCGCCCCCCGGCCCGAGCCGGTGCTGCGGAGTCTCGCCATTGGCTGCCGCGCCTGTCCATCAGCGCGGGGGCGGAGCCAGCGCCCGGTGTTCGTCATCGCGAGGCGACGGCGCGGCCGCGGTCTGGTCCGGTGTCATGGCGGCGGCGGTGGCGGCGCCCAGCCCGCTCCCGCCCGGCGCCCGCGTGCCGGAGGTCGACCCTGCGGCCTCCGAGGTAGCGAGCAGCGCCCTGCGCTGTTTGGCCGGGCTGGCGGGGCAGGTGAGTGAGGGGCGGGCGGAGGGAGAGGTCCTGGGCGGAGCTGGGCTGGGCGCCGCGCCCGCCTCTCATCACCTCGCGTGGGCGGCCCGCGCAGGGCTGGCTCCTGCTTCTCCCCGGCCTGCGGGGCTCTTGTGGGCTCCGGGAGTAGGGTAGGGCGCTGCAGAGGACATAGGTCTGCCGCACACAAGGGAGCTGCCTCTCTTCTGGGGGTTTTTCGGGCTCACCTGGCTCACCCGGGCTGGGGCGGCGGTGCCGGCTGCCTCCCCCGCTCCCTGCGGCCGGGGCAGCCCGGGGTGCGTGGCTGCTGCTGCTGCTGCTGCTGCTGCTTCTGCTTCTCTCCCACGGCCGGGACCGTGCCTTGGCCTCGCAGGGACGGGACGTCGGGTGCCACTTTGTAGTTTGACGAATGATCTCTTCCATGGGAAAGTCAATTTGCTTAATTGCTGTATCTTAATTAATTACTCTGAATTGAGAGGCTGCTGAAAGCTTACAGTGCATTAAATCAAAATAAATGATCAGGAGCTTGAAGTTAGCCCTGCCTTGGTAATGGCATGCTATGAAACACACAGTGTATCTAAGGGTCAGAATTTTTAAAGGTGCTCTGCTCTGTGGTACTTAAGTTGAAACACATATTTCGTGTTTAGTAATGTTTGTGAGTTGTGTAACAGATGTCACAGCAGTGGTGGAAGGCCCTTATCAGGAGAAGGTTTTAGTAATAACTTATTTATTGCTATTAACAATATACAGATTAATTTTCCACTGTGGAAACATTTATGTAGTTCTGTGAAGGCAGCAGAAGCACGCTCTTACGTAAAGAGTTAGCAGTTTGAAGGTTTGGGGCCAGATGATGAGCAATATCTGCAGGAGCTAGTGTAACTTATTGTATGTCTGGTACAGAAATGGGCTCTTAGATGCAGAGGCAGTTTAGGAGTAGCTGCTGGCTGATCTGAAATGATTTTTTAGAGTGTTTCACCTCTCACCTGTATAGAATTCTGTTATATTTGCTTCTCTCCTCCAAGTATGCTAGCAATTGTCTCTTTTTTCAAACAAATGCAACCAAAATTAAGGGTTTGATAATTCAGGGACTTAGTTAACTGAGTCTCAGTTTTCCTGTCTCTAAAATAGTTACAAACTACCGTGGCTTTTGAACAGGAGTACAGCACTAAACAGTGTGATGTCCAGACACAGCTGGCTCATAGGATTACTGAGGCATGAAAACTCTCTATTGAGGTTTAAAGGCTCCTTAATTCTTCCTGGTGAAAATTCTGAGTGTGATCAATGAAGAGCTAGTGACTGTCAGTTTTTCTAAGTGTGAGGACAACACTATGAATGACAGTAGTAGAACACATCAGAGAAAAGTTGGAACTCTTGTATTTCTGAAAAACAGAAAGGAGACTAAGGGGAAAGTTTCCTAAGCTTTTAACTAGGATATTCATCACAAGTTTTTAATTGTTTCTAAACTACATTCAAAACTGTTACTTTTCCCTCTTGACTTAAGCAGCTTACTTTTTCTCCAAAGCTGGCTCTACAACTAGCATGTCACTGGAAAGGCCCTGGTGATATTTAAACATAACTGAGTGTGCACAGACCATTGTGAGAGAACTCTTTAGAGTGGCTACATCCCCTCAGTAGAGTTGCAGTACTGTGGTGCAGAAGTATAATTGTCTTCTTTGGTGCCTGGAGTGTCTTCTTTCCATGACAACAGACACATTTCACTGTCCAGTGCACTGGTTGGATAAGGATCTGGTTGCTCTATCTTGGCTGTGAAAGTCCTTTTAGTTGCTCAGTCCTGATCCTTTCTAGTTGCTGAGTTACACACTTGTCAGCCAGTGCTTGAGTTCTGACAGGTTTAACTGCTGTGTTTTACCCCCGTATGGATTCTAGCAAACTGTCTTGCATTTTTGACTGAAACTACTGATTCCCCATTTCCCTTCTGTAGAGATGACTGAGCATGTGCCAAATTGTTAGCTGTAACAGTTTGATTTATTATAGTAGTTTAAGTTGGATTTATGCTGGTAAATTGGGCTGTAAGCAGGAATATTTCTGGCACAGGAATTTTTTTTCTGGAGCAATCAATGGCAGTACGTGACCAGGAGGACTTCTGAGAATAACAGCTCTTAAAACCAATATAGCTGATCCTGAAAAGTTCTTTAAGAGTCAAGTGATAGCCAGTGTTTACATAAAACAAATTTCAAAGGGCTGAAATTACATATGATCCTGTAAATTGAATAGGCTGTGGACTTGTAATTAGTCAAAGGCTTTGAAGTTATCAAAACACTGAATTTATAAATCTTTTTGTCACAGTTCTAATAAGTAGTAGGATGTAAAAGACTGAGAAACTTCTGCTGATGCAGGAGGGGTTTATTCTTGACTTTTATTTAAAAGCAGTGTCTGTGAGTTAAAAATATGACTGGATTCTAAATGATTTTAAGTTTAGAAGTTGTGTTGCTTTTTGTGCCTTGAACCACCTGGACAGGAGTTGTCCATTATGATACGAAGGCACATATCAGCTTATTCTTTTTGAAAAAGGAGGCTTGTTAGGAAATTGTAGTAAGATTTCTATTTTGTTTCATTTGGATGACTTAATCTGCACCTTTTTTACCCTGTCACTAGACTGTAATATAGCATATAGGAGATGTTACTTTAGATACCTCGGGCAGAAATACGTGCTTCAGATGATCACATGCACACGCTTAATTCCTATTGTAAATTTTATTCCTACTAAGTTCTAAATACATTCTTCATTTTGAAACTTCTTCAAGATTAGTATATCCTAGAACATTACTTTTTCTACATCCTGTGTGCTTAAGTACTAAACAGGGATAACCATTTGTGAAGATGATCTAAAATACATTATATATCCAGTCAGACTGTCTCCTTTGCTATGTAATTTGGGAGCTAACCCTGAATTTAGCAAGGCTGATCTTTCACTAAAGAAGCAGGATTCAGGTTTATAATCCTTTACAAAATTGTGTTAATGCTGAGATTTGAAACTAAGGTAGGACAGCTTATCATCCACAGCTTTGCCTTCAGAGTGACGGAGGCATTTCTTGTGTCCAGTTCTCAGTGTTTCATACACTTTGTGGTGGCTTCAGGACATGAGTGCATATGCATTTTTTGTTCTTGTTTATAATGTTTGATGCTGTTAGAAGTTACATGTCTTTAGACCATGAGTTAAAGGTCACTTTTGTCATCTTCCTGAGGTACCTTTTTCTGTTTCCACCCCTACTTTTTATTTTAATGGAAGGAGTGAGGAGTAGATACACAAGTATGCATATGAATTGGGAATTCAGTGTTGCAAGCAGAGTACCTGTAGGTCCTCTTGATTTCAAAAAAGAATTTTTTCTGTATTTAGAATTTGGGGTATCACTTGCAAGATGTTTGGTTGGAGAACAACCTTCTTAGCTTTGGGAAATGAAAGTGATCATCTCTTTAAGATCTTGAGAAAAGCTTTATTGTAACAAAAAGGGCAAAGTGGGCTGTGAAAGGGTGTTATCCCATTAGAGTTTATTGACAATCATCTTTGTATTAGGAAGTGTATTTATAGCTTATAGAAGACACACAGTTCTTTTAAACAACACTTCAAATTTATTATGTGTGTTTTTCTTTATTGTCTTGGGAGTTAAATATTGCAATTCCTTGGTAGTGAGAATAGACTGTGGCAATTGTTCATTTCAATGCATATAAAGGAAAATAGTGTGATTTGAAAATAGGTTTAATAGTGGTGCTGTGTAATCTAGAGTTTGTTAAACTTTGAGATATTAAAAAAATACATATTTTTATGCACTTATTTTTACTATAAAGCTTCCTTTGGATTATCAGCAAGTAAAAATTCAAGAATGTGCCATGGTGTTACATCAAGACATGGGTCATACAGGCATGGATAGTCTTGCAATCTTGGAATAAAATATATTAACTTACAGGAGACTGCTATCCTGGGTCATGTTTCTGCATGCTGGTAGTTCTAGTGTCCATTAAAAGAAAAGATAGTGTGAGTGATTAACATGAACAATATGCTTTCCTACATAACATTAATTAAATAAAGCCAAGGACTGAATTAATACAATGAAAGCATGATAAGTTAGTAAAGAACTTTTTATATATATTTTAGAATATACTCTACAAATACTAGCTTACTTGGAAAGTGATAGCTGCTTGGACTATAATTAATATCAAATCTTTCCAATGTTCTCATCTAAAATTAGGATGGGTCTATATGAGACTGAGCATGATTGTTGTCTTGTAGAAGTCTTGTATACCTTTTTGATGTTAATACATGTAATATAATTTTTTATTGTTTTGCCCTGTTAAAGCTTAATCTCGGAGAGGATATTGTGAAAGTTGTAATCGATTGGAGCAAGCTTCAGAGCACATCAGCACTTCAGCCATCCTTGCTCTTTAGTGCACTTCAGCAGCATATTTTATGTTTACAGGTAAATATTTCATGGGACACATTTGCCTTGACAAAAGTGATCAACAACTAAAAGTAATCTCAACTGTAAAATTCCAATAATTTTCTTCTTATATTACTGTGTTCAATAAAAAAGGATTGAAAAAGTATTAAATGCTTGGGATTCCACTATGCTCCATAGGTACTCACATTTATGGATTTTTCAGATTAGTGGTGGGAATAGCCACTGTAGGTGAGCAGGCTGAATAAATGCAGCCTCATTGATTTCTAGACTTGCATTGTAAATGTGATACATTTCCATCTATGGTGGGTTATAATTAAGCAATAAGACACGGCAGGTGTGTGTCATGCTATGATAATGATTCCATGCGTTGGGTGAGTTTTGAGGCTCATAGAGTGCTTTCAGTGGTTCAAGAAGTGGCATTATCCCAGCATGACACATCCTGGAGTGTCTTACTGCAATTAAATATATTTTCGACGTAGGTTTTTTTTTTTTTAAAGAGTAATTTCTTTGACATTAATGTCTCATCTTGCCAAGTAGCCAGTCACCATTACTGTCATTTCTTTTAACTATTTGAAACTTTCCAACCCTGCCAAAAGTAATTTAGTTGCATGGCAGGGAGGGTTAGCAGTTTGTCAGCTGATAACTGAGCGTTTTGACCTTGATAGTTCATATGTAAAAGATGGGATTTGGGTACTACTATTTTGCTTCAGCTAGTCAATGAATTGAGGTGCCTAGTACTGAGAGGATGAAAAGGGAAATTTCTGTATTTTCTTGTCTGTAGGTAAAAGAAAGACCCTTTGTTTTCCAGACATCCACCAGATCTTTGGTGTGATGAGCAGAAAGAGAAAATATGCAAGATAAATGCAAATAAAATTTACATCCAACATGTAAGAATGCTGCAAGTGGGAATTTGATTCCATTTCAGAAAATGTGACTGCTAAAAATCATGTTGTCTTTAAAAAAATTAAAATAATCTCTAGAGAGGAAATAAGCAGTAAAATTCAGACTAGATGAAACTGATGGAAATGAAAAAGAGACAGGGACATATATATATGTACTGAGGTTTTGATGTTACATTGTATGTAGGAGTTACTGCGGTAAAATAAGCTTTTTTTTTTTTTCTGCCATAAATGTCAGTGCCTTTTCTCATTTAATTTCATGAGCTAAGTAGATAATCAACTGTGTCAAGCAAAGCATGTGTTCATGATAATGCCTATGTATTTCATGTCTGTGTTCTCTCATTCACTTGGGCAACTACGGTTTCAAGTGGAGAATGTAGTGCTGATGTGATAAAGGCTTTACAGTGTAAGAGCACCGGATTTCATGTTAAGGAGGAAAAATACTAAGCCTTACTGTTCTGAGTAAGCATTTGAATGACATGTTAATTAAGTGGCATTGATGCCAGCAATTGAAGCTTTGATTTAGCTAGTAATACCGGAGTATGGGCAGATTTTCATAGAAATTTGGGAGTTTTCCTCTACAAACCTCTAAAAGACAGGTCAAAAAGGTCAGAATTGTGGTGTGCACAATATTTGGAAATTCTTTTTAATCTTATTACTGTTTTCCATCAGAGGAAGATGTTGTAATTCCCAAAATTATTTCCATTAGTCTGGAAATTGTAATAGTACTTGTCTTCTTGGCTTTGGGACTTTTGGACTTTTTTAACACTAATACACTGTTTTCTTTGTTCAGCCTCTCTTAGAAAAGCTCCAGTCATTGATCAAAGAGGAAAATACAGGCCATGTTGAACCTGGAGGTAAAACAGAAAGCCAGACAAGTTTAGATGTTTATGATGGTAACAGTCAGGCTGAAGAAAACTATGGAAGTTATGACTTGAGAGATCTGAAGGATGCTCATTTTAATTTTGATCCAGAAGTGGTCCAAATAAAAGCTGGAAAAGCAGAAGTAAGTGATCTATGTGAGTTTAAAAACAGAAAAATGAAAGACCTTTCTAAATTTTAAAGAATGAAATAGATATATGCCATCATGTTTATTACCTGCAGATTGACAGGCGGATATCAGCCTTCATCGAGAGGAAACAAGCCGAGATCAATGAAAACAATGTCAGGGAATTTTGCAATGTTATTGATTGTAATCAAGGTAACTGGCTAGCCAGACTTTAATCTTCATAGTAATTTAAGTTGTGGGGGGCGGGGTTTTGTTGGTTTGTTTTGGGGTTTTTTTTTGGTTTGGTTTGGTTTTTTTTGTTTTTCAAAAGCACTAATCTATATTTAAAACAGAACTTTTTTTTCAAGAGTAACGTTGTTTTAAAATTTAGAACTTGCATGGGCAGTGCATATGTCAGATGGAAAAATAAATTCAGAGTAGTCACTGGATGACAATGTTTAATGCATCCTGTAAAAGATTCTATTTATTATTATGTTAATTTTAAGAATTGCTATCTTAGATCAGATGATTTTGTAGCTATTGTTCCCAGTGTTTTTGTAGCTGTTGTTCCCAGTGTTTTAACTAGGTGTTCCTCCCAACGTAAATGGAATTGCAATTCAGAAATGTCTTGTGACTTGCATATTCAAATTGAAGTTAATTTAGTGCTAGTTAAATTACAAAGAAGTATTTCTTACAACGAATTTGAATTACTAGCTACTTGAAATGACTTGTTCTTTTTAACATTACTCACATTGTAGTACAATTGGCTGTATCTGTAACCAATCTTAAATCCATCTGGCAGACTGGATCCCATCTACAGTATCAGTAACTGTAGCCAAATGCATCTTGGAGGTTAAGACAGTTTTACATACATAACTACACAAGTAGTACAGAGATATTTTCTAAGTACCTGTGAACCTATATGTGCATTGTCTCTGTGAGGTACTTAAGCTCTTAGAGATCAAAGCTTATTGTTCAGTAAGCTTTGTAGAGAGTTTAACTGCTTGAATGTTAGTTGGGATGCAAAGGACAGCTGAAGTTTAGTAGAATATGCTAGATAGTGGAATATGTTTCCCAAAATTGTTAATTATGTACAGAAGAATTGATAATAAGACTGGTCTCATTGTTCAGGCGTAATAAAATATGTGTAGAGCTTTGGTGAAATGAACAGAGATTTCTATGGAAATAGAAGCATTAGAATAAATTAAGGTGGTCCATGCTATAGGTTTTATGGTTAGGTAAATGAAAGAAGTCACATGGATCAGAATAAATGCAGAAATGTTTAGGAAAGAAGGCTGATGAGTAGATCAGTCAAAAAATAGGAGAGTTTCAGAAAAGGACATAAAACCAGAATAACAATGGTAAGCAGGAAAAAGGCTTCTGTACAGGAAGAAGGAAATAATTTACAGAGAAATGCAGTGAAAAGTAAGAACCAAATAAATTTGGTCCTGATCCAGTAAACTTCTATTTACACGTGTGAATACATTTATATGAGTGACTTACCCAATTAAAAGCAGTAAGTTCATGCAGGTGTGTAAAACTATTAATGGGCAAGTGTTTATAGAATGAATTAAATATTCCTGATTCTTTTTATTGTTTGAAGCATTTTAATTAGATTTGTTTAAAGCATCAAAGTTGATGCTGGTTAGCATATTTTCAATTATAAATACATAATTTGGACCTTACTTGTTATATCATTATTTATTTAGAAAATAGCTGTGCCAGAACAGATGCAATTTTCACACCCTATCCTGGATTTAAAAGTCATATAAAGGGTAAGCAACTTTTCTGATACCCATTTAAGTGTCCAGATATAACAGCACTGATAAGTTTTTGATATCAGAACTTTTTTATAGAATGCTCAAAAATGCAAACTTAATGTATTGGGGGTTTTTTACTCTGGTGAATACTTTTACATCTTCATTTATGTCTTCAAGGTTTTAAATCCCTTAGCTGCTTCACTAAATGAATGTTTAGGCACTAAAGACCAAACAAAATATTTTTGTTTTGGTCTTTAGTGCCTAACCATTATTTTCATTGTCTGAAAGGAAATATGGAAAAGATAAAGCAGGACAGGGAAGCTGAACAATACCTAGTTTTTCTTCTAACGTGAAACAATCAATAAGGAATTGAGATTAGATAGGATTATCTTCTATTTTTCTTTAGTTGGTGCAAGTGTATTGAAACAGAATATAATTTTGGGACAGTGGAAGTTCTAAGACATAGATTTATAAGAAGTGACAAGCTGGGGAATGAGTTTATCACTGCATTATGTTTTGGAAAGGAATAAGTAGTATAGAAATTATGTCCAGCAGAAGTTGTGTGTCAAATATTGGTTGTTCATCTGCTGCTCTCTAGGTGTACACAAGTTACCTTTTAGAAACAAACAAAATACCCAAAATGAGGATGAAAGTAACCCTGTTTTGCATTGTTGAGAGTGGTCATATTGAGTTATCCACTTGATATTGCTCCTAGAAGCCAATTAATTATTTTGAATTCTGTAAATTAAAATTATAGTGTAAAGCAAAATAATAAGTATTGAAAAGTATGGTGAGCTAAGAAGGAAATGGGGAAGTGAGTTTGATTTTAAAATCTTTCACAAAGAACCTCTTTCAGTAGTCACTGTTTTTAACTGAGTGCTAATTTGTTGGTTGGATGGCAGCATAATACAGGAAAAAAGGGAAGTTTTCATTTCAAGGAACAGTTCATAACTGAAATGTGAAAAACACTTAGAAAGGAATTGGAAGTAAAACCAGCATAAATTCAAGCAAGAATGTAGCATGTTGTACTATTGAAGGTGTATGTATGTAGGATGGTGTATGAGTGTGTGTGCTTCACTGTCTAGAGCTGCCAATACAGTCTTTAAATCTGCAGTATGCTGCAGTAGTTCTATGAGGAGAACTTAAGAAATTACTCTGATTTAATGAGAAGTGAGCAAAATCTTCTGATGAAGACATGGGTAAAAGATAGTCCTAGAGGCAGCTAAGAATCATGAAAGCTTTCATCCAGATGACAAAAATTAGAAGTGACTTCCTTGCTGAGGTTTGTATTGCTTCTTCAGTTGTGTACCTCTCCTCATCTTCATGTATTTATGATGCTTCCTGTAATACTGGGTCCGGCCTCTTTGCATTCACCGCTCTCATGTGCAACTGCTGACATAGATATCAAGGTTTCTGCTGTTTATCAGCAGCTGATGACAAATTCTTGACACTGCCATTCTACATGAATGTATGAGTAATTCTTTTGCTTTGCATATGTAAAATCCAGGGATTTTGTTAGGTTTAGTTACTTACGCAATAAAAATAAGAAAATGCTTTTACTTGAACTTTTGATCTTACTTCATATGCAAGACTTCTGTAAAACTGATTTAACGCAGTTTTTTGTGCTTCAGTATTTTGATTCTTTTAGTTAGATCTGCTTTGTGTTTCATGTGCATATATGTGAAATTTATTTTCTCTTTACCTAGTTTCTAGGGTAGTAAATACGTATGGACCTCAGACTAGGTCTGAAGGAATGCATGGGTCCAGTCACAAAGCCAGTGTACCTGTGCATGATTGTGGAAACCAAGCGGTTGAGGAGAGATTGCAAAACATTGAAGCACACTTACGGTTACAAACAGGTTTGTATGATGTTATCATTTTGACATTGGTGTGCCATTTTATACTATAGTCTTGATTACTGTCGTGGAACTGAGCAAGTCTATAAAAACTGATGCTGTAAAAAAAGTGTCTAAATCTACTGAAGGGTTTTGTTCACCCCAAGTACAGTGATCTAATGTTTAGTGTTTTATGCCCAAAACAGAACCCAGGTTGGTGCCCAATTTGAGTTGCTGAGTTAGCAAATATATAATTTATGTGGTGGCAAATAAGAGAGAGGCTCATCAGAACAGGATTTAAAATAATATGGAATATCTGGAGATTGGGGTTCTCCATAGCCACTGGAGTCCTGCTTTGACCCACTTAACAGGAAAAGCTGAGTTTAGGACCAAGGGCTGCTTCATGGACAACTCGTGGGCTGGTGGTAGAATCAACAAAAAGGATGACCTGAAACTTTTTCCTAAAGTTGAAAAATGTTTCTTGAAATAACGTTTAGGCATAAAGCTTAATTCCCAGAATGTGGGAAGCTTGTTGTCACTACTTCTCTTTAGGCCTGCAAACATGAGTCCATACCTTTCATTAAATAAATGCCATAGCTGTCAGGCTACTGATGTTTTTCAGATTTCAGTTGCTTTTCAGTTGCTTTCCTTACCCCAGCCTGGTTTTCCATAATACGGCACTGAGGCACAATGAGGCACTTACCAAGGAGGAATTAGTATTTTTCTTGAAAATTATTTTCAGAACAGAAGCCAAATCTCCATCTAGTTAAGTGAATTTTCTACACGTGACACTGCAGACACACTTGATTTTTTTTTTTTTTCTTCTGAATATTGAATAGATGCCAATCCATTATCTTAAAAATATTTGGAACATTGACTAGCTTGCTGGATTCCTGTGACTGTGTAGTGGATTAAAGTTGTCTGGTAGCAAGGAGAGTGAGACATGCATTGATACTCTTGAGGCAGCAGTCAGAACTTGATGTTTAGCTCTATAGCTGTCTCAAAAATAAGCTGGCTTTTGTGCATAGAAACAGAATTTGGAAGTGGCTGGCCAGCATTAGGGTTACGATGTGTAACTTTGGAGTTTATGCATATCAGGGACAATGACTGGAGGTAGCTAAGGAGGGGTCCTTGTTTCCAGGTTGTGCCTCTAATAGGTGATCAAATTTTGTTTGAAGGAATGGGTCAGATAAACTATAGTATAAGTTAAGAAGATGGAGGCATGCAACACCAGCTCAATTCCTGTTCAAATCAGCAGTCATGGCGAACATCTCAATATTATTTGATGCATGCCCCAGCAGCTGTGCAAAAAATACTCATCTGAGCAGTAACATGCCTTCACTACCTGTTCCACCAGTTTTTGCTTCCAGCAACAGAAAGAGTTAATCTTGACTTGCTGGCTGTTTTTCAGAACAGCTTCCAGTGCTAGTACTGCTCTTTTCCCTTTACATTAAAAGAAAGCAATATTAAGAGTAATAGTTAGCCAATTCAATTAGTAGGTGCTCAGTGTTGAGTAGAGAGCACAACTGAAGGAGTGAAGCTACCTGCACAATTGTTTCTTTGAAAGGAGAAAATAGATGAATGGCAAAAAAAGAAAAAAAAATTAAACCCCACACCCCACATTAGTGCTGTTGTGGTCATTTGTGGAATAGAACTGTCTTGTCTAACAGACCCAGATATAAAAGGAAATGGGTGTCAAAACGTAAAAGCTTGCTATGGCCTTGCTTGTCAGTAAAGTTTGGAACCAGACTATCATTTAAGTTAGAGTAGCCAGTACTTAGTTGTGATAAACAGTTATTTCATATAGTTACTTCATTATAGACTACTATGGAGTGCAAATAAGATGCTTGCTAAGACAGATCTGATCAGTTCCATTTTTACATGAAGAAACAAGCCCAAGCTGCTGTAGTATAGATGAAAACAGCTTGAGTTGGGATTTTTTTGGTTGTTTTTGTGGTGTGAGTGGGTTTTGTTGTGAGGTTTTTTTTTGTCAGGGTGATTCTTGGGTGAGCTTAGGTCTTTTTTGTTTGTTTGGTCATTTTTTTGATGTTTTTTTTCCAGACCTCTGTTATTCAATACACACATTCCCCACTCCTGTTCTCCCATCTATGGTCAAGCAAACGCTGTTCTTGTGACAAGAATTCATGTGTGGTCTGCCATCCTATCTGCTCTCTCCTAATGCTGGTGTCAGCTTTGAAGTGACATTTCATGACCAGTGTATTGCAAAGAGTGATCATTAGTTGTTTCAGGGACCTTGACAGACATACTTCAGCCAACTACATGAAGTTGTCTTACTGCTTTCATTGACTACACTGGCTTATCAATCAGGTTTTACCCCAAATCATATTAATTATACTTCCTTTATATTATCCCATCCATTTATTTTGTTCAGCTGCTGGTTGATAGCTAATCTTGAAGAATTCAAATGTCAGACTTGAAATCTTTAGTTAAATAAATTTTTACGCACTTTTCCTGATCTCTTTGCGTTACTATTATGTATTTAGGTGGTCCAGTACCAAGAGACATTTATCAGAGAATTAAGAAGCTTGAAGATAAAATCCTTGAGCTGGAAGGACTGTCTCCTGAATATTTTCAATCTGTAGTAAGAAATTTTCTTACCTTCTGTCAGTATGTCTAAATGTATTTATGCCTTTTGTGCTTGATTCTTTGATGTACAGAGAAAAAATTTAAACTCTGAGGGCAGAAACTTTTAATAAACAGCTCTGGCTTGGTGTAGTGGTTATGTTACATTTGGACCATCTAATCAAGTTCATATTTACCTAATTTCTCACTCAAAAGAGGAAAGTATCTGTTGGGGGGAAAAAAATTGCTGCCACCCAAGCTTAACTAATTTGTAAGCAATGTGTCAGAAAGTTTGTATTTGTCCCCCTTGCCTTAAGATCTGAATTGCTTCTTGTGTCAAGAAAATTGACTGAAGTTTTGATTTTTGATACAAATCATTAAAGGCTTGAAACAGCTGAAATAATTTGGGCTTCTGTACATGATCTGATTGCTAACGATATGTGAATAGCTTCCGAAAAGATGAGAGAGTAAACTGTTTGAAAATGGCTTCATGTGATGCTGTGACTTAGTTTCCTTTATTTCTGGTTTTCAGGCAGAGCTCTGTCCCTCTCTGAATAGTACATCTTAACCTTCACTCACCAAAGGATATTAGGACAAAGAGAACACTAGTTGTTACTACATTAGGCTCTGTTTGACTGTAGAAATTTCTTGTCTGTTATCTTGCTCTTCTTTCCCCATGTAACACTAAAAATGTCTCTTTTACTGTTGATTGCAATTTAATTTATATCTTCTCCCTTGAGACTAGCCAAAGAAGAGTCAGTTAATAAAAATCAATAGCAATAGTACACATTTTTTGTTTAATTTTTAAAATTTATTTTGGAGAAGAGTAAGGTTCTTTATTTGTGAGGCTATTCCTTCAAGTGGCTGAAAACCAGAAGTTAAAACATACACTTTCACAAGCTGAGATTTCTATTGAAAATGCTTTAGGATCTCCAGAATGCGGATGAGGGAAAAAAATTTGATGGTGGCAATAGTAGTGTTGCACAGTAATTAGCACATTTTAGCTGAAGTTTTGCATAAATATTGGTGTGGATATAGGCAAATTTTAGGGACGAAAATATTGACAGTTTCAAAAGCTCAATTCTGTCTGAAGGAAGCTTCAGTTAAATTGATAGTTGTTGACTGCCAAGTGTGGAGAAGCTTCAACAGCTTCTGACTGCTCTCCAGTAGCATTTCTCATGATCCAAAGTACTTAATTATAAAAAACGTTTCTTTAATCCATGGAATGGCAGTCAGTGGGGGTTTTTTATACTTTAAAGACTCTTAACAATATTGTTACAGAATTATTTGTGGTCTTCTGTCAGTGCAACATTAAGTCTGTTTTGATTCTCTTTTCTTCAGAGCTGTTCTGGCAAGAGGAGAAAGGTTCAATCTCCCCATGTAAGTGCTATTAACTCTTGTTTTTCTTAAGTTTAGGATGTTTTGAGTGGAAAGTAAGCAGGAGTTCTGTGAAGCAAGTATGTAAGTTCTCAGAAGTAGCTGCATCAACATTGAATAGCTTGCTGTCAAAGAAGGAAGGAGACAAAAAGCTAATGGATGTTAGAATGAAATGAGTCTTCTAAGAATACATACTAGAGTTTTCACCAGTTAGGAGGATGATTGAATAAAACAAATCTATAATGCTGTTAATCAAGCTGGGAGTAACAGGCAATTTCTGTATTCTAATCAGCCCTCATTAATGTCTTCCATTTTTGTTTTTTGGCATAGTGGTTTTTGTTGATTTAAAAATTATTTTTCAATTTGCTTTATTGGTTTATGAAAAGACAAAAGTAGAAATGGCTGGCTTGGCAAAAGTACTGCAGAAAGACCCAACATTATAGCAGATATTAACCTGTCAGTAAGACTTGGCATTTTCACACCACCATCACATAAGAGAGTGCATTTACCGTGTGCCTGATACAAGAGAGAAGTTATTGGTGCAGGTGGGACCATGGCTGGAACCTTGTCTGCTCCTAGCTATCACCCTTGGAGACAAATGGACTGGGAAGAGTGCTTAGAATGAGATATGGGCCATCTGAGACTTGAGAAGGTAGGCTTGTTTAGGAAAAAAAAAGTCCTGCATAGGGTGAAATATTTTTATAAAAAGGATGATGACCAGCTTTTGTAAGAAAACATAAAAAAATTATCAGGTTAAGTGGTACATAGGAGCTTTATGTTGGGCAGTAGCAAAAAAATCCCTTTAGCTGTAAACCCAAGTTCTACAAAATGTAAGTAGTCTCATCCAGTGTTTTAACATGAAGGGATTTCTTAGGATTTTTTATGAGCAGACTAAACAAGCATCTAATAAAAGTAGCATGAATGTATTGATCCATGATTAGGACTGACTTTCTTGCAAGTTTACATTCTTTTTCCTTTAAATGTAAAAAGGCAAAGACTAGATTCAGACAATTCTGCAGAAGTAGTTCTATCACTTAGTACAATATGCAGTGACCTCAAGTATCAAGTGATAAGCCACTTCTCTAGCAATTACAAGATGTAAATGATTGTGATTTTTATTTTGTTCTTTTAGCAGAGCTATTCACTTGCTGAACTTGATGAAAAGATCAATGCTATAAAACAGGCATTACTGAGGAAAACAAAAGAAAGCAAGTTCAAGGAGGCTGAGCAGCTTCTTCGATAAAAGTGTTTTCAGAATCCTCATCGTGATTTACACATACCTAAACCATAGACCTGAGCAGTGTTCATCAGAAATGACTAGCAATGAAGACAAAGCATGCATATAAGCTCCCTTTGGATGATCTTGAAAGCTTTCTTTCAGAGTAACTTGTTTAAAAGCAGCCTTATTAATGAAATAGTTACTTTAAAATGAAGACTGTTTCAGGAATGTCATTCTAATAATCCGTTCCCTTCTGTTATAAAGGAGGACTGCAGCATTATTTGTATGTGAAAAGTCTTAAACTGCACACAAAAGCTTCATCTCACTTGTTATTCTTGGTGACTAAGTATTCAAAAGACTATCTTTTGGATACCGTTCATGTAAGTAGTTTGCACAGATTTGTGAAATTCAGTTAAATACTTCCTCAGAAATACACTGACTTTGGGAAAAAAATTACCTAAATCTTGCAGAACGCATGCTTACTTGTGGGGCTTTTTCTGTATTTGTCACTGTTTTCACAGCTGTTAGAAATGCACCAAATTGCATTTGTGTGACAGGTGTTTATGGAAACCCTATAGGTGTAAATAAAACAACTGTTCTTCACTTTTTCAGTGTCTTGCGGGAATTGAAATTTCGTAACGTGTTCACATAATGCATTCTAACAATCATCCTAGAGGAGCATGCCAGCAAGGCATCAACTTTCCTTCCATATGCATGCTTACATGACTGAAGCATGGATGCAATACTAAAGTCTGACCTTTGGCCAGACAGTGAAGTGAGATTGTGTTGTGACTTTTTGTTTGGTTTTGTTTGTTTGTTTTTTAATAAACCATTTTCTATTTATATAAGTTCTGTTTACTGTCTGTCATTATTTCAGTTTAGAAGAAAAGTAGCTGTTACTGGGACAGTTTCATGTAAACTGCTCTGCTTAGAGCAGTCATATTGCTGATGTCCCTGTATTAGTCTCCGTGACAGGTGTTGTGAACAGTACTGACTTGACACAGCCTTTGAAGAATAGTAGATGTTTTCTGTGACCTCATCATTTTATCCAGAATAACATTTGTTACAGCAACTGCAGCTAATGTTTCTCTGGAGATGAGCCAGCAGAGATGGGAGAGAAGGCTGCTTGAGCTCTTGTCCTGGCTCCAGGAGGAATGACAGCATGATGGTAACCTCTAAGGTGCTGCTTGTCCTTCCAGGAAGAGATCTGAGTGCCTCAGATAGGGCAGTGGATATGAAGAGGTAGTATTGCAGTTGAAGAGAGTTGTGTGCATTACATATCAGTACAGTATCCTACAGAGACAACTTTTGTTACATGAAGCGTTGCCATTGTTGAACATCCTAACAGGATGTTTTATGAGGGATGTTTTGGTGAAGCAGCACAATGAGCGCAACTTTTACTTCAAGTAGATAAGCTTTACTTCTTTTTATGGTCCTCTGGCCCAGGAGCCATAGCTCCAAAGAGTACAATGTATAGTTGCTACACCATATACTTCAAAGAGTGCTTGAAAGAGTGGTAGAAGGTGGTTACAGGGCCAGGAGGAATGGCCAAAGGGATGTAGCTTTTATAAAGCAGTAGCCTCCACTCATGTGCATCGTAATACAAGTACTGGTAGCACATGGTGGCATGAATAGCTGAGGGAACAACAGCAGATGTACTCTGATGGTAATTTATTAACACCACATAATTATCAAATACATGTGACAGACAAACTTGATAAATGTTATGTGGCATTCATCTTGCTTTGTTCCTAGTCTCTCTTTGCCATTTTTTGGTTTCAAGTTCTTACTTTCTTGAATGCTCAATGCCAATGTGCCTGTACTGCAGAAATTCAGGGGGAAGGTATTCTCTGCTTTGAGCTGAATGTTAAATGTCCTTGTGTACTTCAGAGGTCTGCCAAGCTGTTGGAAGCTTCCCTTCCTCTGCTGTCTGACTTTATGTGAAGAGGCATAGAGGAACAGGATGCTTTGCTGTGGTTCAGTGCTAGTGGTCTTAACAGTTTATCTTTCCTTGCCTTTTGTCTCCCTGGGTTTTACCTTCTGTGATTAACTTCCACTGTCAGGACTGTCTGCAGAAAGATCAGCTCTCACCACAGTCCCATAATAAAGTGGATGCAGGTTTGACCTCTTATACCAGAACTTTTTCCAAAACTACACGTTCTCCTGTTCTTCCTCTGCATCTGAAACACTCCAGTGCTTGCTGATAAGTGCAGCTGCAGTACTGTAGTCTGAGAGGTAACCAAAGATTAAGCAAAAGCAGAGGAAGTACTTACTATCCTGTTGATATGTCTCAACATGTAGACTACAGACTGAGAGAGTAGGGGGTGGGTACTGATGCTTACAAAGCCTCTCAAATGTCCACATGTTGAAGGTAAGACAGACTTTAAATAAACAGCACACTTGCTTGTGAGCCTAAATCAATGAAGAATCTGCTTTATGCTAATTATTTTAATGGCAGTGGATTTGCTCACGGACTGAGATATCATCTTACAAGAAAACTAGAAGAAAAGTTTCTCAAATTACTTGCAAATTAAAGACCTCTGGACTGACAGGCAGGGAGAATGCCTGTTGCTGTACAACAGATGTTTCTGCCGTGATGCAGACAAGTAGAGATGTCCCCACAAAAGCATTTACATTCTTTCACAGGCAAACTTCAGAGAAATATACTGCTGCACTCACACCCTTCCATCCCCGAGAGAAATGCAGCAGATGGAAGCTTAGCAAGAATCAAAGGAAGCCTGAGCCTCTTGCCATCAGGCAGAAGGAGGGGACCTAAAAGAATGGGAAGGGTTGGAAACAGGTCCCTGTTTGGAAGGCAGGAGAATGCCCTACCAGCCTCTCTTGCCATCTCAGGTGCTCTTGTGGAATTGGTATGAGATTCCAGAACTTGATAATCAAGCAAATGATAGTGAAGGAGAAGGTCTACCCAGGGGCTCACCCAGAGCAAGTCAGTCAACCAGACATATTGCAACTATGGGTTTTAAGGAAGAAAGAATGGTAATTGTTGTAGTGATTTCCTTCTCAGGGAAACAGGGCCCTGTGTGCTGTCTGGATCCTTCCCAAAGTCTGCTGCCTCCCTGGGGTTCAGCTAAGAGATGTTACTAGGAGATGAGTAACATGTGATTATTACCCACTTCTGATTGACTGGGTTGTCCGTGATGAGGCAGAAGAGAGAAGTTCTAGGGCAGTTTAAAAGGACTTCAGGATGCTAATGTAACTGGTTGAAGGGATAGGAGGACAGGTGGTTTCCCTCAATCCCTTTAGTAACAGGGAAGAATGATAAAAGTGAGCTTTTGCCTTTCCAATTTTCACTGAAATTACTTAATGGCATCCTTGTACTCTTCCTGAGTTGCCTGCCCCTTTTTCCAAAGGGTATAAACTCCTGTTTTTCCCCTGAGTTCCAGCAAAAGCTCCCTTTTCAGCCAGTCTGGTAGTCTTCCTTGCTGGCTTGGCTGTGAGCACATAGGGACAGCCTGCTCCTGTGCCTTTCAGATTTCCTTCTTATAGTATGCTAGCCTTTAAGCCACATGTTAATCAGGTGGGTTCTCCTGTTTCTTTTATCATTCTTCCCTGTTACCACCCAGATTTGGGTTACACAATATTAATTCTGTATAGAAGGTGTTCCCATTTGGGAAATCTTGCACCAAAGGTAACTGCAACCAATTGCAGGATATATCACAAGGTTCAGATGAAATTCTGTGAACTTTTCCCTCATATGTCCAATTAAAATTGTAATGAAAATGAACATATTAAGTAATTAGGAATTGCATTGTTTAATTAACTTATCCAGAACAGGGTTAGCATTGTTTTAGTGTACAGATATTGCACACTATCAAAAACTGCAACTTTACTGTGCTGTAAACTCACTGGAAAAGAGAGAATGACCATCATATGTATGTCCTGCTGGAGAGAGATTGCAAAGCATTCCAGTTTGCCAAGGAACTTATCTGAGCTGTGTCTCTACTGCCCTGGTGTTTGCAAGGAGCATACTTTGAAGGAAATGCTAAAAATCCCTGTAGCCAACCAAGAAATGAAAGGATAGCTTTGTTTCCAGTGCAAGAACTCAAGACAGCCTTTTATCCCAGCTTCAATATAAAAATTCACATATAAAATTCTGTCTCCTTATTTATTCTTACCTGAAAGCTGATCTATTGATATTTCCAGGTCTTGTCAGAGTCCTGGTAATAGCCTGTGTTTCACACTGCACCTCAGTTATTAAGGGCTTCCAGTTACAAGATAGAAAGGATAATTGTACAGCACTGTAAATTTAGCATTAATTATTTGAGGAAAATGTCTAAGACCATCACTATTACAGCAAGAACATTTGTCTCACAGTGCTGTTTAGCACCGTGTGCAAGAGATGTAGTAAAATATTAGAGCTCGTGTTACTGTGCAGTTCTGCAGTGTGTGCATGATCCGTTTCCTTGCTTCAGGCTCCTCTGAGTAGGGAGCGATTCATCTCTAGGAGGCTAATTTCTTACAGTTGAGTGCAGGATTTTAATAAATAAACCCAAAAGTGAAGTGCCCTTTTGAACAGCCCTCATATCAGCAGGTAATATCAGTAATTTAGAAAACTCAAACCATTCACCATTCTATCCAATGTATTGTGATCAGTCCTGGATTATTTATTTATTTATTTAATACATCACAATTTATCTCTTGTTTTAATTAAGACCTTACAACAATACTGAGAAATTTTAACCCTGGAATGCTGAAAATTAATTTTTTGAAGGGCGAGCAGTCAAAATACCGAATAAAAGTAAATTTTTGATTGATCAGTTTACAAATCATTTGCACTGGAGAGAATAATTCATTTTATACAGTAGCAGTAGCCATTTTTTCCTCAATGACAGCCTAGAGAGAAGGCTTTGAAGGGGCAATAAAAAGTCTCTGGAAAGATTTCCTTACAGATACCTTTCCCTTGCCCCATAAAAGTGGGTGTTTCCCATAACCCTTCCTGTTGAAGAGTTCTCAAATGCTCCAGGCTTCTGTAGCTGTAGCTCTCCCTTCAGCCACGCTCACAGGAACCCACATAATCCTCTCACAACTGCTCGCTCTCTCAAAAATTGCATGGCAGAAAGTGGCTGAAACTATCCCCAGCCCTGCGGGTTCCTAAGGATCCAGGCAACCTGTCCAGAGGGGCTGGGCTGCACATTGCCTTTGCTGCCAGCATTGCACCAGCCCAGGTGAGTTCCTCCTGTGATTAGGAAACGGGTTTGATGACATCTCAGATAATCTTCCCACCCAAGAGCAGTGAGACCCAACTCAACGGGTCTCCAGGAATTAAGTTTTCTTGACATTTCTTCCTAGGAGATATGAATTTGACTTCTTCTGACTTTAAATGCTCTCTGATGGGGGAGAGGTGGGAGAACATAGAAAATCTAATGATTGAGAAACAGGAAAAGGGAAAGCACAACTTAAAACAACTACTTCTGTAGATGTAATGGAACTGCCTTGTCATGGACAAAACACTTAAAAATAACAATGAAAAGAATAGGCATTGTTTGAAGGTATTATTCAGAAATCATCTAAATTTTAAAGGTTAATTAGTGTAATTTACCCATCTTGATTATTAAAAAGGGTTATACATGAACAATAAACATAAAAGTTCAGTCCATTTTATTTCCACAGTTAATTCATCCACATCTGATTAGCTTTTTATGACCATCTAATTGATTTGTAGAATTCTGTCCATTACAGATGGGCTACTGTTCATGACTACTTTCATAGCATTTATATTATTGTTGCTCTGATTTTTATTCAAGGCCAAACAGAGGGGAATATAAGAGCGTGATGTTCACCTAAACATAACAATGACATTAAATTTCTATTTGGCTCTGAGACAAGAATAGATTTGTGGAGACAATCTACTATGAATACAAATAAGTTGTTTATACATAAATATAATAACATTTCTTACTTAATTATGAACTATTTCACCGGTTCTACAATATGCTGTTATCAAGTTTTGCAGCAACAGCCAGGCTAAATCAAATGTTACAAACTCATTTGGCTCAAAACTAGAATGATACACCTACTAATGCTTGTGAGAGAAAAAAAGCTATGCCTTTGTAGCCTGTTCTGTGATAATTCTAATAACCTAATAATATGTAGTCTCTTACACAGCTGTAAGAATAATATATGTAATGCATATGCTGCATTATTTCATACATAGTTAATATATGCAGAATTTTGCATTTAATGGAAACTGTCACTCCCCCTTGAGTCATCAAGGCTAGTGGAGGCTGGATAGCTGCTTCCCATCAAGGAGTCTCATCTCCTAGTGAAAACACATAGCATGAGCAAGTCTTCTCCAAGCTCTGGCCTGTAAACTTGTCTCTTGCTTTGTTTTGTTTCTGAGACTTCTGAGTATATCAGGAGTAGTATGAAAGTTCCGCACTGTAGTTACCTTTATACAGAAGAACTGTTGTCAATCCAGATCCTGAGTCATCTAAACTACTGAAGTAATGAAGAAACTTCCCTTAATTTCCTAGTACTCTAACCTCCCCTTTATGTACTTGGAGGCTCATGAATGTAACCTGTGTGTGTATCAGCAAGAAAGCAAGGTATCTGCAGAGTTAATACAGCAATGAAAGGCATACTTTTGTACACCTCTCGTTTGCATAAACTAACCAGATGCTTCTCTGGCCAAGAAGCTATATAGTATCCAACAAGCTCAAATCCTGAACTATAGCCTTTGCACAAAACTCATGAAAGAAAGAAAATATATGGATTGTTGCCTTCATGTATGCATTAATTTTTCTGACTTTGTTGTCACAAGTATAGCATCATAAAATGGGAGAGGAAGGCAGAAAGAGCCATCTATTCAATACTGAATAGACTGAACTACCACTGAGGGAAGGCAGCCTGTTGAGATTACACAGCTAAACAGATTCTACTGCCTCTAGCTTCAGTGACAGAGTGCAACATCACACTTCCTGAATTATCTGCCATGGTTTAACATGAGACAGGACAGGAATTCCTCACTGCAGCAGAAAACCTTCACTGACATGTTGCAACGGCTTATGACAAAACCATTTATTCATTGTGGGAATGAGAGACCTTCTCCTCTCACACTCATAATTCTCCATTAGTATATGTCCAAACAGCAAAGAAGGAAAAATACTACAAAATTAAGAGTATTTCAAAATCAGTATGAGAAAAGTTGCTAATTGCTTCTCACCCATGGAGAAACACCCTCCAGCACAGACTGAGGGATGCATCAGTTGCAAACTCACACTTGCAGGGAGTGTTTCATCTCCATTTTGGTTTTAAAACAGCATGTATCAAATGAAAACTCTTCTGGCCTGTGAATTTCCCTTTAATACAGGACATGTCTATATGGACTTGTCTTTTAGTTATGGCAAAAGTGTTTCACTGAGGGCCTCTAATGCAATTACAAGTCAAGCAAGCAGTGAACAGAAAAAAATAGATATAGCAAAGGTGAAAAGCTATTTCAAATGCAATTTGAAACAAGACAGAGAGTCAACAAGAGACAAAGTAAGGTTGTTCCAGGTATTGGAGCTGCAGAAGAGAAGACACTTACCCAGCACAGATAGCTATACAGGTAGAGAAGAGACCAGGGTGTTACAAGACGTGCCAAAGGAGAGTGCCAGAGATTGACCTTGCAGGATGCTACACAGAAGGGCTGTTAGCACAGAGGAGATGAAAACAAAGAAAAGCAGTCTGACAGGAGAGGAAGGAACCAATTCTGGTTACGTGACTCTGACAGGTTGCTGCTGCTGCAGGTTGCACAGACACCAAGAAGTCTAAAGGTTATCAGGTCATTAAATGCATACAGGAGAGCTGTTTCTGTGCAGAAGAAAACCAGACTATTAGTCCCTCAGAACCTCTCAGAAAAAGGTGTTTCTGACTCCTAGCGACACAGAGATCCATGATTCTGCCTGCAACGGCTACACGCTTCAGGAACCAATTTTCTCTCAAGTAATATCAATGTTGCAGCTTATAACAAGGGTTCAGGGTTCTTGGAGGATTAATTAAGAAAGGAATCAGCTTCACAACCTAGTTTTTATGGAGATTGTACAGTCATTTTTGTAACTCCATTGACTATTATTTGTTACAAAATATTTGTTATATCCTTTTGCTATATCCTGACTATATCAGTCATCCAAAGACTGCTGCGTGGCAACACTGAACATTACTTCCTTGTGTCCTTCCGAGGGAAAAAATTTAGTACAGCAAGATTTAGAAAAACAAGTTTAGCAGGTACTAATCACCAAGAACATAGCATACCTTCATAGCAAGAAAGAAATCCTGCCATCCTTCTCACCCTATCCCAGAATGCTCCCTGTGACTCCACCTGCTTTGTATTTATTTTAGTCACTCCCATTCTTGACAAGTTAGCTATGCAATCATGGGTCCCTTTCCCACCTGCTCTCCCTTGCTCAGATTACAGCCCTTGTCCTCCACTTTTCTGCCAAGCTTTTGGTGATCTTCTCATTATTCACTTCTTGGAACATATGAAAAATCCCACTGGGATAAGGGAAGTCCTTGAACTGCTGCCAGTGTGTCATTATAAGGATGACATGCTGGCCTCAGTTTTAAAGCAATGCACCCTGGTGTCATGTGGGGTTCTACAGCTGAAGTCAGCAAAGGCCTAAAATACAAGGGAGTAGAAACTATGAAAAACAAAGAATTCAATTAGACTAAACACAAACATCTATACTCTGGGAGAAAAGATATTATCATGGTTACAGCTCTCTGTTGAGATTTAGCAGGCACTGATCCAGTGCTTTCCCCATCCTCATGTCACTGATGAAGCTCTGTGCAAGCCAGTTGATCTTTCCACGTTTTATCCCTCCGTTCCCTGTAGGTAAATGGGGATCCTAAAAAACAGCTTTCTTACAAGGGTGGTGTCATGACAGATCAAGGAATGTTCAGGATGCATTTAGATCCTGCACTTAAAATGGTACCTGGAACAAGAATAAGCAGACTTTTTAATATGATCTTTTCTTAGCAATGCTGTGAAGTAAAGACACCTGAATGTTACAGTATTCTGCTCCTGCAAGACTTTAGGTAAACTGGTCCTGCAGCTGAATCCAAACAAGCAGAGTTTTAAAGCTGCTGAAACCGAAGAAGTGCAGTCAGAGCTGTGTGTGCAGGCGGTTTCACCACAAAATGTCACAAGCTCCGTGAACCACCAGTGCACTCCGCTTTCCCTCGTGGGTCCCTGCCTGGAGCAGGCTCCTTCTCCTCCCTGGCCCCCCTCCCTGGGCCAGGCTCACCACCTGGCAGCACTGCTCGTTCACTGCCCTTCATCCAGGTGCGTCCGAGAGCAGAAGCAAGACTTTAATGGGAAATCATTCCAAGCGGCATAGCAAAACTTTTGTTCTGATTTGAACCATTCTGTGTGGCTGCTTAAGAATTTATAATTATTCTGTTCCTATTTTTTGACCCAGAAAAAAATCAGTAAAAAACAGTTTGGAAAAATGTATTCCCTTAGGAAGGCATTGTTTCTGAAAGCATTTCTTTGAAGGAAAATTAATTATCAGTCTCTCTCTCATCTTGATACTTTGATGTCTCAAAGAAAGAAACAAAAACAAAATCCAGAGACATATACACTGTTTTTATCTGTGCTTGTTTCACAGAAATAATGTTTTCAAATTGAAAGGAATGAAGGGGTGTGGGAAATATTGAAAAGTCATGAATCAATTTCAATCAATTTTAATTCCAGTATAAGAGGAAGTAATGCCACTTGTCGAAAACAAAGCAATCATTTCTGACAGCTAAATTTGCAAGAGATTTATTGCTGTCTGGAGAGAGGTAAAGCTGAATGCTTCCCTGCTTCTACCTCCTCATTAATTGACTTCCAGTGCTGTTTGATATATTCTAGTGAAGTTTCTTTGTATCCTGTGACCCCTACTTTTCTTCCCTTAAGTCACATTCCCACACAAAGAGAATTACTTTTTTTTCCTAGAGTTTTAACTTGAAACTTAGATTTTGTATGCAGCTGTTTTATAAAAATATTTTTATTAATGAAAGATATCTTGATTTAAAACAGATGTTAGAAACACTTGGAATGATAGATTAGAATAAAATTTAAAATGAAGATAAGACTGGAAAGAGCATCAAGTTCCTCTTTTGTGTCATTTTACTGTACTTTTTACAAGCTGACTTTTCTGATACTTTGTGGTTGAAATAAGCCAAAATCCTCTGACAATGCTTATTCATCATTTAGCACCCAATAATAATTTTGACTGGCTGTTGCCTAAACATTTTACTAACTGATTTCCCCCTGAAATCTATGAGTGTTATGGGTTTTATGTGGATATATTGAAAAGTTGAATAATTTCGTTTTTATACTACAAAGAAAGGCAGAATCCTCCTCCTTTGGAGGAACACACCACAAGGACTCAGCCCTCCCTGAAGGTTTGCAAGGAAAATGCCCCAGTGGGTGTTTTCCCTGGAAGGGGAGACCCACAATGAGGAGGTTTGCCCAAGTATTTTCAGGTTGTTAAGAGCTTTTGTCCTTTAATTCATTTATAAACTGATTCCTCCACATACAGTGAGCTGAGGTAAACCATGAAACAAACATCCGGATGACAAATGGCACTGAACATCGGCTTCATTATCAAACCCATTTAACTGAGTTCTTCCACTGCTGATTTCAGGTTTTTGAACTGAAGAGGAAAAACTCACTGCTCAGCAGAGCTGCTGCCTTACTGACACACTCAAGACCATGTCTGTACCTAAAGGGTGCTTTTTCCTAGACTGTGCTGTTGCCTTTGGCAGCAGTAGGGCTTGAAAGACACGTGTTTGCTTGACTGTACTGGAATTGTTATCAGCAGTGATCATATTTTTTAACTTTTATATGCAATTCTGCACATAGATGTTTGAAAATTAAAATGTATTCATCTTTTCTTTTTATCCGCAACTTATCTTTTCATAAGACAGTTTGAAGCAAGTCACATTTTCCACTAAAAATTCAATGTTAAAAATAAGAGGTTAACAATGTTCAATTTCAATCTAACAGGTTAACATGGGTTTAGTATCAAACTTTCATTCCACACACCAGGACTGCTACAAACACAGATCAGAAGCCCTGGACTCAGATGAGCATTGGAAAATCTCCAATAGCAGTGGAAGACCCGGGAAGTCTTGAATTTGGGAGGAGATATAAAAAAAAAAGGGGAAAAAAAAAGAGAGAGAGAGAGAGAGAAAGACAAAAAGCCCCCCACAATAAAACAAACAAAAAACCACACTGCAGTGTGTACTCTACTAAAAATAGCAGGAGAGGATTTAACTTGGTAATTTAAAACTTTGAAGCTAAATTCATTTACTGCTCTTGAACAGATTATATCTCTGCCTTGTCTACTAGACGTGTTTCACACTCTTATTCATACACACGAAGGAAGGAGCTTGATTGGTGCTTCTACGCCCATTACTTGTGTAATTCCCCCAGCACAGCGAAGGCAGCTGTAAGGGCTCCTTGCATCATTAAAGACCCATAGGACTGGGCCCATCTTTTGTTACGGATGTTGAGATTGGGATCATTGTAACGAGTAACTTTCACAACTTTCAAAATACTGAGAAACAAGTATTTCGTCTTAGATTTCACCTCTGAAGTCTGTCATTACCAGTTAACTAACTGTTCCCTCCAAAGAGAGCCCACAAAGCAAAAGTATATTTTCAGACATTCAAGAGGCTGTCAATGTGACACCCAGTCTTCCAGGCAAATTCATTAGGCCAGAATTAAATACTTACTGTGGAGGAAAATATAGGAAGAGAAACTTCAGCCTTTGTCACCCATACTTTTGTTAACCTAGACTTTGCCAGATTTGCCGCATGTCACAACCGGTGCTTGCCGGGGCCATTGAGGCAACAGGAATGCATTTGCTTTGTGAAGTAGTTTCCGCTTGCATGTGACAAAGCAGCTAGCTGGCTAGTCAGCCCCAGTCAGTGTCTATTTATGGCAAAATGTCAAAAAAGAATGTCCTGCATTTGTGGCTCAACAATAATGAACATGGCTAAATCTGAAAATGAACAAAGGGAAGTGAACAGCTTTTTAAATCCTGAAGAACATTCGATTCTTGGTGTCCTTTTTGTCCCGATTGTTTGGGCTGAAGGCTATGAAAGGACCACCTGTTGGGCTGCCATTTTGGGATTGTGCTAAATGCAGGGATTGCATGAAAGAACACTTTCCAAAATAACCTGGTATTATTATTCACTTATTTTATAGTAGATCTGCATTCAGAACCTGCAGGAAAGTATAAGGCTTTTTTTCCTAAGTGAAATTTAAAGCTGTAAGTTCTCTATAAACACACTTACTGTGGATGCATGATTTTATAGTGACAATCATGATTTTTTTAAAGGAGTTCAATTAAGCCTTTGATACAGCAGTAAGTTCCTCTGTAATAGAAAACCAACCTTGTAAAGTAATAACATGAAGGAGTGATTAAGTTATGAAGGACTGAGCATCTCTAAGGATTAATTTAGCAAGAAGCACTTGCACAAAATGTAACTTAGGTATTTATTTTTCTCCTGGCACAAACTTGAAATTTTTAGTGAAGGCAATTATTTTTTAATATCCATGGGAATGTTCTTGGATGTAATTTGCTTTTGCTCAGAGGCTGCACTGAATTATGATAGGATTTTACCGAATTTTGAGAAAGCTTACCATAAACCAGCATAAACGTTTTATTTAAAAACATGAAAGTAGTATTCTGTTTTCTATGGATTTTTTTTTGCACGCGGTCAAACGATAATGATTTGTTACATAGTAAAATCAAGAGAAATGTTGCCTAAATTTAAAAAAAAAGAAAGAATCGTTTGTGTTCTATAAACATCAAATCATCCAGCTGTAAGTTTTGAAGTTGAAATATTCACACATAGAAACTTCCATTTGGTTCCTACAAACACACCCATTACCGTACTAACAAAGCAAACCTTTCTATGGCTCTTGAATAATCTCTATTTAGAGCCAATGTTAATAACACATAGAAGAGCAAGGAACAAATATGTTTTCCAAAATGTTTTCTTTTTACACCCATGGTGAATTCTGAAGATTTTGACATAGTGTCCCATTTATTTTCTTATATTTTTTTTAAATATAGATGCCTCTGTAAATTTATTGACATGTGTATAGTATTTAGCAGGATGAGCAATGAGACTTCTCTGTGTGTATCTGAACTTACATTCTCATTTCATGCTACACAACACACATTTTGAAAAACTTTATATGAATTTTATCTGACTTCATGATTGGAGCTGGTTTACACAATTAATTGGAGGGATAGCAGAGAGGGTTTTCCATGAGTAGCTGGATGTATTTCCAGCTGCTTTCACCAGTTTCAAGCACAAAAGTTATAACTAAAACTCAGGCAGTAGATCTCTTGGGTTTTGCTTATTTTTCATCCTCAGAAGATTAAAGGTAGTTGTATGGCTGAAAACAAGCCATAAATATATTAGTGTAGGTAAAAGAGATCTTGTTTTCTAGAAACTTCCTGTATATCTCAAAGTAGCAGAAACAGAGCTTAACGTACCACTATTTTTGCAAATAAACCAGGATTTCAAATATATCACAATCAGTTAAAGTGACTCCTAGAAAATAATTATTTTGTTGGTCAAACAAAACTGCTAGTCAAGCAAATTTTTACATGTGGCTTGAACTATATTTCTTCCATTGAAGAAGAATGAGATTTTATGTGGCTATCAGTTCAGAGGGGGAAAAGGTGAGGTGGAACAGTGTACAAGGCACGAGTACAAATTAGTGTCTGGGTTTATTGTTCACCGTGCCGTGAAAGGTATGCACTACACACAGCTATTCTATTAGAGAATTATGGAAACTGAAGCTAGTGAGCAAAAATTACTTATGTCTGAATAAAAATATGTATCTTTGGGAGAAAGACAATACGTTTGGAACCCTGAGGGTTAATGAGAGGTAAACTGGTGAAGGGGGAAGAGGAGATAAGAGAAAAAACAGAAGCTGAATAGATGAAAGAAGTGGTTCAGTGGGAAGCATTGTTGATAACAGCTAGGTGTCAGAAGCAAACTAGAAAAATGGAAAATGCTTTAACATTGGCAGGAAAATAATATTAAAAAAAAAAAGAACTTATACCACATAGTAAAAAGAAAAAGAAAATAAGAAATAATAAAAGGCTTTCAGGCTTTCTTTGGTACGCATCAATGAAAAATAGTGCAAGCAAGCAAGAAAGAAAGCATTGAAATGGAACGTTTCCGAAGGCATCTTGGGGAGAGGGGCTCATTGTCCCATTCTTTTCACATCAAGAATTTAATTTTACATTCTCTTTGTCTGTCTTGAGATATACTTGCCGGTATTCTACACTGGTTACTTTTTTTCCTTTTCATCCACTCAGGTAGCCGACACTGGCAGAGAAAGAGCCAGAATGGGAGAAATCTAGCCCCGAATTAAATCATCTGGCTGTCCCCTGCAATGTGATTCTTGAATAAAGTTTGAACGGCACTCAAATGCAGAGTGGCGTCCTCTTTCCTGAATACTAGAGGGAACTGCAGCTCTTTAATTTCCCTCATTTTCCGTTCCCATTTTAACATCTGTCTTTACAGAGCAATTACATGTCTGTAGCATCCAGATTTCATTATGCTCCTGCTACACAGGATGCAGATATACCTTAGAGAACTTGATTACCTATACTTCACTTTGAGCAACTTCTACAAAAAGGTACCGACTCATAGTGTCCCTCTGAAAAGACCTACAGTAAAATGTTATTAGCAGAACATAAAAAAACCCCCAAAAGCTATTTGCTTTTTAGCGCCAGGGACATTCCGGTTCTTATGTACGTAAACTGTTTACACCCATCCCCCATGAATTCCTAAGACAGTTTCTCTTATATTAAGCTTCCTTTTGGTGCCCATAGCAACACCATCTAGTACTGAAATGTTCCTGCAGGGTTTGCAGGAGTCCTTTCAAAACAAGATGCTGATTCTGCAGTTATTGCACACCCAGCTACTTGTATCAGATTCATAGGCAGAATCCTCAATAGCACATGGAAGGCAATTCTTGTGGCCACTGACTGTCCTCATCATCATTAGGGACAAAACATTTTATGTATGTTTTGGTTTGTTTGGATTTTCTTCCCAAAACCAAAACTTGAGGTTTTTTGGGTTTTGCATTTTGAGTCTACTTAACTGTTTGAAGAAAGGGAAGAAGGGAGTGGGCTTTTCAATTTGAGATGATTCTGCTATTTTATTTTCATTTATCTATCTCCAAACACACTGACATGCAAATTGATCTTTGCCCTCTTGTATGTAGCTTGGGAGCCACTTTCTGATCTTGGTATAATCGCGTGAAGGCAGAAAAGGAGCACTTGGCTAAGAATCAGAATGGGAGAAGTTCATGGGAAGTCCCAATATCTGGCTTCTGCAGCTCAGGAACTTTTACCAGAGCTAGTGTAGTGGGAGCCCAGGTCCTCTGGGACACGTGGTAGGGGTCAGAGTCACCTACAGTGAGCTGGAACTCAGCAGAGGCCACAGATGTACACGGTGGGGCAAAAGGGAAGGGCCTGTGTCATTGCCACTGCCCCATCTACCTGTGTGCATCGGGACTGAGGAGGCTCCAAAGCAGCTGTGGAAGCCTGTCTGCCTCCATGCCTTGTGCCTGACTGCTGGACATGTCAGCAGATTTCCACTGCAGGGCAGAAGGCTGAAGCAGCCCAAGGTGTGCTCAAAGCCTCATAGCCCCCAGTTCCAGATCGTCAGGCTGAAAACAAATTATGCTGCTTTCAACTACCAAAGTCATGCCCACTGTCAGTGCCAGTCATCTATATGATTTTAGCTAAAAAAATGGAAAGGATCAGGGTAGTGACAATACTTTTTTGTTCATTTTGAAAACTGTATTTCATTTAAATTCTGTGTTGTGCCATGCTGCGTGCTAGAAAATGTACCCTAGGATATTTTTAAAGCTATGAAAGTTCAGTAAATGGAGACTTCTCTGCAGGACTCAGCTATTAAATCTTTGCTGGAAAGTGGGAGCCACGTCCATTAAAAAAATCATATTCTGGTAAGACTAATCACATCTTTGTACTACTAAAGTATGCTTGAATTCAGATGTTAATCGCATAAATATTTGCCAGTTATACATTGTGTAGAACAAACGCCACAGTTTGGCAGGGTTAAATAACCCCTTATCTCTGAAGTTATCTTGAGAACATGGAAATATTTGGGACATGTGTTCAGGGTGAGGTGGAACACTCGCCACAGTCAGGCAAAAACAATCCCTTCCCTTGCCATCATTTAGCAAGAGAAAAGTTCACCTGGAGTGCAGCTGCAGGACCCTGTGCTGTGCACGGCATGCAGGCTGAGCTCTGCTCCCTGCTCTGAGCACAGGGACGATGCCCACTCTGAGCCTGGGGACAATGCCAGCGGCACCCCGAGAAGGGCATGGATGCTGCTGGTGGATATAATACGGAGATAACATTTGGCCTTTGTACAGAAAGTGGGCAAGGGGTGGTAAAGCCCCCTCAGCCCTGCTGGTGCTCTGAGAGATGCCTTGCCTGTGGTGGTAAGAAATCAGGTTCAGGTGTGCAGCAGGCTTGTGCTTGGAATGGAATAACAAGGCCTGGTAAAAGGGAAAGCTTGAAACTCCTTTGGAGGAGATGGGCCACAAATCACCCTCTTCTGGGCTGGCTTTAGCAGTCATTCCAGAGCAGGAGTCAAGCTGGACAAACAGTGTCTGGAGGTGCAGCATGCCCATGTTTCTTTGTTGCAACCTTCACATGTACTGTGAAAAAGGTGTGATTCTGGATAATTAAGAATTTGATTCCAAGTCTAATTTTGAATTTACTGTTCATTAAAAAAAATAGTTTTTTTATGGCTCAAATTCCTTTTTCAACTCACAAGGAGATGTGAATGACTCCTAGCATTACTATTGGGCAATCATATTTTTGTCTGATGTCATTCTTCCTACCCAGCATTAAATTCCCCATTACTGATAATTAATTCCTTGTATGGTCATTACAATATTGCCTTGAGCAAAATCAAGATCTCAGGAAATTTCCTTTGTTTCAAGGCTGGCAATCTGGTAAGCATATTTAGCCCACTGGACAGTTTCTTCCACCCTTCTGGGAATATAGCTCGTGCAGAGGAAAACAAAATTGGGGGTAGTATCGTCTGTGTTGCAGGAACAGAGGATTACAGTGGGGAGAAAAGGATGAATTTGCAGCCCAGCATGGATCTGGCAGGATTTATTTGATAATTTGATCAAGAAGTGCTACATTGACATTTCTGTACTGGACAGGGTCAGAGCACAAGGCTGGAGTTAGAGGTAGCATCCAAATGTACCAAATTGCTTGATCCCAGCTGGCACAAACAGGACTAGACAGGAGTTCGAAATAAGAGAGATAAAAAATCTGGACCAGTACATTTGTTTATAAACACAAGGGCTAGAAATATAATTTTTACAATTGGTTTATACTGAGTCTTAGGTTATTATCCTAGGTGGAGTTTTGCATTTGTTTATTTGTTTTTCTGTACTCATCTTTCTATCTTTTTTTTTAGGGAATGTTTCCTTTATGCAAAGGAGTCCTGATGCTACACTAACCTTGAGGAAAAAAAACACATTTTTCTTGTCATGGGTTTTAAGTAGAAGCTGCAATCTGAAAACATTTTCTTCCACTTCATAAGAACATTTCTCTTGTGAAGATGCATTAATCCTGTAATGTTAACAAAATGTCCAGTTCACACCAGGCTGCATCTTCCTGGTACTTGTTTGCTATTTAGATTTCAGAAAGATCCAAGATGTGGGGTCCAATTCATAATTTCATTAATTCTGGCTTATGCTTGTATAAATCTTTTGCTTTTGGGTTATTTTAAATTCTTTTGGGTTAATTTAAATTAGTTTAAAAAACCTCTCAAGACATATGCTGCCTCTTTCTGAATGTCTAGAAAGTTCCTGGAAAAACTCACAATGAAATTTTTCTCAAGATAGTTTCTAATGATAATAATAAATTCCATGCAATGCTGCCTGTGTGCATGTGAGGAAATGCATATTTTATTTAAAAAAAAAAAGAAATTAAGAGAAGAAAAATTACTAAATGCAAGAATTCCTGTGTAACTCGTGGCTGTGAGGTTGCTCTCACTGCTAAATCTTGTCCCAGTTCTTAATCCAGACTTGTAGTCAGTGTTTCTTGCAAGGGAGATCCTAGCCTTCCTTCCAAAAAACTCTTTTGCTACATGTAGCTGCAAATGAGAGGAAATCTGGGCTTGTGCCCAGCTATCGTTAGCTTTAAAATATTCTCTCTTCTGATAGTCAGAATCAATATTTACCAAGTCAAGAAATGCCACTCCTCATCTGAACACCCTGAATGCTTGTACCCAGTCATAACCCATCCCTTTGTTATCATTTTGCTCTGTTGAAATGGATTTCTTTTGAATTTCTTTTCCTGGAATTATGAAAAATCACAATTGTTGATAGAAGAAGTTATTTTTTAACAACTAAAGCAGTGATCAGATATCTGATACAAAAGTTTGGAGAATGAAGCATAGTTAATTTAAGAGAAATTATGAATTTCATCCCCTAAGACTACAGAAACTGTGCAGATTAGTTGCTTTTAATCCCATTTAACTACAGCTGCCCATTTCATTCTTCTAATCTTTCCTCACAAAAACATCCTTCCAACTTCTCAGTCATGTTTTCTATCCTCGTTGGAATTTCTCTCTATTTGTCTACATATTTTGAGCGTAAAAAGAGGCCCACGGAGAATGCAGGATTCTAGGAGGGATTCTGTCACCATTGTGCTAAATCCGTAATTAAAAAGGGTTAAAGTTAATATATTTAAGCTACAACAGCGAAACCACTTGATCACACATGACAACAGAAGTATTTATAATTACAATGATTGTCTTACCTCTCAAATGGTCAGACTTAGAGTGTTTAATCTGTATAGATTTGTTTTCTATAATGAAGATTTTAAGGACATTTCCAACACAGTGCAATTTCCACTTGAATTGTGGAAAGTGAACTATTTTTAAAGAGTTTAAAAAAAACCTGATTTTGGTCTGCAAATAACAACCTTCCTCCTATACACCTTCACTTTAGCACTGTTCTTTCAATCTCGGTGTGGCAGGACCCCTACATTCCAGCAGCACCCTCCGTATGCAGCCACAGAGCAGGCAGGATGATGCGCAGTAGGAACCACAGCTGCAAATAACATTTCCAAAACATTTTTCTGCACTTTTACTGAGATGCTTAAATAACACAGTTGTGATGAGGAAAACCCACATGTTCAATCCATCAAGCATTAACTGAATGCAAACAGAATTTGCTTGTGTAAATTTTATTATTTAAACGCTCTCTAAACTGTGTTGAAAAAAGCCCAGCTGCGTACAGGAACCCCAAAGCTGTTGACTGCCAGGGTGTAGTATTACATCTGAGACACCAGAGATTACAGTTATACAACCATAATGTCCTTGGTTTATTACTTTTCTGACCTATAACTGAAACTGAGAATGATTTGAAATTCAAGAGCAACATTCGTGCCGCTGATGGGCATGAACACACTGCCTTGGAACCCCTCTCAGGCATCGGGACCCCAGCAGGGTAATGACAGTTCCCACCTTACAAAAAGTCTCTGATCTGAAAGGCTTCCCCCAGGCGAAATTTCTCTGTACTTTGCATTGTCAGACTCACAGGCACAGGTTTCAGGAAGTTTGGGGGTTGGGTTTTTTTTGTTTTGTTTTGTTTTGTTTTTTGGGCTCCTTTGGGGGGTGAGCTTGTGAGGGTTTTTGGTGGGGTTTTTGTCAGGTTTTTTTTTTTGGTTTTTTTTGGTTTTTTTTGGTTTTTTTTGTTGAGTTTTTTTGTTTGAGGGTTTTTTGGGCGGTCAGTTGGTTTTGGTTTTGTTGGGTTGTTTGGTTTGGTTTTTTTCTTGAGGTGGGGTGGGGGAAATGTGCTTTTTATACTATGGAATTAATCCAAACCAGCTAACTTGTGAAAATAAATTGTGTTCTCTCCAAAGGCTAATTTAGTGGTACAAAGCACATATGCATGTGTACCTTACCCCACCCAGACACACCTGCACAATTACACACACACACATACATTTACATGAGTAGATTAACTGCATCTAAAAATTAATTACTTATCTGTATGCACACGTGTTATTAAGATTTATAAAGACTACGCATAGATTTAGCCACAGGTTCTCCCTAGTTTTCTAAAAATTTGGATCACAGGATGATCCTGATGCTTTTCATCCCTCTGCTCTTTACCCACACACCATCAGCATGCGATGTTCATTTGTATACAGTATAGACAGGTGTCAGGGGAAGATGTATACAATCTATGTATCTGTATATGACCATCATGCATTATTTATAGAACGAGTTTATTGCATATACAAACAATAATTATTCTAAACATGCAATTATATATCTATATTTGTATGTCTATATAGAATTTTTTGTCCTTAATGGAAAACTTGAACTGCAAGCAGCCATGTCAGAACTCAGATGGTTAACATTCACTTCTTGCTGTTTTATTGCATATTACTGTGCGCTCCTGAGCAGCAGGAGCAGATTCAGGCAATTACAATCAAGTCAGGGCACACGCCGTGGCTGAGCAACACGATCATGATGAGGATACTGATGAGGCACTTATCGAAAACCCCACATCATCCACACTCATCAGCCACAACATGTCACCCCAAATGAGGCATCAGCTGCCTTCAAATGGCTCATTGCACACTGTTTACAGCTTTCTTTGGACCCACTTTTGATTTTGCGGTCAGGACTTAGTTCAAACAGCAGCTGACTGGCACTGGCAAGCGTCGGGATTCAGCCGAGCCGACTTCCCAGGAGTCGGGAGTGTTTTGACACGGGGCCTGACCAACGGAGAGGAAAGGTCCCGGTTCAGCCCCCTCCCCCCAAACATCAGTCCCTCTGAGAGTGGGAGGATGAGTTATTTCAGAAGAGTTTGAAATCAGAAGAGGAGGGGCAGCACAAGAGAGGGGAAAAGCAAACAAATAAACAAACAGCCCAGCAGCACTTTCTAGTCTTTTTTATTTTCTGCCTCCACCTTAACAAGCAGACAGCAAAGAGAAATCTGGCAGAAACATTTTGGACCAGAGCCCTGTCGCTCCTGGGACTCCTTGAGTCACTTTGATGGTGTGAAAGGGTCTTTAAAGAGGGGGCACAAGCCATGGGTTCTCTATTGAGAACTGTGCGGGACTTGCTCTAAGCTGCTCAGAAAACTTTTCCTGAGCTGCAAACTCCCTATTACTTACTTGGATTCAGGGGAGACCTTTCTTTCTTATTTAGTTATTCCTCCATAAGGCAAGCAAACAAGAAAGAATGAGCAAGGAAGGGTGAGAACACATGAATGGTTCCTTGGGATCAGCCCCCGCTTGAGTGAGGGTCAGAGATGAGCCAAAAAGGAACAACTCCAAACCAGAGACAGAGACAGAGACTCCCTCCAGCCAGCTGATGGGCACTCAAAAGAAGGATTTAGAGAGTTACTGGAATAGCAAAGATCATGTCCAGACCCTTGCCTAAACCAAGTGGAGTGAGAACTCTGATTGGTTACTGCCACAGAGCATCACCCTGGGCTGAACTGGAGCGGAGATGCTTTCTCCTGCCACCACTGCATGGAAACAGGCATTTCTGCAGCACGGATTACAACTAATTTGTTTTGACAAATAGAGATTTTTCTGCTGAGAAAGTGCTGTGTCATGGAGTCCCTGACACTCTGCCAAATAGAGGTGAAACGACCTCAGGGTGAATAGAAATCCAGTCCTTGAACTTAAGATGTTAGCTGATGAAAACATGTACTAATCAATTATTGTCAGTTCATATCTGTTTATGTGAGAGACTGGAAAAAAATGCAGCTATTTTACCTTATCCCTCTTTCTTTTATATCTCACAGCAGCTCATGAAATTATTTTATTCATTAAAGACAAAGATCAAAATCCCAGACAATTGGCTTCTATACTAATTAAAAATCTTATTTCACAAATAGATAAGCTTATGAACTGAAAGCTGATTCAACTGATCTTCCAGGGCCATTTTAGGGCTGTAAAGCAAATAAACTCTCTTCTGAGTTTTCAGTTGAGGTGTAGGATTTTATATATACATATATATAGTTACCTTTATGGTTACAGTGCAGATTTCCTCAATAGTTCTCAAATTCTACAAGGCAGTACATTCCCTCTGGATATCAAATTGCAGAAGCATATTGCATCGTGAAAACATTAGAAGCAAAAATAGAGGATCCATGAAGGTTTTCCTACATTTATACATGTATTTGGGGGCTTTTTTTGTTTGCTGCTTTCATTTCTACCCTGTGTTGCCTGATGCTTTTTCTCTTAGGGACAGATTCTTTCTGCTGCTTACAAAGATTTTATTTATTACTAAACAGAGGAAAAATATTTTTTAAAATGGCAAAATAGATGGTTCTAGGAAGAACATAATCTGTACCATCTGTTTATCAGTCTTATTTACTGAGACTATTTTTTTTTTTTTTAATTTTCCCAGGGTTAGCATATGTCCTACACAAGTCCTAACCCCACTGGAATAGCTTTAACTTATTGTTAGGACCCCTATCATGCTATCTTCTCTGTGGTGCTCAGCAATACGAGCAGGAGGAGGAGGAGGTAAGAGTGTGCATGCGTTAGGATGTCACAGCATAAAATCCCTGAAAACTGCTTGACCGAAATAAAATTGAGCTGCTCGGCAGAGCGCTGCAAAGACACGAAACTCTGTGTGAATGATGCTAGATAAGAACTGAAGCACCGGTGGTAAAGCATCCTAATTACAAACCTGCGGTGCAGGCGGAATAATGGACAGAGTGGCAGCTCTTGTAGCTGTGTAAAAAGGAGTGGAAGTTTGCATTTTGGTGGCTGTATCTTGAATTGAAAGAGGGGGGAAGGTGAAAGAGAGAGAGAGTAAGAGACTGTGTGTGTGTGTGTGTGTGTGTGTGTGTGTGTGTGTGTGTGTGTGTAAAGAACTGTTTTTGGGTCATCATCTTACGCTCTTTGTGATGCACATTCTAATTTAGGCAAAAGGGATGCATCTTTCAAATGCAGATCATGTTTGCATTAGAAGAGCAATGAGAACACTTGTCACTTTCAGAACATTTATGTGCTAGAAGTACTGTTAGCAGAAGAGCAGTTTAGATAAATTCAAGACTTTTTTTTGCTGATCACAAACATTAAGCTTCACACCTGAAACCCTCAACCCCCTGCTGTGCTCTAATCCTAGCACCATTCACCCTTAGAGACTCAAAGTGCTGTGCCACTGCTCTCAAACATTTGATTGCCCTTACTTTGAATGCCACCACCTGCAAAAATGCCTTTTTATTCCCTTTGAGCCTCTTGAGAAGGAAGTAAAAATGATAATTCATGACAAACATTAATTAATTGTTTACAAGATGATCTTTTCTTTTTCTAACTTCTGTTCAGCAGACATGTTGAGCTGCAAGACTCCACGCTTGATGCCAGAGCTTGTCAAGAGGTCTGCATTGTTGTTTATCACTCAGGCATAGGATAGACTGCAGGTCATTGTTTCTGCAGTTCAAGTAGGACTGTCTAGCTCTTGTTTGAAGAATGGAAGTGCCATGCATGAGTTACCCAGCATAAAAGAACTACCGGTTCTAAGGAGGAACGGGGATTTAGCTTCTACTGCAGAGTAAATAAACATTTTTCACCATCTCTCGCTCCATGTGATTTTGGAAAGGTCAAGAGGTGCCATTACAGTATTTTAAAAGCTTCAAATTATGTTTAAATAACGTATCACTAAACTCGGAGAAATCTTATCAGAATTTAGGAACCTATTGTCGTACTTTTAGTTCTTGAATTCACCATCAGAGGAAGACGTGTTTTGAAAGGAATGTGCTGTTGTTAGGCAGGCTGAGATTACTCAAGGCTTGGACATAGCTTCTCCCCCAAGCTAAAGCATAAACCCTTCCCCCCAGCAATGATTTAGCTGAGTCCCGAAATTCAAGATTTAGATTGACCAAAGATGCTACAGTTTTAATAACTGACATGGGTATCCCAATGACAGACTAAAAGAAAAAAATACAGCCACTTAAAGTTATTTTAAAATGTAAAAAATGCCACCAAAATATTGAAATCTGGGCAGCAAAATTTCTCTCACAGAATTATGCTGCTAAAGGTGAGCAAACAGGTTTGGAAAGGAACTAAGCTGCTACAACCTGGCTGAATTCATTATAAAGTGTGGTGACCAGCACCTTTACAGATCAAACCTTTTATTTATTCTTATTTTTTTTAATATATACAAACATATGTTTATTTACGCACATGTAAGCACACATCATGAAAATGTTGCTCTAATCCTCTTGAAAAAAAAAACAATTCCAAGAACTTTAAACCACATCAAAAGTCTGGCAAAAAAAGGTAAAGAGAGTGAAAGGTCTTACTTGTAGGAAGTGTACAGTAATACAGCTTCTCGCTGAACTCTGGTTTCCACATTCCAAATTAGGAGCCCTTAGATCACGGCTGCAAGGCTAAAAATCAATGATATTTTCTGAGTCAATACTAAGGGTTGCACTTAACAGACGTGGAGACTAATAAGGTATGCAGAAGGAGTAAAAGCAGTGCACAAAAAATTCAGGCCTTCGTCTTGGCGATGATCCAGCACAATGATGTTTCAACCAGATTCGAAAAAAAAAATAAAAAAAATCAATAACATCTGTGGTATAATGGTTAATTAAAGAAGCTCTTCAGCAAAGCTCAAGATGAGAGGCTCGGCCTGAAATTCAGACAGCTGAAGCTTGATTATCAGGAAAGAATGCTTTTTTAGCTATGAGTGGATAGGCCAAAAGCTGCAATGTGTGGAAATGGGGGAAAAATTGCTTTTATTTTAACTTTCTTTAAGTAATCAATACATGGTTTTCACCTGCATTAGGAGCTGTTCAGAGCAAAAGCCTCTTTCTATATGTCTATATAAATATAATGCATTCCCTTTGGAATCTATAGCTTAAAAAAAACCCAGCAAAGATAAGCAGATTGCCTGCCCGATCCTAATTCACAAATTCTCCACACTTCCTCCCCAGCCTCAGTGCTTGTGGCTGTACCTTATCTGTACAAAAATCTATCTTCTGGCTATCTATCCCTTCAGCTACATTATCTTTTGATTTAGTTTAATTTTAAAGGCCTGAGCCTTTTAAAGATCAGTCCTGAAAGAATATAATCAAAGACTGACTATTAAAGCATGAAATCTGCAGTAACCAGATCATTCTACTGTCAACTTCTGCATCTTTCTATCCTCTTCTTTTTTTTTGTCATCTCTACCTAAAATGTACATGCACAGATTTACAGCTAGAAGGGACTGTCTTAATCCATGCCCCGTGTGATACTGGACAGAGGTTTTCAGCTGGTAATTCCTGTGGATATTCTTAGAGAATCTCTTGGTTAGAGATTTCACTTTACAGAAAATCTACTCATCTCTTGGCAAGTTGTTCTGAAAGTTAATTAGCATTATCATAAAACCACCTTTTTTTTAGCCTGAATATTTCTTATGTACTGGTGTCTTGGTCTGCAAAGTTCAAGAGCCCTGGGCTATTAGAAATCATTTTTCTGTAGAAATTACAGATCATATTCATGCCTGGTCTTCATCTTCTTCTGGTAGACTGGAAAAGATGGTAGCTCTTTACACTCTCACAGTAGACAGACTTTCTTAATGTAGACGGATTTCACAGGTTTTTTTCTTGTAACTCCTTTTAACTTCAGTCTCTTTTTCGAGGGCAAATAGACAAAAACCCTCTCTTCTTTCAGGAGCAATGTCACCAATGCTTAACATCAGGGCTCCGCCTTCTACTTAGTTCTTTCCCATCGATCCATCCAAAAACTTCCCAGCTGTGAACTCCCTCACTAAGAGTTCAATGATTTTAGCTACAATTATATCAACCTTTTTCTCCAAAATGCTTGTCACTTCCTTAAAAACAAGAGCAACATTCCTTCTTCCACAGGGTGAAAATAACTTGTTTTTGACCATGTTATACCAAAACCTGTTAGAGTACAGCTCTGAAAATACAGCAATTCTTTATTCTGCAATGCTAAGCAAAACCTCTCCCACATATTACGGCTATTAGGAACATAATTTTCTGTTTTTCAGGAAATTACAAAAAGCGATTCAAACAGATGGCAAAAATGTTTTAACTTACCCAACAGATGAAGTTTCAGGCAGAAAAATTTTGTTGGGTAGAAATTATTTATTTGAATAATTTAAACATCTAATTCAAATTTTTATGTTAAAGTAATGTGGTGTCTATTTACGTACTGCTTCTTAAAATGTACATAAAATTAACTATCAAGACCTGTTCCAAAATGTTTTAAAAAGTTATTTCAACACTAGCACAGTGTTTCCTTTCTTTTTGCAATCTCTTGAAAGCACTACTTTCTCCAGTCTTTACAAATCTAAGGGAAGCAACATTGTTAAAAAAGATTATAATAAATTAGCTTAATTCATAATAATAAGGATCTAAGAAGGCAGGTCATTATTTTTGAATTTTAAGGCACAATGTAAGCATAGAAATAAAATCACTAGTTCTGATAACTCAGAATTTTCAGGGCAGGGCTTCCCAAAACAATCAGGATCAATTTACTTACACATCCATTTAAATCAATGTTAGCTTTATGGCTGTTTTCAAAGGGAGCAGACCGAAGTCAAGAGAGAGTGCAAAGTAAAATCCTGCCCCCTTAAACTTTCTGTCAGAATTCTTCAGATTCCTCTGGAGTTCAAGTGGAATTTTCCTCAGCAAACAGCATACCCAGTGCAAAGATCTTTTATGTCATCAGCATTGAAGAAATGAAAACATCAGCAAGTACATATTTGGAAATATAACTGCATTCACAGTCAAGACCAAAGGAGACAAACATCATTAACAAATGGCTGCACCTGATTTACTCCATGTAAGATGATGTCCATCGGTGCATTTTGTTGTATGTGCCAAACTTATTTTAGCATGCACATTCTTCCTGAATTAAGTTTTATTTGATATCTATATATGACATCCAAAAACCATATAGTAACATTTTCTTTTTGGGCAAGAAGTTCCCCATCCCCTCAAGAGATATTGCAAAGCATCACATTAAATGTTCTCTGCCATGATTACAAGCTCCTGCAGGCACTGGACCAATTCCAATTGCCCTGTCTCACACAAGGTGAGAAGAGCACTGGTGAAGCCTCCTTGTTCTCCCACAGCCTCCAAAAGAGCCAAACACTCCATTAATAAAATAGTTCTGCCTTGTAGACCTCCTCACATGAATTGACAGCTCTCCAATCTACAGCAGCCCCCAGTGAGATCCCTTGCAAGGGTCGTCTGGGTGGGCAGTCTGCCAAGAGATGACACACTGAAATGGTGTCATTTTTAAACCCAGCTTTAATAATGATCTGGCATTCAGCTAGGTCCATCAGCCCTACTTCCCACACTTCCATTTAGGTAATCAAGTAGCTCATTATTATTTGGCATGTGTCGTGCATACTCATTGTTCCAGGCAGAATTCCTCCCAAAAGGAGGAGGGCCCTCAGCCAGATGAATGGTGGCTGTGAGGGCTGCAAGAGCAGGCAGTGGGCCCAGCACTGGGTAAGGATTTGAGGCAGTCACATTAGCATTGGTCTTGCCAGTCGTGCTCTCAGGATCACGGAGAAGGCCCAGGAGCCAGATATCCGGCTGAGAAACTGAGTTGGCATGAAGTGTGTATGTCATCCACACTGACTGAAGTGTGTCAATAGACAGCCTTGAACTTCCCTGGCCTTTGTGCACTCTCCAACAGGACCTCAACACCAAATTCCCTGTTCCCTCCTTTCTCTCAGAAGGTGCCAGTGGACTGTGGCTTGTAATTGGTCTACTGAGTACACAGAAAGCATCATTTCCCTCTCACCTTGTAGGAGCCTCTGTGAATCTGAGTCCCATAAATGTCTTTTCTATGATTTGACATCTATGTCTGGCCCAAAACTTAACCAAAGGTAACCTTTGTAATTCTTGGCCCATATAATCAGAATATTATTCCCTTTTCCCTAAAACTTGTTCCCTCCTGAAGGTTTCTGAAATCCACTGGGCATGCAGACACCAGGGGTAGGATGTGCAAAACCTTGGACATGAGACCTGTGTCTAAATTACTGTGTCTGTCCTGCTGGTCTAACCACAGGACTGATATGATTTGGATCTGGTCACAGCACCAGGTTAAACACTTTGCATGGCATTGCTTCCAAATTGAGCTTGAGTAAACAGACTGTAACCATGCTTCAAATCTGCTCATTTGCAATGCCCAGGAGTACAGAAGAAAGCTGAACTGCATTTAACCATAATTTCTGTAGTTCCTTCAAACCACTGAGACCAAACAGGAGCTTGCAGAACGTTCATGCATCCCTAGGAACCTCAAAAAGACCAATGATATTCTTGACATATGTCTGGGTAAGATACTGAGATAAGGAAAGTCACTTAAATGCTGGCTTTAATGAATCCAGTAATAAGATTTCTAGTAACTTCTTTAATTTGAGGGATTTTTCATCCCTGTCTCTCCTAGAAGGTCAGTTTATATTGTGAAGTGACAGTCTTTGAAAGATGGGAAACACACATACTAGAAAACAAGCAGATCACCAGTATAACTCACATTCTTTAGCCTGCAAAAGAGATACCAAAGGTATCTTTGAGTTGTTGCAGAATTGGGGCAGTGAGGTAGAAATGTGAAGTCCCATATTAATGCCTAACTTCTCTGAGACCAAAGAGTAACTACAAATGTGCACTGCAGTGGCTGGCTGAGCCTTCAGGCAGAGATTGCTCTCCTTCGCTTGCTTTGGTCAGAGCAGAGGCACGCCTGTGTTTCCTCTTCCTTCTCTGAGCTGCAGATGCCACCATAGATTGTTGCATCAAAAGAGGAAACAACTGGCATGGGATGATCATGAAATTCCAATGTGTTACTGGCTTGATGTTTTTCTCCTTTATGCTAAGGGCAGGCGTGCCAAAGGAACACTTCTCATTGGAATTAACGAAAGAGACAAACTTCAGTTATGCTCTGCAGTTCAGCCTCTGATGTTTTACCAGCAAAACATGATTCAGTGTGAGATACTCCCACACTGCTTCAAACATGCACACATTGATATGAACACACTTCTGCAAAGTCTGGAGCAACAGAGCAGCTGGCAAAATCAAGAATTAACAGACAAACTGCATTCCAAAAGAGCTCTTGCTCAACAGCCTCTCTAAAAGTACCAAGAGCCACATGCCACACTGATAAAAGATACCTATTTCTTCCTGTTGTTTTCTTACCTCTGTTTTGAATTCTGCAGGTTTTCATGCTTCAGTGTTTTGGAGAAGATTGTACAGTCTGCAGTGCAAAAAATGACAGGTAAAGGCTGATAGAGGTGATAGAGTTTAAATTAAAGGTCTACCTGAGTCAGAAGAGCAGTCAAGTAATGGATCTCTTTAAACAAATGAATCCAAAAGGCAGAAGTTTCCGTTTAGAGAATGTCTGATTCATCTATGCACCAATTCATACATCCAGATTGATGATATCACCCCCCCCCACCAGAGAAGAAATACCGCAAGAGGCAGACCTCCGGTATCTTTGCAGAAATTCACTCTTTAGACTTCTGGGAGTTACTCTGGGTTTACAATTAAATAAATGAGAGCAGAATCTAGCCCATGAAACCATAAACTCAGCTGCTATCAGGCAGAGTCTTAGAATTCACTATTAATATCAGCACTGAGAGCTATTCTGATTACAATTGCAAAAGAATATTTTATATCCACTTTTACTATCTTATTCAAATACAGGAAATGAGTCAATCTACAGCGAACAGAAAAACCAGTCAGAAGAATTGAAGAGTCATATTATTCAGCATCCAGCTTTGAAGTGAAGGAAAGGAAAACTGATTCCTGCAAATAGTCTGCAAGTGGAACTGTTAACATATTGCAAAAGGCCATACCCACAGACTCTCTCGATACAGTGGTTTCAGTTGTTCTCTTCAAAGCACACACTGCCATGTGGATACCCTACTGCACTAAATGCCAAATGAGAGGAAAAACTATGGAACAAAAAATGTCTATCAAAGTCTTCCTGAGGTAATTCACCATGAAGTAACTTGGATGAAGAAAATTGAGGCTAATACCTGCAGTTTGTGTCCTTAAGTATTTCTGTCCAATGCTAACTATAGTTCCCCTAAATTTGTGATTTTTGAGCACTAGTATGTCTTGTACAGTTCCCACTTAAAGATGCATTTTCTGTAATAAACAGCTAGACCAAATACACTTGTTTCTCACTATAAACAAAGTGTTAAAAATAGAAACCAAATTACTTGTCCTTCCTTGATGTCAAGGCTTGAGCTGGCTTTTCTCCTGGAGCTCAGACTCTCTTCTCCTTTCATGGAGTTCTTCATATCTACATTATGTCCTAGCTTTCATGAATGAGGGAGTGAAGCCATGGAGGAACAAAACAGACGAAGAGGCTGTATCCAGGACTTTGAATATGAATGTGGGTGCTTGGTTCACTACATGCTTGTAGTGCCATCCACAGCAGAGTTTAAACTACCTGAGATACTTTTATAGAACAGCCACAGCATTAAAAGGAAGGGATGCATGAGCCAGGAAATGACAAAGAAAGTCCAAGGAATCATCTGGAAATAACCTTAGTGAGGCTCTAGCTGAGAAGTCAGGAACTGTGAAGAGGAGCTATTCCTCTGGGTTTACATTCAGAAATTGCCACAGCAAGGAAAAAACAAGTTTCCTTACCTGATCATTCACTGTTCTATTTTCTTACAATGACTGCCCTGGGGATATCCCAGGGAGTCAAGTATCTTACCTGTCCTCTGAAAGGGCAATGCTCTTGCTCACTGGACTTAGAAAGCCATGCTGCCATCTCCCCTCCAGCCAGGCACAGGAAGGCTGCTCCGTGAGTTGAGAGTGATGGTGCAGCAGAGACGAGGTCCAGAGCAAGGTCAGGCACAAAGTTGTGAGCTTCCCATTGGAAAGAGGGGACAAGACTTAAAGGGTGGTCTTTATAAGAGAGAATTTAAGTTGTAGATATTCCATAATGGACAGGAATATTATTTCTAACATATGATTTCATATATTTTAAAACATTGTCATAGGGTACTTTGAGACACTTCAGAAATCCTTTGAAAAAGTGTAAATTACAAACTTGAATTATTCCTCCTAAACATCAATGTTGCAGTTATAGTAGGCTGTGTCTGGGTCCCTTCTGTAGGTTTCACAAATATTTTACATTTAACAGGAAGAAGACTTAAAAATAACAGACAAATCAAATGAATAGAAATCATCAACAACGTGTATTGAACAGCCCCCGTAGGTAAATTATAAAATCATTTAGTATGTTAATTGTTTTCAAATGACATCTTAAACTCCAATTATTGAAGTCTGCTTTGTCTCAACAAACGCAGGTTACCAAGGTCATGTTAACTACAGAGATCTTCTGATGCCTGAAGTCATTGAGCGGTGGGTGAGACATATGTCTCCCTTCCTCTTTTTTTATTTTCTTTCTATTTTCTTGTTCAGGATTTGGATATTTTTAACCTAATGGACAATAAAAGCTTTCCTGGTCCATGGGCAGACAGAAGCCCAAACAAGCTTAGGGCAGTTGCAGCTCTTCAGCAGAAATAGGATCATGATTCACCAGGGGAGAGGAAAGGGACAGGGGGCACAGTCCAGACTAAAGCAGCGAGCATGTGCATCCTCCTTACCCTCTGGAAGCACAGGGCACACCGTGCCTGTGGGCTGGACAGGGGGGAAGCTGTGCTTCACCCCTTCAAAGCAGTGACACTGCAGAAGGGCTGAGACTCAAATACCTTCGTCTGGGGGCTGGGTGGGAGCCTCGCAGTTCTGTGTCCAGAAGCCTTAGGTTAGCCTACACAGAGACACTCAGGAAAGCTGAATTAACTGAAGAGAGAGATTTAAAGAAAATTCATTAAGCACAAGAGCTCTGCTCCTGTCTGTTTTAGTAGTAAAGAAGTGTTTTCTGTTTGTTTTCCATTATACTTAGATTGTCCAGTAAAGGATATTGCTTCTTCCTTAAAACCTTCCCTGCCTTCTTCACTTCAGCCCTAAGACTCCTTTGTTTATTAATGAATTAGCTGTAGCGTACCTGTATCAAGGCAATGACACAGAATTCACTTTATAACAAAATAGGAATATATCATTACCCTAATAGACAAGGATTTTGAATCATGTATCTCTTTGGCTAAATTAAACCCTAGCTTCTAATAGAATCTAATAGCACATTGATTAGCTATTGCATAAAGCTGAACCCATAAACTATGTTGCAGCCGAATTACGGCAAACTTGACCTGACACACGGGGAGTTGTGTCAGTGCTCTCTGGCTCTGCAGGAGGGGGATGCTTTCACACAGCAGCCCATCTTCCTGTGCATGTGTGAGGGATCCTCAGTGCAGCATGTGTTCACCCACACAGCTGGAGGGGTTCAGATCTTTTGCAGCAAACAACTGATGTGCTGCACACGTGGTCTGAGCACAGCTCAGCTCCCTGAGTTTCCTACCCTTCATCTGTTTATGTCACTGCCCTATTGTCAAAGCCTTTTTTGTTTATTGATTATTAGTTTATGTGGGAAGGTAAAGGAAATGGATGTCTGGTTTATTAACATTTTTGAGTCTTTGTTTAAGCATGTCCTCTAAAGTTATGGTCTCTCTTTGAAGGTAAATTATATCTTTTCCAATTTTAATTAACAGTTCATGAGTGGATAAGCTAAATAGCCATTTAGAACTATGGAAATGTAATTGCTCCACCATCTGGTCAGCTGTAATATTTTATGATGACTATATGAAGGAACAATATTATATTTTTACTACCACAGTAAACCACCATGACGCTTTCAGAGCACAGTTGCGCTGATCTGCATCGTGCCCCAAGGCCATTCTTGAATTAGAAGACCAGCTTCCTGGATGTCATGGCTGATGGCCAGGTAAAGTATTATTTATACTTCCCTTCACTTATTTTGAAGTTAATGCTTTCAGATGCTTTGGTATAGCTTTGACCTTTGCTATGTTAGCAGGAATACTGAATGAGGTACATGACATTTTAATTTTTTCATATGCAATTCTGATTTTTTCTGCAGTTATGCAGAGCAAAGGCAAAGGAGCTGCCATTCCAAGACCAATGTGATATTCTTTGTATTTACTCTGCTACTTCAAAGGGAAGAAAGAAAAATGTCATTACCATAACAATGCAGAATTCATGTGTCACAACTATAATAGAACTCTATTAACTTGCTGGCTACTGAGTCTTGGCAATTTAAATGTAGCAACACAGTTTTGCTGCAAATGTCTGGTCACAGAGGCCATTCCTTAGACGCTATTGTGGAAAGGATCTACAGCACTGGAAATGTATTTTTTATTTCTGAAAGGAAGGACAATGGTGAGTAAAACAGGAACATTATCTGCAGAAATTGACTTTTTTCTTTTAAGTGGATGACTGGAAAATATGTAGACCTTAATAATAAGAATGTAAATTTCAGACACAGCTTTGGCAGATTTAAAACTTTGATGAGGTCTTAGGTAAGGACAAATAGTGAAGGGGTGCCATATGCAGAAATTGATATGGCCAAAATTCTGTGAAAGTCCGTAGGAACTTCACCACCGACCTGAAGGATTCCAGACTGACCTGAAGGATTCCAGACTTCATCCTATACTGGAAAGATCTTAACAGTATTCAACAATTTGAACCCAGGTTGTTATTCAGAAGTGCAGTGAAACACATTAACTAGAACACTAGACACAGTAACAGGATCAACAGAGGGCTCATATCTGTGAACAAACTGCTAGTGAGACATGTATGTGAGCTAGACAAGTTCTCAAATAATTCATTCACATAAAGAGTCAAGATACTGCGCTCTGCACTGTCATTAAATTTTATGTAGTGAGAAGTTGCACAAAGATATACAACATGGAGTCTGGTGGAATGAACTCCCTTCTGAACTTTCATTCAAGGTTTGTTTACTAGCACAGAGACGATTTTGCTGGTGATTTGCATATGGAATACATGCATTCTCTTGCCCATCTGAGGAAAGAATCAGCACTTTCAGAACATTTAATTTTTTATCAGCACTAACAGAAATATCAGATTTTAGTGAAGCATTATGGAACTGCACCCTGAGCCTCTCATGAAACATGACCCTGTGCAAACAACTGGAAGTGATGCAGAACAAGAGGCCCATGGTTATCTGGGCTCCTAATGGCCATGTCTGTGTTAGCATTTGGGTTTGGAGGAGCCCTGAGGTTTTGGAGCCAGTCATCCCCACTTACCGTGAGTTGGTTCAGACGACAGGACGGTTTTGGTGCACATTGACTGGATTTCCTCCCTTCTCACACCCATTGCTACTCAGAGCTTCCTGAAGCTGCTAGGCTTTGGGTTTGTCTCCCCATTTCAGACTATTTTCAGGATGTTTTTTCCTTTCATGAGCAGTGCAGTCCTATGCCACAGCTGGGATCAGTTCCAGGGCTGTGCACTAGAGGGCAATTACAGTCATACATTCGCCCTGCTTCATTACAATAATATTCTTGCAGTAATGCAGAATATGCTGATGCAGATATCCTCAATTACCTGCAGGATCCTGATGACTACAAATCACTCTCTGCAGGCTAGCAAATGGTACTTTTTAGCTGTCTCCATTGTATAAGATAGCTTTGCATTTTGAAAATTACCTGAATATCTTATTTTTATCCACCTAAGAGAGGAGTCTCCTTAAATAATCCCATTTTCCACTGATATCCATTTAGATATTACTTCTTTATCTATCTTTTTAAACTTCAATTTAAGAATGCAACATAAGTGACTATATGTCTCCATAGCCAGATATTGGAAAACAATTCAGAGCTAAAATCGCTGTTTTGTTACATGAGATTTTATTTAAGGTTTTATACATTTTGGAGAGAAATATTCCCAGCTCTGCAGTGAGTAAAGAGATATCTTCTGGAAGAGCCTGATTTAAAACCATTGCTCTCAGTGCATTTTGTTATTTAGTTCAATGAAAACAGAAGAAACTCCAAATGTTGTTTGTTGTTGCCAAGACATTAATCAACTTTTAGTTTCTACAAAAAGAAGGGGTGGAGAGGTTATTTGTTTTGGTTGGTTTGTTTGTTTTATTCCTTCAGATGGCGACCATATACAGCTTAGGAGTTTGTATGTCACCTGCTTTGTGGTGACACTGTCAGCCACCCCTCCCTAGCGTTATGAGCCACAGCAGCCTGCAGGCAGGTGTGATGGGAGCACCTTTGATGGCTGTCAGGAGAACACCTGCCTGTGAGGCAGAAGTAAAAGGGACTAACACAAAACTTGGTGAGACCTCAATGAAAAGTCTGACTGAGAACAATTCTTCATGTGAATTACTGGAGACTCGGGTAAATGACTGCTGCTGGAGCTGAAGGAGAAGGCAATTGCTAATGGCAGGAAAAGGGCAATAATACAGTTTTCCAGGATTTGGTCAAGCAGAAATCATGCGAGATTTTAGTGAGGCAGTGAGGACTGAAGTTAGATTAGAAGATCTTGAATGAACTAAGAGGCAAGAAAGCAGTTTCTGCTCTGCTATTACTCAAGTAAAGGACTATAACGTCTAAAACAACCAATGTCTGTTCCAGAATCACGGCACCCATGTTTCCCTCAAAGAAAAAAAAAAAAAAAAAAGGCACATTTACAACTGAGGCCATCATATATATATATACGTACTTCACTGGAATTAGAACTAGAACAGAAATAAGTGCTGGCCAAAATCCTTATCTCACATACCTCTTCTCATATGAAGATGACATGAAGATGTGAGCTAAGCTGTTTCTTACCCAAGGCCCAGCCTACTTGCTGAGCTTCTCCAAACTCACCAAGCCTGGAGACTCACACCATGGTCCTGGGGACCACAGCATCATCCTTGTGACTCGAGGTGATCCTTTTCATGGTGAAATATGTACTTAGTACTGCTGAGAGAAGTCTGGGGACTGTGTTCTGCTCTAGCTTTTAGCTTCCCCACAGCTCAGAGCTCACCTCTAAAGACCAACCCTTAAGCAGCCCACTCCTCTGTTCAGAGCAGGTGTCAGAGGAACCATTCCTGCTGCTGTCTTTTCAAGGAAGTGTGCAACTTGATGCCCCTAGTCCCTGAAGGAGCAGGGTACTCTCCTGTTTCTGTTGGTACTATTCTGTCTGAGCTGAAAATCATCCATCTTTTCCCTTTATACTTAGAGAGGGCTAGAAAAAGGTCTGTATAAAGTTTTTGGCCTGCTGTTCTTACTGTGGCATTTCCACCAATTCTCAGATTCAGGGTTGAGCTGCTTGTCAGCTTTCCTTGTGCTGCTTAAGACTATTGTTTTCTCTTTTCTCCAGAAAACAGAATTTTATTTATAGGCACGTTAGTTACAAGAGGCTCAATGGAAAGAAAAGTGAGGGCCTTGAACAAGGAAGAGAAGATGACGGGTGACCAGGACAGGAGAAGGAGAAAATGTAAGAGTGGCATAAAGTTAAGAAAACCCAAACAACGAAACACTGAAAATGCAATGCAATATTCAACCAAATATCAGCAGATGAACACAGACATATGGTACTCCAGATGTCTGCAAACACCCCTGCCAGCTGCACTTTGGTGAGTTCTCCTTGCATTTTGCCCTAATAATGGAAATGGCATGGGACAGTACAAAAGAAGAAAATCCTCCCTGGGTCATTGTACTTCTGTGGAGGACAGAGAACAGAGGGGAGCAGAGTGGGGAGAAGAAAGACCTTTGCTGTTCTCCAAATGGCTCTGGGTGCAGACTGCTCTCTTGCTAAAAGTGTACTAGTGCATAAAAAAAAATCTTGAACAATTTGTGGTGAAGGGAAATACATTACTTCCTAAAGATTATTAGAGCAATATTAATTATGGATGGGAAAGTCAAACATGATAAGCCCAAAAACGCAACTCAGATCAGAATATGGCTACTATATGGAAAGAATAAACACAAGAAGCAGGAAGGAAAAATTCAAGTGAAAGAATAAATACACTGTGTAAACATTACCATTTGTTTCACTAACACACCTATCAACCTTCTATTTCTAACTTAAACCAAATGTTTCTTCTTGAGTTCACAAAAGTTCTCAGCTATCATGATTTCTAAATATCAGGGAAAGAGAAATTAAAAAGAAGTGAGATGTTTGAACCCCACAAGCCTCCACAGCAATTTAAAGATGGCACTCTGCTAAAAAACCCCACTCTGTTAAAAATGCTCAGTTAAAATCAAAATCGTGATGAAGAGGTATGTTTTGAAAACATCTTATTTGCACTATATCAAAGAGAAAGGAAATATTTTCATGATTTTGAAGCAATGGGAAGACCAAAGTCAGGGTTTTACCTGGTATGTTTTTCCAAAGGAAGTAGAAACTATCTATCAAAATGTTGTCTGTTCTCAAGAATAAAAAAGGGAAGAAAGAACAAAGAAAAGAGAATGAGGTTTAAAATAATATCTGTATTGTCCTCAAATGAAATTATTATTTTACTTTAGGTTCACCTCGAATAATGATGTAGAAGCTGGGAACAAAAGCAACTTTAATAATGAAGAAAGTATCCAGAAATATTTAGAATATAATTTTCTATCTTAACTGGTAGAAGAATTCAAAGAGCTCAATGTGTTGAAGGAAGGTACCCAGATAACCTTCTTCCCAGACTACTGAAAGGACTGACATAGGAAATTTTGATCCCTATAGAAAGGAGTTAAAATAAAAATCTATTAAGTCAGAGAGGGATTGTGTGACTGAAAAAGAGTAAGCATAACACCTGCATCCGAAACAAAAAAAAAAGAAGACATGGGCTAGAACAGACCAGTTCTAGCCTGAACTATTTTTTTTTTTTTTTTTTTTTTTGCTATAGAGCGTCCCCCTTGGATTGTGCATACGTGCAAAGAAAGTGCTTGTTTATTTGAAGTAAATAGGCAACTCAGGTCCAAAAGGCAGGCTTCTGTAATAAATGTCCTCTTTACTACCTTCTGGGAATATTCCTTCCATGTTCCTTATTTCTGTCTTTGCCAGGATCTGACCCCTCTTCCCATACTGGTGTCTGCTACCCAGGACCTCCCCTCCCCTCCCTTCCCTTCCTCTACTCTTTGGCCTACCAAAGCAGTTGACACTGTGTTTTCACATATTTGAACTGACATATTACTTATGGGATTGCGTCACCTGGGCACCAGTGTTGAAGCACAACATTTCAAAAAGCTGACAGACGGGTCATCCCCATGAAAAAACAGTAATTAGATGTATGACATTTAAAAACATTTGAAAACACAACTTTATTAATAATAGGCCATGCCTTCTATTTTTTACTAATAATTGCCTTCTGTATAGAATAAGTGGATAAAGTAAAAGTGCGACTGCATTATTCAAAAAGCTTTTGGGCTGGCTGCACGTCATTGACAGAATTCCTCCAGAAATAGCCTTTCAGGTATTACATGTAATTTTTCCTTTAATGATGAGTGAAATCCAAAGTATCAGTCATGCTCTGCAGAGCTAATAAAGTTAATTTTTGGCATAAGTGGCACACGGAACCAGCACAGCACACCTACACAGCCCACTGCCTCCCCACTCCCTTCTTCACTGGCAGGGAAACAGACCAGACCAGGGATCTGTTTACATGTCTGTGGGGGAGGAAAAGGACAGTATTTCCATCTCAAGAGCAGATGTATTACGGTGTTAGCCCCCCACACTCAGCATCAGCATGGCAGCAGCCACCTCTATCAGCTCCTGATTTATCTTTTGCTTTCTCAGGGATTTGCAAGGGGACCATAAGTCTGGTTTGCTCCTTCCAAATGCCTTCAATTATTTTATTTGTGAGAGCTCTCTTATTCTTCTGATTTGATGTATCAGCACATATTTTTATGTCCTCTTTAAATTTTGTTACCACCCAACACATCTTGGGGACTTCTGTGAGCCACCTATCTCCTGAGCAGGCACCTGCCTCTACCTTTACAGTTCTAAAGATTCAGATTTTCAAATTCAATAGGCCACCTTAAGGAGTGGCCTGTTCAAGTTACCTCAAGAGGCCATGCACAAACAGATGGAGGCTTTGCTGTCCCATTTCTAGTGGAAAGAAGTCCCTCTTCTTTCTGTGCCTCCCCTTATGTGTGCCTGAGGATATTTAATAGGTTGGAGAGTCTGAAGAAGAGCAAAGAGGCATGATCTTTCATGATCTGATGAAAAGCAGAAAAATTAAAGAAGAAAAGAAGAAAAAGCCCAGATCCTCTAGTGTTTAGCACTCAACAGGCAAGCAGGAGAAAGCCAGGTGCAGAAATAACAGTACAGGTATAAGAGAAGGGGACAGATCCAAGGTCAGCAGGATGCCAAGGCAAGCATGGTAGCTTGCTCTACAAGCCTGATGGCCCCAGCCTTGCTCCAGCTTCCTCTGGATTAATGTGTCCGATGTCCGCAGTCTCCAGGTTATGTAGGGCTGACCTGAGTTTGTCTTCAACACAATCTCTATACTCTTAATCTTTGCAGTTTCCCCCTTTCTATCTTACTCCTAAAGTTTCTGCTAAGATTTACTGCTATCACCCAGATTCATTCTAATCTCTCCAACACCCCACTCAATTTAATCTAAATGGTGTCCAGCAAACAATCTAGCCTAATTTGCCTTTGTGCCTCTTTGTAGCATTGATATCTACAGCTCCAAGATGAGTATGATGGGCTCTAATGCTTTTATGTTGAGATATGAGCTCATTACTGGTCTGGGAACTTTACTTCCAAAAAGCCAGCACTCAACTGCACTGAAGGTCTTTTTGGTGGTGGTGGTAGGTTTTAGATGACTGCACGAAAGAGATGGTCAGCATGAGTATCTGAATAAAATGCAGTCATCTCAGAGGGCAAGAAGCAAAGAGTTTTGTACATGTACAAAACTAGAAGCATATGGGGTTAAGGATCACTATGGAGCTATCTCTAGCTGAGTGCAGAGTTCTGATATGAAGCTGGTGCTCAGAATCTGGTGGGCAAGTGGCAGAGTAGCAGAAGTTAACAGCCCACAACCTCTTTTACTGCTAACAGGGACATGATGCCAGCATGTGATGACCACTGCAAGCAAAGCCCTGCTCAGCTTTGCTGTTAGCTTGTATTCTAACCCAATTTACTGTGCATGGCCCATGCCTGGCATGCAGCAATCTCTCTGCCTTATGTGGTGGAGAACCTGTAAGAAACACTGATGGCTGTGCCAAGCGAAGATTTGCAGCTGCAAGGAAAAGCCCTGGCCTTTGTGTTTGCAATGGCTGAAGGCTCCTTTACACAAGTTCAAAGGGCTTCAAGGAAGGGCAAGGGTTTGCCTAAGCATTTTTTACACAGTGATTTTAATTGTGCAATAAAAAACTAATAATTCCACATGACATCTTATCTAAAGTTGGCTGCAAGATTTCCCCAGGAGTCATCAAGGGCATGAAAGAAGGCATGACAGAGTGTAAAGGCAGTTTTGGCTACAGCAATGGGTAGTACAGAAAGAACTGCCTAAATGGCTCAACTCTACAGCATCATTATCAGATAATCCACCTAGAAACATTCAGGGGTTTATGCTCACTGCTGTTTTCAAACTGTTAAAATGCCTCCTGGCTATCCCCAAATACCTCAGCATTTTAAAACAGCAGCTTCTCTTCTCCTTCCCAGTCCCTAAAACCATAAACTGCTCTCAACAGTAGAAATCACAGACTCATTTATCAGCAACTGCAGCCAAAGTTTTCTTCATCTCTTTCCTATAAAGAAAATACCAGAACTTCTGCCATGTAATTGGGAGCTTACAAGAGGAGGCTATTAGCAGAATGCTAAATTTGGGGTATTTCAGAGAAGTGTATCGTTATGTCTGTCGCTTGATTTGTGGCACATGTACAGTTGCAGTTCAAGTTTCCCTGGAACTGGAATAGAAGTCTGCACAAAATGCCATGATAAATTTTAGAGTGATTACTAATATGCAGAAGGGGTTGGTTTAAAAACAACAAGCAATGACTTCTAATCAATGCTTGACATGTGTCCAGTTTTCTAAAATTGAAGTGAAAGGTAAGGCTGGTTATTCATAACACAATCCAGTCTTATTTATTTGCATCCACGCATTTGAAAATCCAAGTTTACATTTTTAAAGCTAAATAAAGTTGCCTTGTGACACTCATATTGTATCTATTACATATTTCACTTCAAAACCTCATCTCTCCTAAAGCCTCTTCAGTGTGCTTGAAGTAGCACAGCAAAAGAAAAGGAATTTTCAGTTTAACTAGAGCACTGACATTCTGTTACACAATTCGATCTTGTCTATTTACCAGCTCTCAAAAAACAGAAGACACTAAACAAAACAAAACAAAAAAATAATGCTGAATGCATCCAGCCAGCAGTGCCATAGGTGTCTGAATGCATCTGTAGCTTCCCTCTCACTCATCAGTGTAATTGTTGTCATCTTATTCCATTTTTTGATTAGGCTGGTCCGCCAAGCTCCCAGCTTTTCCTGGCCAAACGTTCTTCTGCTGGTTGTCATGGTGACTGCATTGTTAGCGGGGAGAAAGGCTCTGTTGTCTGCCATTGTTCTGTTGTGCTTTAGGTAATGCACGAGGCATCACAAGTGAAGTGGATGGACCTTTTTTGCTCGGCATCATTGCCGAGTATTGAAAATCTCACATAAAAAAGGAGCAAATAGGCCCTGACCAAAGAAATAACCAACTTCTTTTTTTTTTTCTTTTTTTTTTTTTTAAAGAAAGCACGCATTATTATAAAGAGGTAAAACAGCACTGGCGGTTAACTGAATAATCAAAGAAAATGCTATAGAAATCATATTTATTAGAAGAACAATTGCCGTGATTTGGATGTTACTATACAAGAGTAACCATTTGGCAATTTAGCTTGAATATAGTTTTTAAATATTCATTTCTCCAGCTTGCAATATCATTTAACCTCAGATTCCATTTAGGTTAAAACACTACACTCTAGGAGTTGAATGCAATAATTTGTTTTTTTTTAAATTTTAATCCACGAATAGCTACTTTCAAAGTAAGCTACCACAGTTTATTCCATTTTATACCATTGTCAGAGTCTGTAATCACTGGTTTTCTTTTTTTTCCCAGAAAATGAGGTTTTACTCCAATTTTAATTAAATTGTCTGAAAAAAATTATAATATCAGGCACTACTCATAGGTTTAACTTTGATACTCAGAACATTTCTTTACGAGACAGAGAAATTACACAAAAAGCTTGCAAAAAGTTCTTCAAAGAACCTTATTTAAATGGATTGCCAGACAAGATCATGTCTTTGTACTGTGATTAATTAACATCTTTTCAACAGCAAATACACATTAAATATTGAAACGCCTAATGCAAATCCCAACTGGCTTAAAACAATCAATAGTATATGGTTTGGGAGTCTGATTTCCAGCCTCTGTCCAAATTTATCTGCTGATCCCATTAAGGGAAATCAGCAGGGTACCAGCACTTCTCTCCCACCATTCCAGGAGAAAAAACACCTTCCAGCAGAACCTGTCACTGGATGTCACCAAAGTTCCACGAATTTGCAGGAAAAACAGCACTATTTTATCAGAAACACTCAAGAGCCTTAAAGAAGGCAAGTGGAAATAAGTATGACAGCCAACCCAGCTTACCTGCAAAGCTGGCAAGGCCAGAGCCTGCACTCCAGCAGCTGTAGATGTGCTCCCTGTCTCTAGTGGAGCCACTGGGGCTCACATGCTGGGGCTTTAAGCTGCCCAATACCTCACACACCTGCAGTGACAAGAGGTTTACAGCTGCTGGCATATGCAGCTGAAAAAGTGCCCAGAGTGGCTTAATTTGGGTTGTAATACATACTGACATACATTCTTCCCCTTCAAGTCTGTAAAGTGAGAATGACATTTTTCCTTTTCTTCCTTATTTAGTGAGGTTTTTTTCCTGATGGGTTTTTGAGAGCAGCAGACTGGAGCTATTCCGTACCCCACGTGTCTCCTGTACTGGGGCTTGCTGGTGGAATGCACAGCATCTAAAAGAAGTTTTTGTCTCTCAGGCGCTCCGCTCATCCATGTGTCAGATTGAGAATCTAAAAAGAAATAGTAGGACATGCAGATTGCCTTGCTGGGGAATCAATACAAACATATAATCTAAAGAGTAGTTCATTGACTAATGCCAAAATAATTGAGGCAAAGATAAAAAAAATATTTGCCATGAATATCAAACTTTTTAATAACTTTTATGTGTTTCAGGAAAATGGTGCGTCTTTTAGGGAAAAAAAAAGTTGTCAGATCATGAAGTTTGTCTGCTTTTAAACCTCAAAAGTGGGGATTCCAGAATAACAAAATTACTAGGGCATTTATGCCACAATGACTTTCCCATGAGTACTACCTCCCCAAATCCCCTGTCATTTCTAGTTTTCTAAGAAATTGCTTTTTAAAGCTAGAGAAATTGGCAGCCTTCATGCAAGCTGCCAAGGAACATCAAAGTACAGTGACTCTCACTTTGAGTTTGCTGTGGACTCAAGCTGGCCCCAGCGCTTGCTGGACAAAGCAGCAATCCTGCTGTCCTCACTGCTCTGCTCCAGGATGCTCTGGACATGTGCCCAGGACCATGCACACAAACCCCTCTGAGACTGCGTAGTAAATCAGCATTTCTCATGCTCTCATACATGCACACAGATTATTTATTTGCACAGCAGCAGCAGGTCTGCACACAGCCTTGCATCAGCTAATGCCAGCTTCATCTACGGCAGAGGTATAATTCCTGCTGAATTCCTAATTCTCTTTTAATTCTATGAAATTACTATATAGCCCAGTTCATTTTACCCTTATTAAATTCAGGAGAGCTTTTCCATAAGGGATAGCTTCAGAAACACTAATATAGGACAATTGCTGTTTTTTGGAGAGCTCTATTGCAAGTGTATTGCCTTCTCAGCTGGAAAGGATGATTACTGATGTCTGAAAAAGGTACTTACAGCTTAGTACACAGTAAACATGTATTCTGTTTTTCTCTTGCTCTGTTAAACAATATAATACATAGCAAAAATCTACAGAAAAAGCAATCAAAACACACACACTTAAAGAAGAATCCCAAAGCTTCTTAATTTGTACTTCATTCTTTCCGTCAGCATTTCCACCCGCATTCATCACTGAATATTCATTCCTGCTTCTGTCTTTGGGTTGAGTGTGGCAGCAGCCCAGCAGAGTCACACAGGTATTTCCGTGAGACGGGTGACAAGACATCCCTCCCCCATCACTGCTGCACGGCAGGAGGGTCCCCAGCCCCTCGCTGGTTTGGGAGAGCGGAGCTCCCCACCCACCCCCTTTCCCCCGCCTGATGCGCTGAGAGCTCCCCCTCCTGTTACAGCCAATCTTAACTGCAGTCGACAGATTAATATTATTACCTCATTTTAATTAATTCCTCTCCTCAATTCAAAAAAGCACATCTGGTGCTTTTCAGAGCCAGACAAAGCTTCTTTCCTCCCATCCTCTCCTGAACATCAATTAATAACTTGGCAACAAAAAGAAAAGAAGGGTTTGTTCTCTGTACCTAACAGTCACAAGTGACAGAGAGAAAGAAAGGGGACTTGCTACAGACAGAGGTCAAGGGAAATGACAGAACTGCCAAATCTTCTGTGTTTCTGCAACTCAGCAGAGCTTATTAGTGACACAGCTACTGTGGCTGTGCAGTTTCCAGACCAGGAATTGTCTCACATCTCTCCAACTTGAAGTGCACGAAAAATGATGTGTAACTCGTCTCACCAATTGAGGCAAGTGGTTAACCATTGGCTCCCAGGCAACTGCTCAAGCCCAGAAGGTGATTTCAGACCTTACTGGAAACATTTCAACTCTCAAATCTACAATTCGATTTATAAATAGAAGAGATTCCCCTTCCAGAATTTCTCAAATCTCTAAAATCTCCTAATACAAGTAGAAGACACACAACACCCTGAGCCCCAGTCCTACACGGCTCTGTGCCTTGCAACGCAACACAGTAACCAGTGGCACAGAAAACAGTGAGGATGAAAATCAATTCCCAGCTATCCAGAGCAGGTGGAGTTCTCTTTGACTAGGGAGATAAAAATAAGAGATGTTACCATTAAAAAAGAAAGGAAAAAAAGGTAGGAATTTGGTATAAGAAAGGGCAAAAGTTTGTTGCAACCATTTGTGCAACATTAAGAGAAGCAGCACTAAACTCTGACTCTGGGTATGTCCTCACTGGCCTATGGTCTCCCACAAGACCAGATCTGCAATCAGGGAGATGTCAAACCCAGAGCTGAGCCCAGGATGAGCCCATCTGGCTGGCAGGGTGGGTCATCCATTGTGTGGGCAACCACTGGTGCTCTGCAGGTAGGAGGTCTAGTGGCCATCAAAGCCTGCTCACCTCAAAGTCACCATCGGACACACATTCGAACACGGCTCAGCATTTGCCTCTGAATTTTGTGAATGTTTACTCTTTTCCAGCCTGACCTCAAGAAAGATACTTGATGCCAAAAAAAGCACATGAAACTTTCCAGGATGATAAGCATGCATGATAACTAAGGAGAAATGTCACTGATGTGACAAATGTGACAAAATGTGAGGTAGAAATTAAAGTAATAATTTATTAGTTTTTCACAAGGAAACCGGTGTCATAATGTTCTGTTGTTGTCTACATGCAACTCCAAAATCTCAGTTTTTCAGTTCTCATTGCAGAGACAGGCTTTGAAGTTACTGTCCAAACTGGTTTTCTTCTTTTAAACTCAGCAGTATTGCTAACTCAGTAATTGAGGTTTGTGACTTGTTTTGGAGCTTGGCTTTAACTTGGAATTTCGTTTTGTTGATTCCTTTATCCCAGCTCTGTAGGAGCTACTTTCTTCCTTTCCTCCTTTTTATTTTATCTTCTTTTTTTTCCCCCTCAAAGACATTTAGCGTGCATCGCTTTCAGGTGATTTCAATTCCTCTTGGGAACCTGATTTTTAATGCCCAAATACCTTGGCTACTATTTAAGGTGCTAGTACATGAAGTTACACTTTTTTAAAAATCCAAATAGGCATGAAAATGAGATAAAAATTGTATTTATGCATAGTTTATATCAAACACAAACATGTATTTTGCATCAGATGAAATGTCTTCTCACAGGCTGGAATTTTATTAGATATGAAGTGAATTTCATTACAACTAAAAAAAAAAAAGCCCCCCCAATAAAGGAGGGGAAATAGCTAACTGCTGATAAACACAGATTTTAAAAATGCAAAATTTAATTCAATTGTACCAAAACATAAGTTTCAGCATACTAGCAGTATGTTCACTCTTAAAACATGCTTTAAAATTTCTGTTTTATTTTTATTATAGAACTGACTGCCACACAAAACAATATAAGGGAAGGAGCTGTGTTAGCTAATCTGCTGTAATCCTTTCAAATCTCTGAAAGAACAACAAGCCCTTGATAAGCAGGGTCAGGCTGGGGCAGGATTTTGATAGGAGACATCTAAGGAATGTCTAGGTGCTCCAGGAAGGGGATGTGGGTGATTTAGCAAGACGGCTAAATCAGCGAGACTTCTCCCCCTCCACTTTGGTAAGAAGTAAAGGGAGCAGACCATGTGCTGCAGGCAGAGCCTTTCAGGGGAGACAGGTGTAATACAAGAAATCCCATCCGAGGTATTATTTAATCAGGCAGTGGTTCTAACAGACACCAGTTCAGGTAAGTACATTTTGCCTTGTTACTGACGGATAAACTATTTCCTACATCCAGTCCTAAAAATTGCAGGGTGTTGTCAGGTGCTGTTAAGCCGTGCCATAAACCATGCTGTTCACCCATTGTCTCGAGCCACTTCTCTCTTACACACTTTGTACATGTTAAAAATGTGTTTCTGCAAAGTGCTTATAAATTGCAGGAATGCCAGCTGTGCCCATTACAGCTATCGCCCATAGCAGTTCTAGTGTTGGTTTTAACAGCTGATTATATGTACAATCACCAAAAGCAGATGATATGAAATACCAGAAAATATTTTTAATTAACTCCCCACAAAGTTCTCATCTGAACCAGAAAAATAAATAAGGTAGAATTATTTTAGAAGCACGTACCTTGCACTTCTGAAATATTATACAGGCTGTGCTGGCAAAAACAACTGCTCTCCAAAAAAATACTTGATTGAAAAGTCAGTACCTGTGACTTACTGAAAGAAATGCAGCAGTTTCAATGAAAAGAGTAAAAACCTCTCAGACCTCATTTTATGCTTTTTTGTTTCCACTGAGCATATTTTAAGACTAATCAGCCTTATAAAAGGTACCACTGTTAATCTACTGTTTGTCTTCATCTTCACTGCAGCTGCTTAGTAGATAGAGAGCAAACAAAACCAGAATAAAGGTCATTCCATTTAAATCCTTCAGAGTGGAAGACAAGGACTAAATTATTGCTGAGAATTACATCAAGGAAAGCCCAGGATAAGATACATATTGTTTGTTATTTGCTAGACCCATAGTGGCACTGCATTTATGTATTTGTGGAGGGATTACATTAACATTTTATGAGATTAACTGGGATAGCATAGGGAGATTCTCTGATATAACGTCCACACAAACTAAAAGTACAGACTGTATGTGATATATATGGATAGACAGAAATAACCCAAACTTTCCAGCTGCCAATCAGTTGTAATGCATGAAATATAATTACATTTTTTCACATTAAAAATGTAAAGAATTTTATTATTTCTTATCATGTAGACACATGTCTGAATCACACAGGATCATTAAGGTAAAAACCTTAATGAATCATTTTGCTTCCTTTCATAAGACACCTTAAACTCGTACTTTGACATTTTTAAGGCAGAAGGAGCAATAGCACAAAAGATCACTTTTATGCTAATAATAGGAAATAATTTCACAGTAGTCAAATACGACTAGAAAACCCACAAGCTTTTTCTTCAAATTAGGAAATATTCCCTGGAAGTTAGTCTATAAATAATACATAGTAGGTTTAGTGTAATCTTTAGTATGAGAACATGCATTCTTTAGAGCCAACAGTAACACCACTTCAAGAAGGAAATGCTGTGTGAAGAGAGGATCTTGCAGCTCTCTCCCACTTTAAAATCAAGTACATAGGCTCCAGAATATTGCCAGCCCCCAGGAGCCTGATGGCTACAAGGTGTGAGTCAGCCCCACCACTCCGACCTCTCAAGTGGCCAGAGGAATGTCCCGGTTTGGTTCCCTGGCTGCCTCGGCCTTCCCACACTCAGCCTCCGGAGGCTCGCTCAACACCAAGGCTGGGCAGAAATCAAATATTAGCAGTAGGCATCCATAAAGGAAAAAAAGAGAAGAGGAGCATTTCAGGAGCTTGAAAAGGACCTCTGCCCACATGCGATGCAGGTGGGGGGTGAGCTGCTCACAGTGTTGTGTTCTGCCCTGGGGAAGGGGCTCTGGTGAGAGGGGTACCCACTCACACCAATACAAAGTTTGTACCCTTTTTTTCAAGCAACAGTTTTCACAGGAGGTAAGTCTCAAACACCAAATCACTGCAGACTTACAGACAGCCTCAAAAACAATCCTGTTTTCCCCCATCCCTTTTTCCTTCTCTCCTTTTTCCTCACTATACACGAGATTTTTTTTCGCTTATCCTGTTCCATTTGGTTTCCCAAAACTCCTTCACCCTTTCAAACTGAGCAGAGAGCGAAGATCCTTTAACCAGAGCCATGCATTGGCTGTGTCTGGGTTCTGTGAGAGGTAACAGCAGGGACCCAGACCAGGGACATGCCCTGCCAGGGGACCAAGCCATTAGGACTCAGTGTTTACAGGTCACAGGAGTGATTCCTTCAGCTTGTTAGGAGCCAGCAAACCTTTGTGAGGGAGTTTTGCCCCAGTCCCTCAGATATCTTAGCAGTGCACTGAGTCAGTTGGATGATGTTCTTTTGGTCACATCCCTTCTTCTAACAATTCACCTGCATATGTTTAATTTTATGTGGCTCTCGTGGGTTTCTGTATCAGTAACTGGAAGAATTACAAAAGCAAACGAAAAGCTGGTGGGTCATAAATCTCTCAAGTGTCAATCACTAGCAGTAGAATTTCTAGGAATATCCATGAACAGAAGATTCAGGGAGAGGAAAGACTAAGTGTGGGGTTTTTTCTCCCTTTCTTAAGAAGTACAAAATAAAAAACACTGCTTTATGTTCTACTCTTCTCTGTAGAGTATGCCTGTTTGCATTTGGGAACCCAACCTGGGACTGCATTCCCCATACAAAACACTCTTCATTTATCCATTTAGGACATACATAGTGTCATAGTGCTAAGGACTTTCACTAAGGAAATAATGGCTATATGCAGTCAGCTATTGGGTACAACAATACTGAAGATAACAGTCATTACTAGAGCCACTGAAGAAACACATAAAAATTCTAAAACTGTCAGAGGTGACATCTGCAAATTATGTCACTTGCACTCTTACATCTCTGAAATGTCTTGAAACACTTACACAAAAATGTCACTAACATAATTCACCGCAGAAATGTTACACGGATGACAAGGATGACAGGGCTATATAAGAACATTTCTAGAAATACTTAATATAAGGAAAATATTTTTCTTTATGTGCATGTAGAAAAGGGGGAACAAAGGATTCTTAGTCACATGCTGACATGCTGAAAGCAGTCTGAATTTACCTTAGTGCAAAAAAAAAAAAAAAACCCAAGTCCCCAAACATGGATTATTTTTTTAGAATATTGGAAATCTAACTAGAGCTCAGGATTTAACACCCTCTGTATCTGAAAACACATGAACACATGTGTCTGTATTTCCTTGTATGCACAGAAAGTCAGAAATCCTTTCCCCCTCATTCTCTGTTCTTTCTGTGAAATGCTGCTACTATTTTGTTTATTGTCATAATCATCTGCAATCATGACATTTATATGTCATTTCAGGTACTAGAATCATAAGAAGACACAGAGGTCTGTGGAAAAAACCAAAAAGTCCTAGGAAGCACAAATGCAGAATATTGCTTCTAGCCCTCATTTGCTGGAAATTCTAGCCCTCAATTGTTGGAAAGCAATTATCAAGAAACAAGTCACCAACGGACATATGTCATTTAATGCATCCACATGCATTTCCATCAGCATGACACCTGCCAGTGGTGCTCCTATAAGCTTGAACTTTAATTCCTGGATGATGACAGACTAAGTTGGTAACATATTTAACATGCTGTTAATTTAGCATTAACAGCAAATTTAGGAAACATATGTAACACCACACAAGAGCTGTTTGTTTTGATGACATTTTCAAAAAATACATTGTATGGCAACACATCAAAAATGGCTTCATGTATTTGTAAAACACTCTTTAATGTTTCTTCAAAGTTGACCTAGTAGTTGAGATAAAAAAAAAAAAAGGAAGAAAAGGATGGTATTCAGCTTACAATTATAATTAAGGAACTAAAAAGTTATTTATTTGCAAATGTTAGTCTCCTGAAAGGAAGTTTCGTAGAGATTGAATTAAATAATTTATCTAACAAAGAAGGCATTATATTTTTAACATGTAAATATTGACTGACTTAGCTAATGAGTGCCTGTGTATAAACAGACTCCCTTTTTATTTCCACTGGAGTCTAGAGCAGACAGCTTTGTATATTTTACAGTCTCTTGTACCTGAGCCAACAATTGATAGTGGAAGAGATCAAAGCCTTGATACAGCGATGCCAAGCAATTTGTGTATAAATGTGCTCCTCAAAAAATGATAAGAACACAAAAGAAGTTTTAAGATACTTTTGTCATGGTTTAAATGGTAAATAGCTAATTACTGATGAGTTGTGTTAAAGTTGTATGCAATGTACCAACAGGACAGAAGTTTAAAAAAAGCTTCCTATTTTCCCCAGGTTTGTAAATAAGAAGGTATTTTACATTAAAACAGCCATGACTCTTTCTCTTCTCAAAATTAATATTTCTTTTGACTACCTAATTATTTCTTCAGAGTTTATACAACAGGCTATGATGTAATTTTTTCTGCATAATTTAACTGAGGTATTTAAGGAGACAACAAGGAAAAAAAATGCCTTCAGTGTCCGTAAGACGCACACTAATAATGTCTGCTCAATTAAAGTAGGTTTTAACACATTAAAGTATATTCTGGCACATAGACTGAGAACGTTCAGTTTAACACTCGAGCCTCTTCATGGTTTCTATTAAAGTTATGCTGCCTAATTTATGAGCGGGCTGAGCATGTTATGCTTCCATAAATCGTTGTGTAAAGAAAAGTCAGTTAAAAGTATAAAAGCAACAAGATATATTTCACAACCAGCTTGCTGAGATTGTAGAACTATTGAGAGTACTACAATGTACTACAATTGTACTACAATGCCTTCAATAATTTGAAAAACTCCATGCATTATGCTTTGGTTCCTATATATTGTTTGAAGGGTTAAATTGTGGGCACAAGTATTTTATACTTATATAACAAAGTACTTGGCTTCTTCACTTTTTATTATGCAATAGAAGATAACAAGTCAGAAGTAAAAATGTAACACTTAACTACGGCTCTTAGAAATGAACATTATAACCCTATCTCGAGTTGTTTTCTCACACTGTATCAACAAAATTGGCTAGAACAAAAGGGAAAGGTGAATAATATCTGAACAACAGACACTTATTTACTGCTGTGTAGTACTAGGAGACATGCAGACTGGAGAGGAACTGAGAGAGAAAGGCACCTCTCCATGCAGATGTGTCTCAAAAAGAAAAACGACCAAACGCTCTGTGTATGAGTGCAGTGTGTGTGTGTGTGTGTGTGTGTGTGTGCACACGTGTGTGTATGTCTGCAGAGCAACAGGGAGGGAGTGTAGGACTGGAAATACACCCACTCCAGCTTTAAACCAGCCAGCTCCAGCATCCAAAACACCGTGAGCATGCAGTCCAGGAACCAGAACACGTCCCAGCCACTGTGATCTGAGCAGCCTCTGCAGGAGCTGTGTTCGAGTTCCTGCTGCCTCCAACACAGACTGATCTTCTGCAGCAGCAGTTTCCCAAGCATGGGCAGAAACCTACAACACTGCAGCCACCACCTCCCTCTTGTCTCACACTTTTGCTTTCTCTGTGCTTTGGGGGAAATCTGAACATGGATTTCTCTCTCCAGGCACCGCTTACTTTACCTAGGTGTAAAGACATAAGCCTAGAAATCTAATTTTACTATGTTTTACTCCATTTGCTGTAATTAAAAAAGTTGCAGAAGTTGAAAATAAATACTGAGTGGAAATAAGACCCTTTACTGCTATATACATAAATAGCTGTGCTCATACTTACTGTACTGCAATCCAATCCCAGGCCAGCAACAGATGAAAAACAAACATCATCAATCATAAAACTAACAGTAAGGCAGAACTGGGGTTTTGCTGCCAGTTAAACCTGGCTTTGACATGTAAGAGTGACCCTGATAAGGCACTCTGAGATTTCCAGATGGAAATACAGAAGTTGGGCATGAGTTGAGCAGCAATGTTGCTGCTACTGGACTATTTTCCATCTCTCACCAAGGGAAGAGAAAGCCCTAATGTAACAGTGGGAATGGGACAGGGGTCCCACAAGACAGTGTGGGTACCACAGCTGGGATGTGGGATGCTCTCCACTGCCAGGGGATGTCTACCCGCTGAGAGGACAGATTGCACAAGGCATTCCCAATTCCATTCAACCTCCATCTCCAACACAGCAAAAGCAAACCTGACACGGAATGCAGATCCAAGGCAGTGGTTTTGTTCTTCCTTGCCACTGCTGCAGGGCCAGATTTAACTCTCCCCTAGCATCAGCTCCTATTTCCCATTCCTCTGCCTCGGCACAGCTCTGGGAACACGAGTGGAGCCAGCATGGCTGTAGGAGCAATGCACATGATTCAGGAGAGCAAACCCAACACCCAAATAGAGTCTCTCCTGCTGCTTCAAGATGAGCATGTTTTCTTTCATGCGGTCTATCTCCTAGTTTCCTGTGTAAGCTATTAATTTCTTATGCAGAGTTGCAATGTCCTTCCCTCATCTCGAAGAGAAAAGGAGACCCGATAGGTTAAAAATAATAACAGTAATATAAAAATTAAAAAAAAAATAAATCTATTAACATCTCAAATTCAGGGTGTATTCAGTTCTGGCCTCAGTGGTGTCTGCACATTCAGATGCACTCAGAAAATCCCCCAATAAAATAAAAGTGTATAATAGACATATGCTCCTTGGATATTTGGGGGCCCAGCCCTAGATGGGATGGCCCACCTTGGCCAATCAGGAGCTGTGTTAGCCCCGCCCCATGTGTGATTGATGGACAGCTCCACCAATGAGAGGCTAAAGTCACCCCACACAGTGTGTGATTGATGGGCAGCTCTGCCAATCAAATGCAGTGTTAGTCCCCCCGGTGGGTGACTGCCGGCCAGGCTGGCGGGGGGGGCGGGGCTCTGCCTCAGCAAGCAGCGAGGCCTGGCCGGGCCCCGGCCCCCACATGGCCTTGGCTGGGGACACTGAACGCCTTCGGCCCCTGACAGACCTTGAGTACCGAACTTTGTAGGGATCCTAGAAACCACCCAAACTGTCTTCCTGGCATTATTTTCCCACTGTCAGTGTCTGATCACTTTATTTTACCCCTTTCCAAAAGTATTGCTGCATAGAAGAAGTAATGATTCTCGTTCACCATTGCCATGTTCTCTGAGGCCCCTGACATCAGGCCCCTTTCCCATTTACATAATGATTGCAGGATCTTTCCTGGTTATTATGGCTGATACATTTGTCACGTGTAAAGTTCATCCCTTAAGAGATTTTAAACCTGCTCATGAAGTGCTGTTACCTCTGTGACTTAGTGAATGTCTTGGAAATACAACAAAATGCCAGGTACTGTGAGAGTTTCCCAGTTCATTTAGAAGTTGCCAATCTAGAGAAATAAAAAGCCTTCTTGCAGGGTATCACCCAAAGATGGATTTATCACCAACTGTGATTGAGAAATCTAATAATTTATCATTTAAACACTGAATAGCAAAACCATAAGTTTAAAAAACCTAAACAAACTATACTTTCAAAAAATTCACTTAAGTTTGTGATCCTTCTGCTTATCTATTCTAGCTTCTTAGAAGCTGCTGATATCTTTCTCCAGGTTAGTTGTTCAGACTTTGTCCAGACTTTGGCAGGCAAACCGTGGAAACTTCCCAACTTTGTAGATATCCTGGGTTTTACTATTTAAGATTATGACAGCTTTTTCAAGCAGGTTCCCCAAAAAATGCTTCTTCCATCCTTTGTCTTCCTGTTAATCAGTATCTCATTTTCTGTGGTTGGTCCTGGGAAATCATCTGGACGTGCAGAGGCTTAAATAATTTTAAATGATTTCTCCATTCTCAAGCTATCTGCATAGATTCCTATCAGTGGATTACTAGACTTGGAATGCAAAATCTCTTGTTTAGCACAGCACACCACAACCTTAAAGGTGGAATGGCAAAATGTAGCATTGTAGAGCAGGTCACACGTATGTTCAACACCACAGAAAACAAAAAGCAAAACATCTGCAGATGATGAAGGTACTTGGTTTGGGATCTTCCCCTTCCTCTCCTGTTAATGAAGGGACATGAGCACTGTGTCTGCACTGGGTGTTACACACTCCCTGTGTCCCTCCTGTGCCCCAGCTAACCCCCCTGCAGCCAGCCTGGCTTGTTCATGGACCTGTCAGCAGCACCAGCACACAGCCCATTCCAAGGAGGAATTCAGCCGTGCTTTCGGTCCAGGCCACTCTGTGCTCTGTGCCCTGCACACACTGAGCCTGGTGTTGGCTCCTCCCTCTGGGAGACAGGAGACAGAATGGGCACAAACATTTCTGCATCTGTGCCTGAAGGGCCAGAGGCTGCCCCTGTCCTTGAGCAGACTTTCACATCTTGATAAGGTAAGTCTGTAATTCTTGAAAATCTGTTCTTTCAGTATTAGAAAGACTGAAATGATTTATTGTTTGACAGACAATTACAGTTTATGCAGATTGAAGGCCAGAAGGTGTTTCTGCTAGCATTTCACCATTATCCAAGTCTGCAGATTTGATGATGTGGTTGAGTTACATTAGCTTTGAAATTATTGACCTGTTCATCACCCAGGTAGTAATTTACATCCCATGCAAATTCACAGAGGCCAAGTTTTCTCTCACTTTCAATTTCTCAAAGATATGAAAGCAAGTCAAAGCTAACTTGACGTCTGATCCTGATGTCACATCTTATTAGTGCTATAGAGTTATTCCTGAAACTATCAAGCACTAATTTTGGAGGCTAATATCTCATTTTCCCTAAGCAATTTTTTCTATCGAAAAGCCTATGTGTTAATGTGTGACACTGCACATGCAAACAACAGGATGTACATTCATCTGTATTAGATATTGGAGGATAACGTGGTTTCTTTCTGAGCACTGAACAGCTGATCTGTTTCTGTATTTATATCTGTATGTCTCACTGCATATAACTCCAAAATTACTACAATCATGTCAAAATATATACATTAAGGATCTTGTGCACATCATCATTATCAAAGAGAGTCTCCTGTTTCTTTCAGTATAAGCGTAAGACTTAAAGTAGCCCTTTTTTTTTTCTTTTTTTTTTTTTTTTTTTTTTTTTTTGCATAGCAAACTGATGGGTTTTTTAGGTTACTGTTTGTGGTGTTCCAGTGTGGGGAACAGCGATGAGTTCTAATGGATGGTCAGGAATGAAATTAAGCCAAACAAGGCAAACGTTGTATCTAAGAACTGTTTATTAATAACAAAAAAGAGAAGAAAAAGGAGTTGCCCAGAAAAAAGAGGCTTAGAAGAGAGAGAAGAGAAGGAGGGAAAATGGAAAACTATTATTATTATTATTCCATCACCAAATAGGGAATATGAAAATAAGATCAAAGAATCACAATTTAAAATTTAAGGACACTCAGTTAACCCTGAAGATTTGCAAAAGGTGAATTTCCATACTGTTATATAATTCTACAGGTTGTCAATAGTCCTTGCAATCGGATTACTTACATAACTGCCTGGGAAGTAAATGTCTCTCTTGTAATTTTCTTGCAAAATTAAAAGGAAGAAAATAATTAGAAAATTCAAATTAAACACTGATACTGATACCAATTTTTAAATTTCTAGCCACAGTGAAATAGGCTGTGTTTTACCGTGTAAGGCATAGAAGCAACATGCAATGATTTGACATTTTAAAATAAATATTTTCAAAGAAAAATGCTAAAAATAGCTCTTTCTGTATTTAAAGGTTCAATTCAACCACAGATAACCACTAAAACATAAATTCCAATTGCAATCCAGTTACAATGCACACCAAGCACAAAAGCCCTCTAATGATCTTTGATTAGTTCTTTATTAAATTCATCAAGGGAGCAAAGAAATTTTAATGGTCTTCACCATTTCTCATCTTTCTGATTACAGTTTTGATTAGAACTTTCAGCTCGTTTTTTCTTCTTTCCTAGTCATGGCTATTACTGTGATAGCACTTCTTTCCTCTAGTTTAAGAAGTACGAGATAGGACAAATGGAACACATTTGTAATTACATTTTAAAAATATATATGTATTTAACTAGGTGTGTTAATGCCCCCAAAAAGCCTAGTTAAGAATATAAGATCTTAAAAATGCAAAATAGCCCTTAATGGAATGTTTCTACATTCATACCATAAAAATTTTCATAGTCTCAGGTGAGTGGTATCTTGATTAATTAATCAAATACCAAGAAAAAAAATTTTCAACATTTGAAGAGTAATTTTAAATTTTTAGAAACATTTTTGAGTGTGTTCTACTGTTTTGGTATTCAGTGTTAGGATTCACTCAATCAATATAAACAAACAAAGAGTTGTTTTACTTTGCATTAGTGATACTTCTACAATAAAAAATTGGAAAGAAACACATTAAAATGTTCTTAATAGATGAAATCATTTTCACAAAACTAAGCACTATGTCAGTAAAAAATGTGTGCATTTCAATCTCTGTTACAAATGTTGGAACTTTTATATTCCCAATAGAAATCCTGCTCTGTCACCTGCTGTATAAAGCAGGCCCTGGTTCACTGTGAATAGTGAAGAGAGTTCCAATTTTCTTATTTACAAGTATTACTGAAACAAAACCTTCAGCAGCAAGGTTTCATCAACATGCAAAGGACACATTAAATAGTCACTGGGTAAAATCCTGAAACACTGCTGAACCAAGGGATAAAATCAGGAAGCCCATCTTTAGCCCGAGGACATCCCAAGCACTGGGCCAAAGAGCCATTATTTCTCTCCATTCTTACATCCACAGACCAGGGAACCTTTAGATCTTAGATCTGAATGTCTCAGAAGAACCAGAAGGTTTGAGCTGTGCCCCACCCCTTGTGTAGACTGATATCTCTGCATTTTCAGGATGGTTTTTAACACTGTGTCATTATAAGAACTGCTCTACAAAACCAAAATGCTTGTGATATATATAATTTGCCTTATTGCAATTCCACTGAATATTAGGCTCTGTATTTTCCAAATCTCTGCATTTCCATGTGCATAAGTGAGAACTTCTGCTAGCTAAATCAGAGTTCTTTTTCTTCCTCCCTGGCTGTTTACAATCTCTTATAAGACCCAAACAATCAGGTGATACTGCAAATTCAAGATGTTATTTTGGAGCATTCCCTTGTGTATTGTGGTGTATTTGTCATGTGGGCCCAAAGGCAGCAGTCATTTGTTTGTATCACATTTGGCTTAATAGTTGTAGCAAGGGGAAAAATTAGGAGAAAGGCTAGAAATAATGGAAGCATTTAACATTGGTGTTTACAGTAAAATTGGTGCATCTTCAGTGCAGAAGATTCGTGATGTGACTTTGTCACTAGGATATCAAAGGCTTCATTGTAAAAATAAAGCTTTTCAGTAATGAAAAAGCATAATCTTAGCACACAGAGCTTGCAGAGAGCCAGAAGTGGTAAAATCTGCAGAGGGGCTGATAGCATCATTGAGAAGTCAAAGTTTTACACCTTCTAACTGTTCTTTATTAGAAAATGATTTATTCATTATAAAATAGGCTTTCAAAATGATGATGGGATTAATCAATATGTTAGAAGAGAAAGTATTGAAATAACTTCACGGTTGGCACAGCCAGTTGTCGGATCAGCTCTCCCTTTCATAGGCACTTGTTATAACAGGCAGGGGGCTAACCCTCTCAGACATGGAGCTAATCAGTCCTTGAAAGTCACTTCATCCAGTGGAGTGGAATAATGTACTCTAGCATCGTTTGTCCACCTCTACCATTTGGAGCAATGTTATTTAGACTGTCCATTTTTGCCTCATCAGCTTCCATTTCGAAGAATTTTTTTTTTTCCAATGTCATCTTTTATCAGAACATCAGGTTAAATGTATTGTCTCCTACTATCCCCTTTGTAGGGGGCATTGTAAAGACCAATCTGTGAATATCTAGCAAGATAAAGAAAAAGCAGCTGCATAGTTGGAATGGGTATTCTTTAAGCTTGATTAAGTTCTCACAGAAAAGAAAAAAATCTGGACAAGAAGTAAGATCACAATTAATAATCAAAAACAATATTTCCAGCAAAATTAAACTTAATCAGCTTGCTGAACTGCAGGGTCCATTTAGAATTACCATACAGATGCGGGTGGCTTTCATCCTTCAGGCAGCGCACGTGCCTGCCCACCCTCTGCAAACAGATGTTCTTTGTCTCATTTTGCAATATTTGTGTCTGCCCTCCTCACCACAGCTGGCTGCCTGCCCTGCCTGCAAGAATTGGTTCTTTTCCTGAGTCTGGGCTGGGCCTAATTGAACATGAATAGGTTGCCTGGCCCCAAACAGGATCACTGAACTTGAAGAAGACAAAAGCTGATGGGCAAGGACAACAGAATCAACTTTTCTTCACAACCAGCTATTCCTCACTGTCACTCAGTGTTATCAGTAAATTAAGTGTTCACAAGGAAAGTTTTTTTATAAAAGGGGTATGTCTCTCTCCTAGTACTTGGATATTCCTCCTTGGGAAATTTCCAGGAAATTAATAAAAGTAGGACTAGATGAAACAATTTTGACAATTTGATTATATTATATGCAGAATTCACCTGCTCACGGAAATCCTCTTAGTGTGTTAATTCTACTATTTGATTACGTCTATTTTGTTTATAAGGCAAATGTGTTTTGCTCTTGTTATAACACTGTCGTTTTAGAAGATCTTTTCTCATGTCTGGAGGAAGCTGGTATCAGCAAGGAAATAGACAGCTTTTGACGTTTGTTCATCCAAATTGATTCCTAAAATGAGCACTTAGATGTTTCCTCTTTGTAATGCAGGAACAGCATGCAAGTGGCTACTTCGAAACATTTCTTACTCAATGGCCACCACAGGGCTTCTGGTGACTCCAACTGCGTCCCTGTGTCTTCCAGTGTTTCCCATTATATACTATAGGTATAAAAGATCACAAAAATCAATTTTATTTTGCATAAATGATTGCCACTTAAATATCAATAGCAGAAAATATGGTGCATGGATTTAAGAGTTAGCACTACCTTCCCTGAGCTGGGAAGAGTCTTGCTGTCACGCAGAGGGGAATATTGATGCCAGCAGGATGTTTTCAAGAGGTTTCTGTGTTTGGGCCACAGAGTAAAAACCATCTTGCTCAATTAGCTTTTTATTTTTTCAATGTCACTGTGTTCGTAATCACAGTGCATAATATACTTATTCCTGACCAAACAGTTGAAACAGAAAGGAAGCTAATTTGAAAACAATGGCAATTAATTGTGCATATTTTTCTCTTTTGACTAAAGGGTTTGTTCTTTAAAAAAAAAAAATTTGGTCTTGTATTAAAAACCAGTGAGCTTTACTTTAAGAAGACAAATAAAACTAAAAAATCAACAATCCCCTCTCACCTTTTCCTGTATAAGCAGAAATTTTCCATGGACATTTTATAACTGAATCTAATTTTTTTTTACTTTTATGATATTTATTTCACTTATTTCATCACAGTGTATGTAACACATCTGCTAGAGCTTCCTACAGAGCTTGGTTCTCTGCTGTCCTCCCAGCCAGTTAAGTGTAAGCAAAAGTCATTACACTAAAATTAAAAGAAAATGGGTAGGAGGAAGAGGAAGAAAGATAACCATCCCGAGTCACATTTGCTGCTTCCCTCCAGGAATGGTTGCTGATACCACTCATTTGAATAGAAAAATGAATTGTGTTTTTTGCTGACCTTTTCCATCTAGTTACAAATGGTGTTACTTGAAAGGCTAACTCAAGTCTTTTGCACTGTGAGAGTAATAATGTATAATGGTACTTATGTGTTGTAAATTAGGCCCTTGCCAATAAACATCCTTTTTAACCAGATACTTACTTTCTTGAATTTCATAATACAGCAGAAATAACCTATGTGAAACAGGAAATAATGTATGTGGAACAGAAAAATTAAGTTAAGGAAAAGTAACTTTGCTATTCAGCAAAAATTATTGGGTAGTAATCAGCTTCATTCAACATAACTTTCTAAATCAGAACTGGAAAAATAGAGTAAATTAATTTAAATAGTCTTCACATTACAAATCAAAATGATAAAGAAGATAGGTGCAGATAACGAGATGTGTTGCTTTCAAATATGCCACGTGATCACAGGCTTATTTATATACAGTTAATGTTCTTTGTTTATCCCTTTGCTATGATTCTGTCAGATTTTCGTTTTCTATCTTGTCTGCTATGGTTCTTCATCATAATATGTATTTCTCTCACAAGAAAATCCTGCTAAAATCATTAGTGCTTCTGCATTTGAGTCTGTAAGCAACTGCTCACTGAATCATCTACTTTACATCTACATGGAAGAACAAATTGATGCTTAATTGTTTTATGGGAGTAATTGATGCTTCAAAGGAGAGCAGGGGACCTTTCTGCAACTCTCCTGTAAAAATTGTTTAAAAGCATTTTAAATTCAATATCTTGATAATTTCTGCCTTAATACATCAAGTGAGATCTTAATTGATAAGTCAGTGGAAGTTGTAAGCTGAAATAAATCCTGATAATAGCTGAACACTAAATTGAATGGAATGCATATTACCTGTATTTTTTATTGAAATTAATTAAATTGTTTAAATTAAGAAAGTATAGTTAGAAAAGGAAAGCGCAGTTAGCTTTCCAAAATGTATATGGCATCCTGAGACTTTGCTCTTGAAGGAGGGACACAGACCAGTGCCCACCAGCTGCCTGTGCTTCAGTGCTCTTCTGCAGTGCTTGCAGTGTTCTGAGAGAGCAGACACTACTCCCTTGCTGTCTTTGCCTACAACTAGCAAATCTCTCCAGTGTCCTCTCCTGTGACTCCCCATCCTAAATGCACTGTATTTCAAATCCTAGTACAATTATGGGTAGCTTCATGCCACATTACCTGCTAAGATAGGTGCTTCATGCTGAAGTTGGGGGATATCTGGCTGTCACTATTTTTCTGCAGTCTAACATTACAGTGCAATTGGAGCGATGCTTCTGAAAGAGCAGTTCAGTACATTAGCTCTCAAATATGAAAAAATACACTTTCATCATGGAAATTATTCACTTATAGCAGCACTTCAGCAAAACATTGTCCACACTGACCTTGCAATTATATCACATCTAGTGTGTGCTGATTTACATACTGTATGCTTTTCCACCTGTAATTGAGGCTATTAAGCAGAATGCAGAGGCTGAGCTCCACCCTCTGTATCTACCAGATTACACAGAAGGTGCAAACTCAACAAAACGTGCTGGGGATGCTGCTGAAGCTGCACCACGAGGGTTCATTGCCCAGCAAAGGAACACTCCTGCCTGGCAGGTGCCTCTCAGCATCTTTTGTTCAGTAAAGGTTATTCCATTCCCAGTGTAAATCACACATACTGTTTAGTAAATATCATTCTAAGATAAACTAATCTGGAAAAAAAGGAGATACTTTGATGACACAGTCTCATTTTTAGAATTAGACTGGAATTAAAATTTTAGATTAGATTAGAATTTTTTCAGTAATTTTAATGCTGCTGTTTGAATTGCTCCTTGGAAAAGTATTTCTTTGTATTTTTGGCGTTTCATCGACTGAGAGAGGAACTTCTAAAAATGCTGAATTTTTAGACACCAAATTCCTTTTAGATTTAAATAATCATTTGCCAACAAACTTTTCAGGATTTGGGAATTAATATGTCAGGTTCATCTGGCTCCTGAAAATATCATCAAATTAAATCATTACTTTCATTCATACAAAAATACCTTTAAATATTTTATTTTACAACACTTTTTGTTTTGCACACTGTTTGGTTATTAATGTACTGTGAGCTGAGAATAGTAATGGCCTAATTTGCTTCTGAAAACGTGAAAAATGTCTAAATCAGAAATGTCCTGAGGAGAAGGCCCAGGGGAAATAATAATATAAATGTAAAGCCATCTTGAGATCTTAATCTGGAATAGTATTTTACATTGTTCTTGCCATATAAAGTAATTATGGGATCAACTATTAGAAGATGTTGAATTAGAGCCTTGGATGGCACCAAAAATCACTGTTGTGAAGGACGGGACAGGACATTTGCATGTGAAAGGATTGTGAATAGTATCTGTAAAGAACTGTGAAATTACTTCCATATTTATTATTATAATTTTGTATCATCACAGTCTCATTTCAGCATGACCTGCAAGAATAGATTAAATTAATGTCATTTTCTCTTCTTGTTAACATCTTTATCACAAGAGCAAGCTGTCACAATTTTAGTGTCTAGAATAGTCTGCGAATTACGGAGGGCAGGAGCAGGACCATTTCCCCATTCTGCGCCTTGGTTTGCTCACCTCTCCCAGTTCCTTCTTCCTTCCCCACCACGCAGAGTGACAATCAACAGAAAAGCTCTTTGTATTCTCCCCTCCAGTAATAAACAGAAGACAGCCTTCACTATTTTAAACCTCAAGGTAAGTTAAAAATATAGAAGAACAAAACTGAATGAAAAAAGAGTGTGAAAAAGAGAGTGAAAAAAGAGGAGGTTTGAATGGAGGCAAGATTTAGAATGGATTGCACAAGAAAATGAAAGCAAGTGTATACATACATCTTTAATGTACATACAATACACATAGATAGAACACACACTGTCAAAATAATTGTTTTGACAATGACGATAAGAGAAAAATCTGTCTCTAGAACTTCACTGGCAGTTTTCATTAGCAAGTATTTTGAACCTTAAAAAGACCAAATCTCATAAGAAAAAAAAAAAAATTGGGCTTTGGAAATGTTGTCTGTTTATATAAGCATATTGTGAGAAATGAGAGGTTACAGTTGGTAAGTTTTGTCTTATTTTTGCTTGCCATTTGCCCCATTTCCTTTTTCTTCATCAACTTCAAGTAAATGGACAGGAAAGGAATTTCACATCAAGGAATGGACATCAAGGAATTTCAGAACTGAAATTTTGAGACATTTTCAGAATATTTTCCAAAAAATAAAAAAAACCTTTCATTTGGATACCTGTTGAACAAAGGGTTCAGGGCTTTGAAGCTAGTCAGTGAACAACTGTGTGGAAACGAATATGGACTCAGGAGAAGCAGTATGAGCCGTATCTGGTTATTTAAATCTACTCAACATTCAAGGCTTTTGGAAGATCCCATGTCTGCTCCCTTTAGTATTATTCTGCTTGATAATGAGCAGTAAGGTGAAACCAATGACTTAAACAAGCAGACAAATTGTTTTAACTGCTAGTGAATGGACTGGGGATGGAAGTGTGCCTTCTTCACCTAAACATGGTTTTCAGTGCTGACAGTGCAGATAATCTTCCTTTCTGTCCATTCATCTAACCATTCGTTAACCTCTATCTGCCAAGCTGTCTGGGTTAAAAAGAATACCACAACTTAATACCAAGAGAGCAGCTGAACAACAAAGCTGACAGAACTGGGAGTACAGTGATGAAGTTTTGGGCAACCTGCTGTTCCTGCTTAGCAGCAAATAAAGTGGTCTGGAGCATTATTTGCACACATAATTCATAAGGGTGCTTCTTAGAGGAAAGTAAAACCAAACCTTTGTGGAGTTCCAAAATAATCTCTAATTTCTCTTTGATATGCTGAATATGGTTGATTTTTATCAGAGATTCTTGGTCTACGAATATCCAAGGGTTATAACTGCGGACTAGTTTCCAGAAGGATTAGAAGAATAAAGCATAATTTGATGGAGGTTATGTTGTTGTCAAATGATGGCCTTTTAACATGGTATATTTATATACTAATTCCATTGTATGTAAAGGGTGATTACTTATTTAATGAAGAGTCTTCACTGGAACAGAGTTTTGTCACAAGATAATGGTCTCATGCTGTTAACTAAATGGGAAATCATTTACTGTAAAATATATACACTCTAATTTATGAGATTACCTTGTACAAGCAAAGATCCAGCAACAGGATGTGGGCAAACATAAGAAAATACATTATGAGAGAAAGAATATTTGCTTGTCCATAACAACAAAAATGGTAACACACAAAAACCCTCCTACTTTCTTTTATCTTTGTCCCCAAATACATATACATGTCAAAAGCTAGTTAAATCAATGCACGTTATATGTATTTGTGGGAAAAAAAAATCCCTCAATGGTGACTGCTACAGAACTGCAGAATTCAACCCTTCTGCCACTTGACAATGGTAAATAACAAAAGGTTACTTTCCATGAGTTTCTATGACTCTTGGCGTAGGTACCTTCCACCCCTAAGTACACATGTTCTGCATTCAGCACGTATTCAAGGAGTGCTCCCAACTCCTCTTTAAGTTCCTCTGTTTCTATTATCAATATAAATTAATTTGCATATAGGAGTTTCCTAATATTCTTGAATGTGGTGTTAATATACAGCTATAAACTCAAAGTGTTAATCAGGACTGGTGAGACAAATAATCTCCCTAAGGGGAAAGTGTCAGTTACATAATCAGAATACATTAAAATCTGATAAACTGCATGTTTTTAATAAAAAAGAGCAAAATGAAGGGCTGAATTTATAGCCAGCAGACAAAGGTCCCTTAAAAATAGACCTATTAATGCTTCCTGCAAGGTCAGATCAAGGATGATGAAATGAGAATTGACCAAACACAAGAGCAATTCCCAGCTAAATAAAAAGACAGATATTATTTTCTTCACTGACAACAGAAAATGAACATAGAGACAAGAAAGGTTGATCACTGATGCCAAAAATGTGTTTTCCATTCTCTGAGCTTTCTAAAGTCTCTTCTTTTATCCATTTTCTATTTTTCATCATATTGCCATTCTCCCTTTTTTGTCAATGACCTTTCTTCTGTCCAACTCAGCTTCTGTCTAATGACCTGAAGAGGCCTTCTTCACAGCCTGGAAAGCTTTATATTTAAGATCCCCCTCCTTCATTAGAGTGAAAAGTGAACAGCCTCTATGTGCTGGGTGTTAATGAATGTGAAGAAAGATTTTTTTTGTATGTGTTTTACACATTATGTTCTTGACTCCTTGAGGTGCTACAATAAATTGCTGCGCTTCATTTACAAGGAGTGATAACAGAAGCAAAATGAGGATCTGGCAGCAAATTACTTCTCAGTTCACCCTGGGTCAGGCTGCTGGGGCTAATGAGAAGAGGTGCTCTAATTTTAAACTCCTCCTCAACCAAGCTATTCTTGCATTAATGTTCACTGCTATAAATTGTAAAGTCAAATGAAGGAGCACTGTTGAAAATTAACCAGTATTTTTATCTTTTGAGTACCCAATAGAACATATTTTGGCTTCTAAGCCTGGTGGTTATCAAAGGCAGCACAGCTACACCAGCCGCTCCCGCCTCACCACGGCAGGATGCTCCCCACACACGCACACCACTGTTTCTGCCTTTTCTTTACTTGAGAGGCAGAAATAGTATGGCTTTACAACCAGATTATAATTTAACTCAAAGAAGAAGGTGTTTAAAGCCAGCCTTTTTGTGTTGCTTTAACAGGACACTGCACACAGACATTAAAATCATGCAGAATTACTCCATCCATTTAATGCTGCCACATGTTTAATGAATTGTAATTGTGTATATGGAAAGACCTTGTAAATCACTGACCCATTTATGTCTATGAACTCCTTGTTGCTATAACCCAGAGCAGGATTTGAGTAGCTAATGAGAAACTAATGCAGCACCTGCTTCTCTCATGAAATATCTTCCTAAGCCTGTGTTTTGTCAATTCGATAAAATCAAATACAATACAAGTAGGAAAAAATAAATAAACAGAATAAACCTCCAAACAAATAAACCCCAAACCAAAACCATGGTGCACGGTTCATAGTCAGGGAGTTACACATCTTTGAAGAACATGATTCCCGATTTTCATCACTGGATTTTTATTGATAACTTGGCACTGATTACAATGACATTAATATATTTGAAATATATGTCAATGGTATGGCATTCATTTTTTGTGAGATGTGTCTGTCCTGGTACATTCTTCCATGAAATTACTACATAACATACAAATTAACCACACTACCCTACTCTAATCATTGTAATCAGTTATGTTTTCATGTGTACATTACTAATATATAAGGTTGTTGTAGTTCTTGTGTGTGGTTTAATTGCTTGTTTTTGCATATCTTGTGTGATTGATGATGTTCTAGAAATCTTTTCCCCGAAAGGAGACTTTCTAAATTACTTTGTTTAGATGCTAATGATTGTATTTCATTAGTGGCCCTCTCATCCAGAATCATCTTTAAATGAATGAATATGCCATAATTAAAAATCTGAATTATGAATTACTTTGAAAGGAGACAACATTGTCCCGATTTCCCACTGCGACTCAGTGTTATTTCAATTATGTAAATATGTTTAATCATTCCCCTTTTGTTTTTCTAATTATTTAATATTAATGTTGCTTTACCCCTTTATTGCTACAAGAAGGGATATGGCATCTTAAATGAGAGTACTTAGACAAGTGATACACAGATGACTAGATTCAAGCAGACATTTACCAGAATGCATAACCCATTTCAAAAACAAACATGCTATTAACATTCATACTAATATAGCAACACTAGCAGTAATTGCCCTTCATGCATGTTTTGTCTTTATAAACCTAATGTATTCACAATGTACAATCTCCAATCAATTTTCCTATCAAACTTAAAATCCATTTGTACAACTTCAAATTCTCTTGAAGTGCACATTTTAAGTAATGAGATTTCTCTGCCCACAGGCTGCACTTTTTCAGTAATTTAAAAACAGATATAAATTATGAAGCATGTGGACATAAGGCCTTCTTTTCTCACTGAAAAAGGCCATTGTATTTTACAGGATAAGCAAGCAAATTATTTCCTGTGAGTCTGAGCAACCTGAAAAAGTTAATGTTCCTGAAAATTATGCATAACACTGCACTTCTACTGAAATTCACAAAAGGAAAGGACTGTGAGGTTAATGTCTGTAAAACTGGAAAATCATAAATCCACATTAGGCATTACACATGCTACATAACAGAAAATGGAAATTAATTATAAATATTTACACATCATGGAAATGTTATACGAGTTTCTAAATAGATTATTGTCTAAAATGTAATAATTTGGCAGTTGCTTTGAAACATCCTGAAGTAGAATTCCTAGAAATAACAGTATCTCACTCCTCAGTAAGAGTAGCAACACAAGTTCACAGCATTGTTTAAAATATCTAGTTTTAAATAATCTGATGTATATAACCAGCATAGGAGAGAGAGAGAAATGTGAGTTTTATTTCTATATTCTTTAAACAACACCACACTGCTGTGAAAAAGTGAGACCTCATTAGTGGAAACTAATGCATCTGTTTCAGTTTTTATCAACAATAACTTTTTTAATATAAAAAAATCTTTCTTTTTAATCATAGGTCTTTTATTTTACCAGTGACCAGGGGTCAAAAAGGGTAATGAAATGTGCATGAGTATTATCAGTGAAATCATTCTGCCACTTCCAGTTTGAGTTTATTATTCTCTGCTTCGCAGTTTTTGCAGGGAGAATACTTCCAATTAGCACTGCTGCTCTTTTAGCCTCTGAATTATCCTTGGATTATTCAATACAAAGGAAAAAAATTGCTAACACATTCTTGTTTGGATTCTTTAAAAATAAAATTTTCCATAGGCAAGGATAGGGTAGTCATTTTCCATGGACTTCTCTGTATTGATACAGCCAAAGTGATGAGCTTTATTCATCACATCACTCAGGCCATTGGATGGAGGTCTGCCTGCAAGCAGATTTGTGCATTTTGTCAAAAACACACACGTGTACAACCAGTTCAGCAAGCACTATTACAACATGTATTGTTACGTAGATGTATTTTTTGGCAGTAATTCTTCCAGAGTCATCTTTAGTGGTGCTGACATTTTCAACCAAAAAATGGCACAAGGTAGCAGCTGAAATTTCTATTCTATTAATATTTTTGTGTGTGTGTTTGTGAAACACTTAATTCCTCTAACTAATTAAAAAAAAATAATTATAGAAGCAATCCCTTAGTATTTCTGCATAAGAGTTCCAGTGAACTACCTTTTCTTTGCAGACCACATCTCTTTACAAAGTATTGTCTCTCAAAACAGTCAGAGGAGAAGAAAGAAATAGATATAAAACTTTAATGGGCTGATATGTTAAAAATGAAGAAAGCAAACAGCAGGAAGCTTAGCCTAGCAGGCTCCATTTTATATGTTACATTTTTCACAAGCCAGTTTCATTACAAAAATTAGGAATGGTAATTGCTACATATAAATGTAAAGTGTCTCTCTTGGCCCAGCACAGGGGATAAAAACCCCCAACCAAATCCCAAACTATAATGCCTCTCTATGTTCTCAGGATTCTTAAGTATGCAAATAGTTTTTCCACTTAAGATCTCCCAGACACAGATCTGGTCAAAGCAAATTACCCAAACAGTTTGCATTCATCAGAGAGGAAAAGAGATGATAAGGCAGATAAAACCAATGATTGTAGACATTTTGAACAAAAGCATGCCATTTTACAGGGGAGATTATCTTGTACTCTAATTCTCTAGTTATATTAGTAGCAGAATCTTATTTTCATATTATAAGATAATGTGAGGTGAAATGGTAGATAAAACCTGCCTTCACTGAAGTGAATGACAAGATTTTAATTGACACAAACTGGGTACTTTTGTTCCAGGGGCTTTATGCCATGTGCAATTTCTTCAGTGTTTTTTTGTACAAATATTAGCCTTTCTAACTGAGTTCTTTAGCATCCAGTATTATTTGTGCAGCCTGTGTTTTGCCTGCTCCCATGGAATTATTCATCTCAAAAAAAAATCCTCTAGGAAATCAGCTGTAATTCAACTTTCTCATATTAATTTTGTGAATAAAATGTTATTTTTCTTTTACATTTTAGGCAAGATGGCCAAAATGCATGGAATTATGGTGAGGAATGTTACCCTGTGAAATGTTATGTATGACTTACCTTCTAACAAAATACAAAGGTACATAAGATCTTACTTTTTGTATAAATGCTTATAATCCTTGTCCCATAGATGTCCCTAAAAATCTATGACTTTATTACAAACTCTTTTTTTGTCAAATCTCTCATTGCTCAACATTTAGGACCGGTTCTTCTGTACCTCTTGAGCACCCATGCTCTGCACAACAGGATGTTGAGCATGAATCTCTTCTCAGCAGAATAGGAGTAAGAATGATGGTGCCATGAAGCTCTGGTTCATGTGTTACAAACCATCATCCACCATGTAGTGACCAGTTTTAGTGCCATCCCAAAATGGGAATAATGGCACAGTTGTCAGTTATCTGGGTGAGTCTAAAAAAATTTTACAGCATGTCTTAGGTGAGAACAAATACTCATATTAGGAATAACAGTACAAATACTTGATGAAATTGTCAATAAAGCTGTTTTTTACAAAAGTAAGGAAGATTAAACAGTAAAATCATAAAATAACATGATTAACACAACACACAGAAGCTGAAAAAGCAAGTAAATTTATTGCAAATAGTGTTTGGGTTATGCTTCTGACTTCTGGGTTTATGCAAATATTACTGACCCATTTGAAGAAAACCCAATAAATTCCTTGTCCTCCCTGCAGGGGACATAAGGAATAATGGATTGTTATCCTTTTCATAACCATTTGTGACATACTGAAAGATTTGTGTCCTGTTCCCTTTTGTATTTCCCATAAATTGAAATAGACACATCATGCTTTCCATACAGTTTAGCAAATATTTAGCAAATTCTTTATAAATCCTGTGGCTTCACTCTCCAGAGACCTGCTTTATTCTGGAAGTGCCATGTCCAAAGCTGGACACAGCACTAAACAGGAATATCCACCTCTCACATCCATAACCTCAAGCTCCCATTAACACCTCTCAGAATGAAGTCTGCCTCTTTTTCTGCAAGAATTCCTCCAAATCTTTTCTAGTTCTGCTGCTTTTTACAATCTTTCCTTAATGATCACCACTGGGATCACTTTTGATGCAGTGGATAAAGCTAGTCTGACTCTTACTTGTAAATGGATTTTTCTCAGATCAAAGTCTTAGATTAACCTTTAGGAAAAAATGAGATATTTGTAATCTCTAGTTCATTTTAGAACAAACTAATTATTCCAGACCATAACGAGTGACTGGCAGTGTCATTAGTAAAGATTGTCACCACTAGCAAAGCCCATTTTATGACAAAAAGCACTTTATGACAAAAAGCATAAAAACTGAACATTATCAAGGTTCTTTTTACCTGGTTCTGAAAGAAAAACATTAACAGGCATATAAGAGGTTTTAGTGGAATCAGTTTTTAATTGCTTACAGATTTTTCAACAGCAGATGAGAATATTAAACTCATCAAAACAACAAAATCTATAATTTGAATAACACAAAAGATCTAATTTAACTTCACCTGTCTCCCCAGAGCAAGTGCTTACATCAATGAGATAGTTCTGGATATGTCCATGTAATTGCACAAAACACTGAAAGAAGCAGAATCAGAAACAGCTTCAGTTTTATTTTAAGTAAAGGAGTTCAGTTCCTTAACTGAAGCCATAGGTCAGGGAAAATCAAAGGATCCCAGGCCATAGCAGAAGGCAGATGCCAGGTCAAGGAAGGGCACCCCTTGTCCAGGCTTGGGGTGGTCTGGGCATGGCAGTGATGAGCCAGGAGCCCAGAAAATTAATCACAGAACTGTTAGGGTTGGAAGGTACCTCTGGAGATCATCTTGTGCATTTGTGTACATGGCTTCTCATCCTGTCACTGAGCACCACTGAAAAGACTCTGACACCATCCTACTGACATCCATCTTTGAAATATTTATATGGATTGATGAAATCCCCTCTCACTCTTTTCCTCCTTCTCCTCTCTAGACTGATGAGACATCACCTATGCTGGCTAAGCTCCTGCAAGGCTGGTGAAAAAGGCAGAGACCAAGTGCCAAGTTGGTATAGCCTCACTATTGATTTTAGAGGGTTGAATGTCAGAAGGAATAACTGCTATATATCTAAAATTGCTAGACTCACCATTTCAGATGGTAAGAAATGCTTGCTAAGGTTGCAAATTGTTTTCAGGGGCAGGAGAACCAGATTCAGACTACCAAAAAGAATTGTGATTTTCTAGTTCAATGGCTGAACTGAAACATCAGGGGAAGTTTTTACATTTTGTTTTTAAAAGCCTGCCTCTTCAAATATCTTTTTTTTAACCCACTTCCAGGTTCAGCATCTTGACTCTGAAATCAGTTTTAAAATGAGACACTGAATTATTTACTTTTTAAAATATTGAAAGAATTTCAGCTTCTTTCGGTCTTTTCTTTGTTCTAACTCATTACCAATTTGGAGCTAATTTTGTAGAAAGTTTTGATTCCTTTCAAGACTATTCCAATGGAAAAGCCATACTTACATATACATGTATGTGTGTGTGTGTGTGTGTGTGTTTGTGTGTTTATTCTATTGTTTCCCCTTCTAGCAATAAGACAATGTCTAGTAATAAGACAATTTTTGAGATTCGCTGAACTGTTATAATTATGTGGTGAAGCCTGTGATCTGAGCAAGGTATTTCTTTGTTACAGCTGTTTTTTTACACAAAGAATGTACATATACTTCTTTTTCCCAGAATCCAGCAGGAACAGACAAGAAACAGTTCATCTGGGCATGCTTCCAAGCCTGTCTTTTCAGACACCAATCTGCTCAAAAAGAAGCTTGGTCTTCTTCTAAGGGGAAATGCTACTCCAAGTTCTCCTGCCTCTTCTGCTGCACCTCTTTTTTTTCTGCTTCCACAGCTGTGTTAAACCCACTGCTTGAGCTCTGCATTACCAAACAATGGTAATTTCCACCATCCCCCAAAAATCATCATCTTAGTCTCTCATATTTCTAGCTATTTTCTGCTTTGGACAGAGACTTCTCTTTTTTCCTTGTTCGCTTTCATAAAGGAGCTTGACTGCCTTCTTTTATTCAGTTGAAATTAAGTGAAACAGTGTGCCAAATAGCGTGTCTATGATTGCCAAAAATAAGCTTGCTGGAAGGCATTCCTTTCAATGACATAGACCCGTCCATTGTCCAAGTGGAATATAGAGCAGAGATCTCTTGTGGAACATGTCTCTGATTCATCCCCACTTAACTAACAGTGCTTAGCTGTTTCTTATTCCAAATATGCTCTTAGCCATGACACTGTGCCTTGAATCATATTTCATCTTCTAATGATGCCTTTGAAACCAAAATAAGTCTAAAAACCCAATATTTTCCAAGATACAAAATCCAGGAAATTCTATCATTGCTTGTAGAAACTTTTAACAAGACAGCTGAGCAAGGGAAGACATATAAATTAAGCTTTTTCTTCAACAAGCCTGAGGAAGAGAAAAGGACAATCGGCCACAGTAACTGGTGATGTTGCTATGAGGGGTTTTGAAAGATCTTGTAGCATGAGGAAGGCAAAGAGATGCCCTGGCAGGGAGGAAATAGCCCTAAGAATGCTGAGCACCCCTCTGGGGTAGCATGGAGAAGCCAATAGCCAGCTTTCAAGGTAGCTGAGATGCTGAAGCGACAAAACAATAACAAAAAGGAGCTTGTTTAAAAAACAACCTAAAATTGTGTTCTCTTGTCTTCTATATTTGTCCCCATGGTCACAGACCCCATATTATTTATTTGTTATCTTAACAGATGAAGTAAAAATACTTTTTTTTAACTGAAATGTTGTGATAATGCAGTACCACTTAGAAGCACACGTGCATACTTTTCCAAGAACGTGTGCAATGCTCCTGCAAGAATCGAGTCCTGATTTTGCAGATAAAAAAAAATCTGCTGTCCAAGTTTGCTGAGGAGCTGCTGGCAAGCACTGGAAAAATTAGTGAGGTACAATATTTTAGTGACTAAAATGTTTCCAGATTCCTTGAGAAACTCTGCCTAGGATGAAACACTTTGAAGCTTTCTCTCAACAGCTTCTTACCTTAATTAAAAGGGAAAATGAACAGTAAGGAGATCTTTCTCCCCCTTCATCATGAATATCACTACTATGCACTGGTTGGAACCACTACTAAGACTATGGTCTTTTATTCTGGGAATAAATCTAGTCTGCAGAGGAGAAAATGTATGCCAAGTGTGGAGATAAAGGAAGGCACTGTCCCACTACTCTGCTGAATAACAGGCACAGGTAAACCAAATTTAAAGAAAATAACCATTTCCAGCAAACCCTCAAACCACCATATGAAGCAAGAAATGCAATCACATACCACCTATCACAGAGCAAACAGCAGACGTGATCTCATTAAACCCTGATTAGATATTATGCAATTTTTTCTTTTGTACATTTCCATCTAGACTTTGTTAATACAAGTCTGTGTTAGCTCCAAGTGAGAGACACAACTAGGTGGCATTGAGAAGAACAATGTTTTCTGGTAGTAGTGCTAAGAACAACTCCATCAGAAGGGAGCAGCTCAAAGGCCACAGCAATCTCTGGCAAGCAGTGTTTTTAATATGAGTCCCTGACCTAGCCCTTCAGATAGGATGGCCTTGACCCCCGACCCTGAGGTGTTCTGAAACATCTACAGGCCACACATAGATTTGCAGAGGGGGGGCAAAGAAGCCTCCAGGTCCCTGTGTGCTCTCACACCTTGCACACCTGGGCAGCTAGGCAACTTTCAGGTTCAAACTCAAAGTACAATAATTAAACCTGTTGCTTTTCCAACCTCTGAACCCTGTTCAGAAACAATGTTTCTTCTGTGTTGTATTGGCAATAATAGAATCTGTTTTGCTATCACACAGGAGTGTAGAACCCAGGACATGGCACAGAATGGTAACACTGACAGCAGTGCTAGAGCAATAGTCAAAACTGCTTTTGCCCTGGCAATATGCCATGTATAACTGTCTTTCACAAGACTTTGCCATTTATGTGGAGGCATTATTTCTTCTCATCTTTTAAGTTCTTTTTTTGTTTTGTTTTTCTTTCAGAGCAATGTCATTTATAGGAATAATTTTCGGTTTTGACCACCAGCCTGAGATCTGGCAATTTGAGCACTTTTCATCAGCATTAGCAACAGTACAGAAAAACTAAACTTTGGGATAACACCATACTCAGCTTGTTATAACTAAGCTCATGCTATAGAGAATCAGCTGGTTAAAATATATGAATAAACAACTAACTAAATCTACGCATTTCAGCATCTTCAAGACATTCTTTGTGGAAATCTACATGATAGGTTACTTAAAGAGCTTTCATAAGGACAGTGACTGTCATGGAGGGCAGACTAGTTATTGTCTAATGTATAACAGCCCCCAACCAAGCAGAGCTTTCTTAATGGTTGGAAAAATTTTATTAACTGCAAAGGACATTATTACACTAGAGTTGAGAAAGAGAGAGACAATGATCCTAAACCACAAGAAAAAAATAATATTGTTTCTCTCTTATAAAAATGTATAATTATTGTGAAAAGGATGCATGGGTAAACTCCCACAAAATATTTGAATAAAACATTTGCATGAAATGCTGGCAATGTTATGCAAATACTGTGATGATTAAATGTCTAATTCATTACTATTATTATTATTATTATTATTTGCATTACATTCATATTTGAACACTCTAATTAAAGCACAGTTCTGCGGAGTTCAATTAGTATTGAATACAAATATGTCAAGGGAGAAGCTCCATTTCCTTGGTGAATCTGCAATCCAAATAGCAAATGCAAAGTCAAAAGAGAAAGAAATTTATAAAGTGACTTACCCATATAGAACATATAATAAGTCACTGTCAAGAATGATGCAAAAAAGAAATTCAAAGCAACAAAAACATTCCACCAGCCTTATGATATCAGACCACACTCTCTCAATTTAAATAATGAAACATGAAAGCAGGTATTGCTCTGTTCATTCAAAACCACATCTTCATTATCCTTCCCCTATTACATGTCTCTGTCTGTGAGGTTGACTTGGGGGGGAGTGGGTTGGAGACAAAGAGACCACTCACCCTGATGTTCACATGGTGAACAGAGTTCATTCTCAAGCCCGTCCTTATAAAGGAGATTTGAAAAACCCAGTCTGGATACTTTCATTGGTCTGATCTCTACGCCCTTTCAGGTTCTGGCCAGTGAAATGCCTGCAGCCTTGGGAGAGATGTGACTGGGCAAGGCCCCTGTCAGTCAACCCAGGGGCTGCTTAGTTTGGCTAGCACAAACCAGCTAGTATGTGGCAACATCTGTGCCTATTTACAACTGAACCCTCTGAACATAATCAGACATCTGAAAGGCACAGATATGCCTTTCCTATATCACAACATAAACTGGAAGTTTAGCCCTTCCCACACTATGTATATTTTATATGGGACAATATAATTTGTAAACTTCACACACATAAACCAAAATCAAACAAACCCCAGTAGATCAAGTCAAGCACCCACTGAAAAATACCAAAGGATGCAGTGGGCAAAGATCCCTCAAGCAGAAGAGAGCAATCCTGCAATGATGTTTGAAGGATGAGAAAAGGTGTTCTTACTAAACAACACTCCCAGATCCAAGGAGGAGTTGATCCTTCCACAAACCTGGGCTGGTGTTCAAAACAAAGAGCAGAAACAGCCAGCCTCAAAAACAGTCTAAGCAGAAAGACTTTGCCTTTGAGAAATACAACTGTATAAACTGCATTCTCCAAAATTTCTCAGCAGTTCTATGTCTTTTTTTATGGTGCTACAAGAGAGCAGCTCTCAGGCTGTGGAGCCTTGCACTGGGTCAGTGGTAGATGCTGGTTCCAGCTGCAGCATCCTGCTGGTCCCACAGCTCCCAGGCAATTGGCACACAGCAGCAGCAGCCTGCAGCCAGAGTACATCACAACCACGTTTCTAGTGTTTCTATGCATTTCTCTACTTTTTAATGGAAGAAGACAGACATTTTAGCTGCATTTATGTTGATAGAGACTGGGAAGCAGGAAGATGCACTAGAACAGTGGGATGAGAAGAAGGAACTTGTGTAGCTGTATTTTTACTAGTGCATTTTTTCAATTTTAATGGAAGAGTAAAAAAGAAACTTTGGTTAAATACTTCTGGCTAAAAACAGAAAATTCTGTTTTGGAAATGTTGCCTCTGTGACTTGTGTTGCCACCCACCATGGTGGACAAAACTACCCAAGCTTAGTACAAGGTGGTGTCCTTTCCAGCCTTGATAATGTGTGCCCTTCAAAATCATCCTTGTATTGGAGTCCAGCTCAGAGAGAAAAGTAGACAAACAAACTACAATTTCCAGGTGGGAATTACTGGGTGCATAATTTTGGTGGTAAGCTATGGTTTTTGTTCAACCAACGCTTCAATCTCCTACTTATTTTGGAGTTTTGTTCAACTCCAGCCCCAACAACTTCAGTCAGTAAAAAGGCAACCCTTTCAAACCCCTCATGTGCGTTAGAAATTTCAACATTGTTAAGGAAAGCCTATATTATGAAAAGGGGGAAAAAAGGATATAAATTAATCATTGTCTGCCTTTTCTGATGTTGAATAAATTTTTCAGGCAGAAGTTTTCAACCAATCTTATAAGGAACATGTATTTCTACTCACTCTGTAATTCACAATTCACATTTATATTTGTACCCAATTGCAGAATTCATGACCCAGCCTCTGCAACTGTATTTAGAGATATTTTAAATATAAAACAGAACCCCCCAAGAAACAGCACCTTCTTCTTCCATTTCTTCCCCTCCTGCTGAAACACACCTCAGAAGTCTTTTAAAAGAAATATTGTGTAATAACTTGCAATCAATCCCAACACCAGTTTTACTGCAGTTACAGTCAGGCAATACTCAGGACCAGATCAAGGGATAAGAAAAAGGTAATTTTCTGTCACCTTTGTTATCCATTCTCATTTCTCACACAGTAAAAAGCAATGAGCTAGTTAAGTTGTCAGGACAATTTAGAGGAGTCTTTCTGAATTAGTTATCTGCAAGGAGCCTCAGACAGCTGTCCCACCAATGGCAGAACTCCACAGTGAAGAAGCAGAATGAAATCACCTCTTCCCACCACAGGACTCCAAATGCAGAAGGAAGCTGGAAAAAACAAGACTAGTGCAATGTCACCACATGCAGGACTGGAAATGGTATAAAATCCTGCATAAAGTGTCAAAGATATGCCTAAAACTTGCGAGAAGATCAGACTCCTGTTTCTCTCTGTAATAAGCTATCTGTTATGACTTTCGATCCTCACACCACTACAATGTTATCTTAAGGATAAACAGTAGGACTTTGCTATTTCTACAGGAAAATGGATATCTGCTGGGATCTCTGAGGTTCCTCCTCACTGCCCCTGGTAACGACACCTTCTCCTGCTTATTCGTAACCCCAGCTAGCCATTGAAGCTTCCTACAACATTCCAGAAAGCATGAGAAGACAGCACCAGAAAGGTGAAGCAGTGACTAGCACTTGCTCTGAAGAGCCCGGAAGTGTTGCAGATCACAGCACACCACAGAGCTGCCCAAGCTCAGCAAAACCTGGCCTACAGCTGATTGCCTCCACAGCCAGAAGGAGGGCTCAAAGCTGAAGGAAGTCACAATTCAAGTACCTTGGAAACATCTTGATGGTCCTATGGACTTTATGACTATTAATGACACCAGAAGCAGAGAAGCTGAATCTATGGTAGCCTATTTGAGATAAATACATTAGCTGTGGTCAGTGTGACAGTCTGGGTAGGAGGAGCTGAGCAGGCAGCAGCCAAGATACAGATCCCTTCCTGACTGGCTTCATCACACACGTACAACTCTGAAGGGATAAATATCTTAGCAGCTTTTCTGGTAAAGGGCAATTACCAATTCAGCAGCACCAACTGGCTAATGAGGAACTGAATTAACAGACCTGACAAGAGCTCAGTTCCTCCACACTTCTTGGATTATATTGACTAGGAAAAGACAGCAGCATATATCCAATTCATGAAGGTGTGCACTAGACCCACTTAATCTTGCTGCCCAATTTCCATCCCCTTAAACACCACAAGTCCCATGAGATTTTGCACCTATAAGAGATGGAATTGGTTCTACTACAAGTATGATTTAAGTAATTTAAACTTGAATAAAGTATATTATCTAATTCATAATCTAAATTTTAATGCTGTATGTTAACCAAAGCTAAATTAATCAAAACTACCCCACAAAAAGCCAGATGGAAGAAATGGGCACTTTAAGTATGGTTTTAGGCAACTGGTCTCCTTTATCACAACCTGGGGTTTTGCAATCATTATTTCATCTTCTTTGTGCCTGAAGCTGTCATTCTCCATGATGGTTTGATCCTTTTCGCCAAGCCTCTTCAGCTGTAGAAAGCTTTGGTTTGCTTTCCAGTTCAGGTTCCTGTCTGCTGCTTCTAATCCTCATTTTCATTCTTGCCAGTTAGTCATCTGGTTTCTTTGATCCTTTGTAGCAAACCTTGAATTCTGTTTTTATTCAGATTAGAATACAGCATTGAGAAGTAATGTTTTATTTTCCTTGTAGTTTTGCAGCCTCTAGCTGTTTATTTTTTCCAAAATCTTCAATTGCTGTACTTGAATTTTCTGGGGTTTCAGGCCATGTTTCTGACCTACATGCAGCATCTGTGACAACAGTTATCAGTCTCTAACAATTGCAAGGGGAGAACATCTTCTCTGTCTTCTCTCTTTTTCAGTTGCTTATTCTAAATGTTGTTTAGGCAGTATGGCTGGTGTACAGTACTGGGAGAGCAGTAAGTTACCCAGCTGTAGCAGGCACTGCTTGGACTCTCACAGCCTTGCAGGTGTGTAGGACAATGAGATCTTTCCAGGTCTTCCATTCACTGAGGTGGGGGAAGCACTCTGAGGATCTCCACTGTTGTACGGGAAGTGCCTAAAAACCCTTGAGAACTTAGGGTGTCCAGGCTGGCATCTCAAAGCACCAGCACAGCATAAATGGCAGCTCCACGAGTGTGCCAGAGACAGCCCGCTACAGGTGACTGACAAATGCAATTCATCCAGCTCATGCGAAAGAAGATGGCACTTGACTTCAGCACAGGTCATCAGGATGAAGGTGCTGGTGGACAGTAGGATCTCTTCCTTGGTGTGCCATGATGATCATGACTTCTCAGTAGCCAGAATGGTCATCTGAAATATCACTCCAGTGTGATCCAACTGAATTTTCCTGAAGGTTCCTGTCCACAAAGAGGGAGGAAGATTTTTCAGTTGAAACCAGTGGAAGCAGTAAGTTGAGTTGGGTAGCTGAGTTATGGTCTTATGAGGTGACTCAGCTGCTACACACATCAGTGTTAACTGCTAATTCCTTGTAGAGGGCATTGGTGGACAAGGTGTTTAATCCTCTATTTGGATACACCACTGTTGTTCCTTCAGTATGGCCAGTGCTGTTGCAATTAGAACAAAGGTTCCCTTTGCATAAATCACCTGGCAGTGTATTCTGCATCTCCATGCATGGGGCAAGAGAGGACATCGAGTCTTTAGCTTTGGAGCAAAACAATGTTCTTAGGCCTCCTTTTGAAGAATCCCACGAGAATTTCTGGAACCGTGTTTATTTTCCACCAGAAGCTCCCTCCTGGAGACTTCAATGCCATGAGTTTAGGAATTTTTCAGACATTGTTAGTACAGCAGTTCTTAGAATTACATGAGATGGTTAGTGTTAAGGATGTTAAGCCAAGACTATCCAAACTTTTGCATTCTCAGACAGACATAAACATGCTGAACACGTCTCTGGGGCTTGCCTTTCTCTAAGTAGAACAGACCATGCCTGTTCATGTATTTGAATCCCAAAGGTTCGGATTTTGGCATAGAAAACATCATGGATGCAAAACAGTATTGAACAGGCCTTGCAGGTATAGACTTTGAAAAACTATTAATTTCAAATAAGAAAAGGAAAAAAGCTCTTCACACCTTTGTGAAAAGGTTTACAGATTTTAAAGTTTGCAGAAGGATGAGCTGAGCAGTCACTGGGTTACATCTGAAGACTGCTAGGGAAGAGCCATTAATTCTGTGTTCTTTATACTCATGCATGGAAGCATGAAAGTCAGAGTTTATATATGCATTCTTGAAAGATCCTGCTATTCAGATTTCTGATTTCTCACACGCGTGAAACAACAGAGTCCAAACAAACAGACAACATGAAATAATGCCAAGAAACCATGAATATACTGATTTAAAACACTGTTAACAAATTTTAAGAACTGCCAAGATAAGATAAACAAGAAATTAAAAGCCAAGGAATCATTGTAGAAGTCCTTCTGAATGGAGCTTTTCTATAGGAGGATCAGTCACCTGTTTTTCCAGTAAGAGCCGTTATTTGTCCAATAAACACCAGCTTATCTTTTTTTTTTTTTGGTACCATACATGTGGGAAAAACTGGAGCATTGTCTGATTCCTTGACCTCTTTGCTCTGATGTTCTGACCAGAAATGTAACTAAGCATTCATTCTTTACAGTTTTCATGATACACCTGAGGAGACACTGCAGATACAAACCCTGAGTGGGAAAGAGATGTTGCATGAAGTTTTCTTAGTAATTACCCTAAGCAGAGATGATTTTTTTGTCTCTTGGTCTTACCTGTCAGGCATTAATTGCATCCCTGGTTCCCTGCAGCTGCAGAGTTTTCTTTTCCTAAGCCTCTTTCTCTTCCAAATACATTTCTCGCATTTCTTACCTGTATAGAGCTACTGAGCCCTTTGTTGCCATAGTTCCCTTAATTGTTCCCATGTCTGTCCTTTCCCTTTTTCCACAACATACAATTCAAAAACTTTTGCCATCCAGGATCTTAATTACTGACATAAATCACCTAAGTTAACAAGAGAACTGTTAAAGAGACCTTTAACACTGTGATATTTGCAGTTTATGGTTTTGATTTAGCCATTTGCTAAGACTTAACAGAAAACAATTTTCTGTCTTCTAAAGCTTTACTTCTTTGGAACCCATAAACAGTGTGAAATAAGAAAGAAGCATTCAAAAGGTAAAACCTACAAATATAAAAGCAAGCTTCACCCAATTCTTAAAACAGTAGTTTTTCAAACAGCTTGTATAATTATGGTCTTCCATGTCCCAATGCTATCTTCACCTCCCCTGGGATCTTCATGCTGCTTAGCAAAGTAGGTAAAGCATTTTGTCCAGACGGTAATTTGTGCCCAAAAAATGCATGGCTCATAAGGATAGTCGAAGAAGACGCTAAATAAAAAACAAAGGGGGAAAAGTTCATGGTACTTTTCTTCCATCTACTCACACTACATTCTGGTTCCAAGGCTGGTGGCTGGTGGACAAGCTGGAATAGCCACATTTGCTTGAGTTTCTGTCATTGGATTGCACAGATACTTATGCATACATACAAATCAAATAGTTATTAATTCATAAAAGAAACAAAGCCAAAACCAAAACACCAAACAACTTGTGATTTATTTGACTCATAACCAGAAGCTCCTTCTGACGTCTTGTAAAGAGAAAGCATATGAAGCACTAGCAATTCAGTAGTAGCATTCTGGGCAGGAAATTTCACCAATAGATAATAATATTTTTAACAGTGACTACAAGATTTTATTTTCATGGAACTTGTTGAACAAGAAGTACCACATGAGCAATGGGACACGGGGTGTGTGCAGAGGTGTCGCCCGGTGAGCACACCTCACACACCTCCTGCTCCTACATTTCCCATGGATGTACCACCAGCCACGCTGACAAGTATTCCGTACTTTCGGAACGAAAAGCCGAGTGCCGGGCGGCGGAGGCCGGACGAGCTGCGAGCTCTGTGCGGCCGCGGCGCAGAGCCGGCGGTGCCGCGGCCGAAGGCGGAGGTGCGGAGTTTAGCAGGTGCTAAAATCGCGGAAGAGAAACGGAGCGTCTTTACGCCGCTGCCGGCTTGGAGACGCACCGCCACCCCACCTGGCAGCGGCGGGAACTGCCGCTCCCTCCGGGGGGACACCCGTTCCCTCCGGGCGGACACCCCCTCCCTCAGCCCGGCCCCGCTCCCGCCGCCTCGCCCGGAGCCACCGTGTCCCTTGTGCAAGGCCGCCATCTGGCGGCAGCGGCGGGCGGCGCCGCCTGGGCCCCTGTCCCTCCGCCGCAGAACGCCCGGCAGCCGGGCGTCCCGGGCAGCCCCGGGCAGCCCATGGAAGCAGGGCAGCCCCGGGCAGCCCATGGAAGCTGGGCAGCCCCGGGCAGCCCCGCGGCCCCGGCTCCGCCAGCAGCACGGCCTTTGAGGCCTCCGGCAGCTTAACGGGTCAAAAGCGTAGGAAAGGCTCTAAAGGTGACTCGGCAGCGCATCGCTGGAAATGCCAGGCCAAGGCAGGAGAAAAGTCTATTTTTTAAATTATTAGTAATTTTTTTTTTTCAGGGGAAAGTGTAATTTCAAAAGGATTTAGTCACAAGATACCAGTTTGTCATAATAGACCAGTTACTCCATCGTCAGGGTCTTCCCAGGAATAAAACACAGGGCGCAAAAGGAGGGAGCCGAGCAGGGGCCGGTTTGTGCGAGCACGGGAGTTCGCGGCTTCCAAGTCTCAGCTACTGAAATAACACTTCAGGGACAAATTTAAATGCCCGTATAATCATTCACACTCATGAAAAACATTCAGGGAAAGATTCTTATCAGAGGCTGGCGCTTAAGTGAAGTATTTGGGCTGCCCCCTCATTTTCGTCATAGGGATGCTGAATTCCTGTTCCTCTAAGGAGTTTGTTTAAAACACTCCTCAAAGATTTTATGCCTGAATGTTCATGTTTCTCTGCAGCAAAAAGATTATATTCTTTACATCCAACAAACCACAGTTACGATGCGATTTTATATAAACATACTTTTCACCTCTTCCTTTTTTTTTCTTTTTTTTTTCTTTTTTTTTTTTTGTCTATTTACTAGTTTTTCTCTTTTAAAAAAGTACAACCTGTACACACACACAAAAAAAAAAAAAACCCAAACCAAAAAAAAACACAAAAACTGACCATGTTCTTGGCGAGTCAGAATCTGTAGTAATTTGCAACCCTCTCCTTCAGAACTGCTGCCTCTGAATTTTAAAATTACTCATCTCAAGAGAAATTGGTATGCTGGTAGAAGAATAAATCTCAATAGCTGTATAAGAATCTGTATTCATTCAATCTCTTGTTGAGGACTTTGCTTTGTAAGACAGTATTTTGTAATATGTCAAGTTTTGCTTCTCTGGTTCTTTGTTGTTTAAACTGACGAGCAATAAGCTACCTTTTCTTTTTATCCTCCATTACTAAAAAGTTAGCAATTTTCCACAACAATAGATGGAGCATAGTAAAAAATGTAGAAACTTACAGTGAAAAATGCTTGGAAAAAAAATCCTGACAAATCATACCTACTCTTGTTTGTAATGTCTGAAATTATTACAAGTATGTTCACTATGAGGACTATTGATAGATTACTCACAATTTAGCTAAATTCAATGAACCACATACTGTGCCCATCTCAGTAGGTGACTCATGCATTTTGTATTTCAAGTATCAAATGTTTGCCAAAAACAGTATTTAAAAAAGTAGGAAAATTGTTCAAAAGGGCTTGTGAATAGGTTGGGACTACCCACAGGCAGCTCTTACTTATGTTCTGACCACTTACGTAGGATTTCATGGCACTGCTGTAGTATTCTGCTAGAAGTAGTGCTTAGCCACAGCAGCCCCACCTTATGCACTTCATGTCTTTTTCTCACATATATTGTACATTCTTTAAATACACACACATTAGAATTTAATGTGATGCTTTAAAGCAGTTGTGTTCTAAAGAGAAAAGCCTGCAGAGTAAACATTTTCCCTACGGAGTTACTGCTCTGTAATTTTATACACATTTCTTAATTTTCCTAGCACCATGCTTTGCCCTTCTAAATTTCAATGTAAAAAAAAAAAAGAAAACAAATCAGCAATGTCAAAAGAATAATTTAGCTGATCCCTGAATAATGTATAATACTATTTTAAATCAAGTATTTCAATGTAAAGCTCCAGAATCAGGTTCACAAGAAGGAATAGGCTTCAGTCCTCCTGGTGTTGACACCTTTTCACAGTTTCAACACCTGCAGTGTGACAAAGGAGGCCACTACATGTTGAAGACTTGGTAGGTTAGCTTAGATTTAGGCAGTTTTCCAAATTCGTTCATACAGACCTCAGAATGCATCTGCATCTAATTTTTACCTTCAAGTAAGAGTTACCCGATCCCAGAATATTGTGCATTGCATATGCACAACATCCATGTGTTATAAACTCCTTTGTGAAAGCTGACAATCATGTGCCTTCGTGGTGTAGGATGAAAGAGGACAAATTTTTTTCACCAGGGCCTGTGAATTGTACACATTTCTAGAAGGTGGGACTTTCAGTGTCTGTTTTCTGGATGCCTTAGAACAGGTGAAATACTTGGTGAAATATTTTTGCATGTTTGGTGACTCCCTTAATTCATCACTGATCGTCTCTGCATCTTCTTTCCCAGCTTTCCTTTGGCACTTTCCCCTCATGAACTGGCTCTGTCGTACAGAGTCCTTTCTGATCCCTGGAAGAAGCCAGCACAGTGTCATCTAAAAAGTGATCAACCTAGAGTTCACAGAATCGTGGAATGATTTCAATTGGAAGGGCCCTAGAAGATCACTGAGTTCCAACACCCCTGCCATGAGCAGGGACACCTGCCACTGAACCAGGTTGCCCAGGGCCCCGTCCAGCTAGCCTTGAGCACTTATGGGGATGGGGCATCCACTGCTTCTCTGGGTAACCCGTTCCAGCATCTTACATCCAGTTCCTAATAGCTAATCTAATCCACCCTCTTTTGGTTTGAAGCCATTACCTCCTTGTCCAGTCACTGTGTGTCCTTGGCAAAAGTCTCTCTCCAGCTCTCTGGGAGGGGTCCAGGAAGGCTGCTGTGAGGTCTCTGTGTAGCCGTCTGTACTCTGGCTGAACAACCCCAACTGTCTCAGCCTCTCTTCAGCACCTCTTGAGAACTGCTCAGTCCTTCTGACCGTCTTTGTGGCCTCCTCCTCCTCCATGGGTTCATGTTGACTAGGGATATATTAAGTTGATGGAGTCAAAACTTCCCTATATATGCAGAAGTGCTACAATTAAGCATAATATTGACCTCTGAACTTTAATTTAATAAATTAAAAACCTAGCATGAAGCATCTTTTATTTATTGCTTTGTCAACCACTTCACATTTGTGCCCTGTTTTTCTTGCAAAAATTGTCAAAAGAATACACGTGAAAAGTATTGTGGGAAAATGTTTTAGATTGATTTAATGAGATTTAGCAGCCAGACAGCAAGTAGGAAAAACAACATCAGTATGCCCAGACAATTCTCTAAAGGCCTTTACCAACTGTTTTGTAAGAGGATCATTAACATCCTGCCTATGAAATTAGCAAAATTGATTTCTTCATACTGACGTGGGTGAAAGTAATGATGCTTGAAGGAAATACGAAATTTTAAGCAGAGAATGTGTACATATTTTGCTGGTAATATAAACTTGTCAAAGTGTTCTACATTGGGAGTGAATGCATGCACAATATGGAAAATGTCAAACAACATACAAATTGTATTTTTTAATACTCTAAGATTAAGGCATGGCTCCACTTGGGAAATCATGTTAATTGTTAAATGATGACAGCTGTAATATTAACATTTTTAACAAGGGGCCAGATTATTGCTTTACTATCTATGCATCATGCTAGAAATGCTTTTTAACATCAGAGACTCAATATTTATCAAGAGAATTTGATTTAGTAATAACCAGTATAACAGTACTCCACAGTTTCCATTAGTTTGATTGAATGTTATATCTGTCTAAGCAAACCAAGCATTAGGCGCTTCAGTGAAAGTCACTTGTCATAGAGAAAAATATAATGCATGAATATTTCATTAGTAGATGAATACCCATAAAAACTTTACTTGAAATGCTTGAAAGCACCTACTGAATGCTTGCCAGTTATCTCATAAAACAGAGATGGTAGTAATGCTGCTGTTGAAACAGGAAAAAATCTATTAGATCATTTAACATACTAAAACAATTATGGTATAATTATAAGGAACATAATTATATGTTCTTGATGTCTTTAACAGTGCAAGCCTCACTAATTAACATTAGAAATTCAATCAAAACAAATTATGCTTTAAAATTTGAGGATGAACTTAAAGAGAAAGATCACGTTTACCAAGTCAAACAAATCTAACTTTAAATTCCACCTGTAGACCTGTAGTAGGCTAACTCTTCATATGTATGTTTGCAATCTCTCTTTCCATCTTCTAAATGTTAGTGTTTTGGAGATATATTGAGAGAGAGAGAGAGAGAGAGAGAGAGAGAGAGAGGTGTACATACACTCAAATTACTTACTATTATAGAGAGCTATAGTGTCAGTTTTGCCTGAGAAAAAATCCAATTGGGATTCTTGTGGCCTTTAGTTTAAACTTTAAAGGAAGAGATTCATACTGTTCCTAGTGTATTTGGGTGATCTCTGCATATACCTGCATTGTGTAAAAACTTACCGTAACCTTTTAATCGCCAATTCTCCTTGGTTTCTGTTTTACTGTTCTCTGTTGCTTTTCATGTCTCAGGACTATGGGACTTTTTATAGAACAAAAAACCCACCAGTTTTTGTGGAAAACATTCCATTCTTTTTAAAAGTTTAGATGTGTCATGTCATTAGGACAACAAAGATCTGCCCAGACCTTTCCCTGTATTAACTATTCTCTTAGAAAACATCTGTTTTGTAGAACTGGAATTAACCTAATTGCTTCAATCCTGTTGTCATTCTCAGTTTTCCACTGGAAAGGATTTCTCTGAGGCTCAGGCTGGTTCCAGTCAAAATATACAGGTTTTTTGTTTTGTTTCTTCATAAACAAACATTGTGTTTCACATCTAGGCATCTATGCCTCTGTCTCAGTTACCACTGTGCCTCACAGGAGGGATGGGCACTTGCTTGTAGCCCCTGCATCCCTGCAGAGAGGGGACTTCCAACCAGCTGGGCTGCATTTCTCTGGAGATGTCCAGTGAAGCCCAGCTCTGTGAGCAGCACAGCCAGTCAAGGTGTACAGAGCAAGAGCACTTGAAAACATTGGAAATATATAGAGTAATATTTAAACCAAAAGAAACAACCATCATTTTTTTTGTTTAGTATTAGAGTGTTAGATACAAAAACAAATTTCAAAACATCTGAATTTCTTATGGAGTGGAAAGTCCCCATTTTTGGCTAGCTCTTTTCCTGGACTGCTACTGATAGTCTTATAAGCTTTTCTATTTGTTTAATAATCTCATCAATTCAACAAAATACCTAGAGGGTATTTTCCTCTCACACTGTGGAGATTAAAAGGAGAAAGAGGTCCAGTTATTGACATTACATTAAACAGAAGAATGTAAGAAACCTCATGAACAAAAAAAAAAAAAAAAATTCTCCATAAAACATAGAGCACTGAAATACTATTCAACATATTTATTTACATTATATTTGTACTGGTACTGGACCCTAGCAAAAATACTTCAAATGTGTTCCTGTCTCTTGCATTGAAAAGCTCAGAATGTCAGCATCATTCATAAGAACAGAAAAATGGAGTCCTGCAAGACTTGGTTTCTCTCTTTAAAAAAAAGTAGCATATGGAGTAAGCCCTGCATGTACTCCTCTTTCTATATTTTTGTGTTCCATTCATTTTCTCAAATTAACTAAAGCAGAACTATTATACAATTATTATTTTAGCCATTTTCTGTGCTCCTTTAAGTGGATACACACATTCAAAAGTCTGATCATGAATAATGCTGAACACTGTGGGCACCAGCCAGTTCCCTAAATGTGGGAGACCAGTGCTGATTGAGAGACCTTCAGATAGCCCAGTCAGTCATCCCAGGGCAGGCAGATGAGGGTGTAGGAGATGCTTGCACCTTTTGGCACCCCCAGCACCTCCTCTAGGTGACTCCTCAGTCAGCTGGTCCTCACCATGTCTCTCCAGGTCTGCCAAGGTCTAGTCAAAGGTAGCACCACTTTGGTTAGCTTAACTCCATGCTCCTGGCTGGCTTGGCACTCTGGGGTGCAAACTCCAACACAATGTAAGACATCAAAAATACAAGAGTTGATTATAGCTTATTTCAGGTTAATCCTCAAGAAAATCTTGCTGTGAGGACTATGAGATTTCAAATCCTTATTGATCATTGGAAAAGCTGGTGCTTTAGACCCAAGTATATTCCCAGAAACACTGGACTTCATCAGAGCACATCAGCTACAGCAGTGATCAGTGCCAGTGAAATTGTGCAAATTTTTCACTGAATAATTACATTGGAGCATTTGAATTCTAAGAAGAAAATTCAGACAACTCCTTGCATAATTTGATTAATCAACACCTCCTCAGTGAATAAAGAGTCTCTCATGCTATTAGAGGTTGAATGGATTCAAGAGCTATGCTGGAGAATGACAGCAAAAATTAACTGAATAACACAGAAACAAACTTGTCAAGTCCCCCACATATAAGACTGCTTTCTATTTCAGGTTCTGTTCCATTCTTCCACAGAACTAAAGATGATGGGAAGTCTTGATCCTCCATATACCAGGTCCAGGAAGGATTTCTGTGGGAATGTGAGGGAGATTTCTAAATCTGCTTGCCTGAAAGAGCCTGACTTTAATTTTCAGCCTTGAAAATGTTAAACTTATTTTTTCCCAGAGTTACCTGAGACCAGGAAGGATTTCTGTGGGAATGTGAGGGAGATTTCTAAATCTGCTTGCCTGACTTTAATTTTCAGACTTGAAAATGTTAAACTAATTTTTTCCCAGAGTTACCTGAGATGCACATGTACTGCCCATTTCTTCAGTATTTTAAATCTGTTATTAATGGGTTTAGCAAACAGAAAATGAGTCTAGAAGGTGAATATCCTGGCCTTGAAACCGAATACTCTGAGCCCATTTCAATTTTTATTTCAGTGCTTCAAATATAGCTGTACCTTTGTCTTAGATGCAAGGATTTCAACATCTTGTCAAAGTATTCCACCACAGCAGAGTTAATATTCTTTAACATATTTTATCCACTGATCTGGAAAAAGAAAAAGTAAACTCCCTCCAAAATAAGCTTACTGCATTCATAAATTGTGTCTTACTTACTAAATAGATTTTAATAAATATTATCCATTCAGAAAAATTAGCAATGTCATAACAAGAACATAATTTGCTGTACTGGGACAGTGACAAAGCAGAGTACTTACTTACCCTGTAATGGCCATTCGCAGCAGAAAAGAAAAGGGGAGGCACACCAAACTGGTTAAGACACCTCAGTACTCTGACCTGATGACCAGGATCTTGGAGAAGTGGGTGTTAAATATTCACAGCTGTTAATTCTCGCGGTTTCACTGTAAGGTAACACTAATGAAATGGGGGCAAAGTCAATACTGGTTAAATTAATGGCATGGAGAACATGTAGCTATAATATTTTCATATGTGTCCACTTATGAACTGTAACTTGTGGTGTATCATAAGACTCTGCAAAGAGGTGCAATAGTAATAAAAGGAGAAAGCAGCAGCTGTCCTCAGAACTTGCTTTGCCAAGAGACAAGCATGAGAGCAGAAAGACTGGCAGAGGGGTGGCTCAAGCGGTTTTTTGCCATCTGAGAGTAAAAAGAGGGAGCTACAGGTAAGATGAGAAGAGATGCCATGTCTGTCATCCTTCAAGGAGTGCTCAGAGAGGATGGGCTCAGCAGGGAAGTGCCAGCCTCCGTAAGGGTGAGTTTCCACCCTCAGCAGTTAAAGCAGGGAGCTGCACTCAGCGTTGTGCATTTACATTCAAGCAGGAGATCTGACATCACTCATTTGTCACACTGATGTAACAGCTTGCGATTCATGTCTCTCTAGGGACACTTTCCTGCTATGGAATATGGAACTATGGCCCTCAAGGGGCTGATGAAATCATCATTTTCTTCTGACCTTCCTCTGAAGCCCAAAATTTCTGCTACACCTGAATGTTCAGCATTTTTTTACAGTTACTTAAACAACAAAAAGATTTCAAGATAAAGAAAGCAGCTAAGTAATTTCTGAATTGCCCATCTGGAGGACATCCCAGTTCTCTTCAGTAATGCAAGCCTTACCTATTTTATTAACTATTGTATTGCTATCTATATAAAGATACCACAATGGCAGTGCTTCATTTGCCTTGCTGTCCAGGCTTCAGATGGGATAGAGTTAAATTTCTTCCTAGTAGCTAGTAGTGCAATCTTGTGTTTTTTGGATTTAGTATGAAAATAATATTGATAACAAATGTTTTGGCTGTTGCTGAGCAGTATTTATGCTAACTCAAGGACTTCTCAGTTTCTCACACCTCCCCAACAGCAAGTCAGCTGGGGGGACACAAGAAACTGAGAGGAAACACAACCAGGACAGCAGACCCAAAATGACCAAAGAGATATTCCATATCACAGGACATCACAAACCAAGGGGAAAGGTGGCCTGGGGCCACTGCTCAGGAGCTGGCATCAGTCCTAGAAATCCTAGAAAATGCTGACTTTCTGAATTCATTGCTTCCTGAGGGCTGACAGGAGGTGGTTTAAGCTGATCTGTTTTACTGTTCATCGCAACATGCAGATATGCAGTTACCAATCCCCAGCAAATGAAGCAGTAACCAGCAACATCACTGAATGTGTTAATAGAATTTTCTGAATTTGTCCTGCAAATGTCAATGTACTGGTTCAATCAGCTGATGGCAGCATCCTGATAAAAATTATATTTATTCATTAGTTCTATATCAAGTTAAAGTAAAGCAATTAAAATTCCCTTACACGTCCACAGGAAAAGTAGATTTAAAAACATTCACTGTGTTGATTAGAAATTTAACAAAGAGTAAGTATTGTTGATTCTAGAAGTCTTTTTTTCCCCTTCAGAGGACAAGCCTTAATGTATGGGGGTCACATTTTAGATCTAAAATACGGACATAATAAGACTCATTTCTTTTTTACAGTGCTTTAAAATCTCCTGATGAAAAGTGCTATATAAGACCTTGATATTATTATGATTAATGCTCATAATCACCGTCTTGTCAGTACTTTTTCCCCTTCTGACCTTCTAGTTTCCATGTAGTAAAAGGCACTTACCTCACTGCTTGATCAAGCTCTTAAGACAGCTCAGGCAGCAGGTTTATGCCTCCTTTCCAGGAGGTGGATTCAAGAATCTACCTAGGCGGCTTGATAAAAGGAATGGGATGCTCTGGGGGAAAAAAAAAGTTCTAAAAAATCATTGATTCTTATTTATCCAAGGAAGTTTTTCTTCTCCCCAACTCTCAGGCTTTTTTTCTCCCTGGGTCACTGTCCCTTTAGGTAGGACATCCATGGAAATCATTCTGAGTGATTTTATTTGAGAGGGGATGCATCAAGCATAGTGTTTCAGCAATGAGGAGACCTTTTGTTCAGCAGCACTCATTCCATTGCAACAACTTCAGGCTTGTGGGCAAAAATTGGGGTTATCTCCCTGTTTTATTTTAGCTATCTGGCATAAGCTGCTGAGTTGCAGCCTCATCAGATACAGAATTTGGAGCAACACTGTGAAGAGAAGTTAGAGTTTAAGGAACTGTGTAAATTACATTTGGTGCTTTTCTGGTTGCACTGGCACTGGTGTTTCTCACAGGCTGCAAAACAGCAGCCTGGCAGGCAGCAAGTGACTTTCACAGGAGCTGCATCCTTACATGAGATTTCAACTCCACAGCCCCACCCTAAAGCAAAATGCAAACTCACGGAATAAAATCCTGGTCTCAGCAGTGTTGATGACAAAACATCCTCTAGCACTGGACAGATGTCATCTATCCTCTGGCTGTGCAAAATCATCTGGAAAACTTTGTTCGCATGTAGAAGAACATTGTCTAGTTTTTTTTAAAAATGCACACATTTCAATGCTCAGTATTATTCATGAACAAAATCATGAATCCAGAACAAACCAAATTTTTTTAATAGATGTCTTTGAAAGTTAACCACTGCACACTCTTTTCCCAAGAGAAGTCCCATTACCAGCCAGGACTTATTGGGTGTAAATCCATTTATAATGAGCTTCACTCATACTTTTTTTGGAAAACTAAAAAAGGATGGGGTTTTTTTAATACTGAAGATGTTTAAATGTGAGATAAGAGCAAATATAAAACTTCTCCTAATTTACTCATGCATTTGTAATTGAACTGTTCCTAAATAAGAACATTAAATTGTTCCTTTGAGGGAAGGGTGACAAATTTCTTTCCTACTTAATACTATTCCACTGTGGTGGGATATTAAACTTAAATTAATTATAGCTACTTTAAAATATTTTTATTAAATTTATCAATATATGAATCAACATCAATTATCAATGTTTATATTAAAATCATCAATATAAATGTGGTGATGCTGGACAAACTGCTTATATAAAGAGATATGATTTCATATCATATTCCACTGCCATATAACAGTATTAGTATATCTCTACACCAGTGGAGATATCCAAACTTACAGGAAACTTTAGGAAATGGATATCCTGAAACAAAGAGATCAAGTAGGGACTTCTCTGTTATTGCAGATTAACTAAATATTGTTTTAGGAACTTGCTTCTTTTCTGTTGCAATGTTTGTTTCTGTGTTTCTAGGTAGCATTTCTCCTTATGAAACAGATCAGAATGCATTAAGAAAACACTTCATGATATTGTAAATAGAATAGCTGAGCAAGATTATCAAGTAAAGCAACTTGATAAAATCGAGTGAAGTTCATTTATTTTACCCTTCTGTTAGTTCATGTCTCGCTCCTGTAGATAGAACATATTTGCATTCTAGGTAACGTGACTGACCTGGGAATGCCAGTTCCCTAAGTTCTGGCAAGAAGAAATTTGTTACATATTTAAAATGAGCAGAGGTCAGCATTTTCAGGCCATAATCTGGCACTGCTAGAGCAGGCTCCCCACCCATGAAACCAATGTACTGCTTGTGGTGGTGTATCCATAACTCTGAGGCAAAACTTTAGTTGATATATTTCCCTCTGAAAAATTAGAATTAATTTCTAAGTTAATGGAACTGCATAATGGTTTTGGCATTAACAAACATGTGACCTACATTTTTCACAAAACAGTAAACAACTACAAGCATTTTTTAAAAATACAGATATCTCTGGAAAAACTTACTGAAATAAAATCAATCCAATTCGATTTTTAGGAGGAAAACTCCCCAGATTTAACTGAAATTAAAACTAGGAAATTTGTATTTAGAATAACTATGTAAGTATTTATGTTTCTTGTCACTGAAGTTCAAGACAAATTTCCAGAACTACATACATTCGGATGCTTAATGAGGTCTAAAATAATAGTGGTTACACATATTTATAGCTGTTTTGACCAGCTGGTAAGATAATTAGAAGCACATAAACAGAATACCCAGGGATTAGGCTTTTTGCGCATCAGATTTTCTCTTTTCATGACAATTTTCCAGTGCCAAGGTTCCTACAATAGTCAGAGCATCTAAACATTATAAAGAATTAGTAAAATCCACTTGGATAATTTTCCTCTAAAATTGCCTATACACAGGCTTATTTCAAACAGGATAGATATTCAACCTGCAGACCAGCTGGTTTTGTCTTACCTTGCAAGTAGGGCAGCAGGTGGTTAGGGTCTCATATGCTTGCATATTTTCTTTGCAGCCATCCTTAATGCTGTTTTAACTTGGGTGTTACTGGAAGAGAGGTGGGCAAAGGGGAGAAGTGAGTTTGATGGTGTAAATTTTATTTCTTAAGGTTAACAAGCCAAATTAAAAGCAGGGGAGGGGAAGGCCTCTAATTAGCAGTAGTTGCTTAACTGTGACTCAGGAAAGAGGCAAGGAGTTCATGAAAATAATATATGAATAAATATATTTTCATTCTTCAAAATGCCTCCCTCTCAGTAAGTGTTTAAGCATATGTGTAGGCCATTGTAGAGGAACTGTCAATAGTGCCATTAGAGCTTGGTCTGGAAAATTTTGTCATCCAACAAATTTAATAAGTCCCAAATTCACTTTAAAATCTTCCAATTTTCTTGATAGTCACAGGCAGGTGATCAACCCTTTTCCAGGCCAGATTAGTCACTCTCCACTCAAATTCAGATGTCCCTCTGAAATAACCTTGACTTATATTATTTTTACACTTCTTTGTACATTTTTCTCATTGCTTTGCTGAATTAGTTGTGTTTATTTTTACCTCCCTCTGCCAGCTGCACAGATACCACTAGCTGTGAGACAAAAACCTTCACAGCTGGAAACAGCCTAAAATAAGCACTGGGATGATGCCACAGATACACAGCATCAATTAGCAGTGGAAGCAGCTGTTGCAGCAAGCAAAGACCTTCCTGTGTTTGGTTTGCAGCCTTGTCATTTAGCATCAGATGACACCACTCCTCATCAGGATGCAGTCATTGCACGCGTGCTGCACAGCAGTCATCCCAGCACAGAGGGCCAGAAAAAGTCTTTGGAGCCACTTCTGTGCAGCATAAGGTCTATTTTGAGACTGCAAGTAGTGCACGGGGAGTTTTTGCTGGTCCTAACACAACTAAGCATCCCTTATGGAAGCAAAAGCACAATGAAAGCTTAGTCACTGAGGAGCTGCCCTTTTATTAGATTGATGAGAGTTCTCTGTCATCTCAGTGACACTGTCCCAAGGACAACACCTGGCACAGAGGCCTCCAAAGTCACTGATGACGGTGCAAAGCTGAGGAAGCGTTATCTACATGCAGTCATCTTTCAAACTGCCGCAAAGATGGTAGCTCAGGCTTCTGCTACCTGTCCATGATTTCACAGGGAGACAGATGGAAAGAGGGCAGGGATGATGGGATGAGAAGGAGAAAAAGACAGTGCAAGAGAGAAGAGAGAGAAAAGGATACATTAAACTCAGGTTGTAAATTATGGGCCAGGTAATGAGCCTGTTTCAATAAATTAGGGTTGTTAAACCAAGTACAGTTATCCTCCCAGTACTGTGTGTGTATGCAGGTTCATATCCTAAATGATGCTGTTCCACCAGGAATCCAAGACACTGTCATGCATCCATCTGTAATAATCCTGCTGTGGATCATGAACAGAATCACTTGAAATTACTTGTCAGCAAGACTTTCTAAATGATAAAATATACGTAGGTACTGTGTACAAAGCATTTGGAGGGACCCATAAGAGGAACTGCATTGAAATAAGCTTGTCTAAGACAAATTGCAGCTTGGAAACACACAGAAATTTCAGTGCCCTCTAGGAAAAATCCTTTATAGGTGCGATTTTGGTGGGCAGGTGACTCTCATTAATTCCCTCAAACTCTTCTTCTCCCAATTCTCAATATATGCAAAATTAAGCATAAAGATTATTACAAGATTACGTCTTTCAGAAGTACAAGCAGAGCATAGAAGAAAATAAGGAAATAGTCAGCCGTATTTTTTGTATACATTGAAATAACATCATCACAAAATACAACACTGTTGTAAAATAAGTTCTTTATCATTGAATTGTTGTATTTAATTCTAAACATAGTCAGTTGCACTGAATCCAACCTTAAATTCATTGACGTTTAACAGTTTTAAATGATTCTTTAAGGGAAGTTAGTAATGAAGAGTCAAATCCCTCACATTTGAATCACCAGAAAAATATGAACTGAGGCATTTCATCTCAGTTCACAATGGGACAGTTCATCAAGAGAGTCAGTAATCTTTATATTACTCACACAAATATTAAGAGGTTTAAAGTTTTTTTTTCCTTAGAAAGTATTCCTCCGAGCTCCAGTAAATGCCAATGCCAGACCAGAAGTGTATTTTCCATGCTGAAGTGTTTCGTTCCTCCTGTATTTTAAAGCCTCGGTGAAAATATTAATTACCTCACCATGACTATTTCACAGACCATAATTCATGTAACTTCAAAAATTCTCAACAAGAAGACAAAACAAAGTCAAAAATGCCACAATTCCTTCTCTTAACTTGCTAAAAGCAGTCCACAAAACTCAGCCATAATTTGCATCATACACATTGAAAATGCTTCAACCTTCAAGATAGCTATAAAAAAATTGTTGTAGTTACCCAGAGCTGGCTGATTTTTATACCTAGAGGTACCATGTATTTACTGAACCACCTTCATACTGATTTTCTTGCCTAAGACTGCCCAAAATTCTTGAGCCTCTTTTTCTGCTGAGCCCAGTATGTTAGGTCTGCTTGGTCCCCCCACCCTGCCTCACCTTAGGCAATGTCTTTTCCTCCATCCCTTGGCATCACTCCCAGCATTGGGCTGCTCTCTGTACATAGCCAACCTCCTCTCATTTTGGAGGAGATGGGTGATGTAACCTGCTCAGATCAGGCTGGCCCCATGGGACAGTCTGTCCAGCTAATGCAAGAGGTTGTGTGCGTCAAACACAAAACCTCAGTGTCTGTGCAGTCCAATAATCCTGACAGGGCTCCTTGTCTCTAACATCTTTACTGTCTGGAGTTATAGACTTTGAATACACTGCATGCAGCTTCTGATTTTAACACAAATTTACCCTTACACTTTGTGTTACTATTGGTGATGCCAACATAAGCATTTCTATTCTAGTTCTATTATGTAAGGACATTTCCTCCACTGTTTTAATCATCACATTTCAGCTGAGCTAAAGAGCTGAATTAAATTAGAGATGTTTTGCTCACTGGGGATTACTGGTGCAAATCCAACCGGTGCAAATCCAATAAAAGAAGACTACCTGGTAGAAGCTGTTGTATACCTTGTGTAGAGGAAGGTTATGTGCAGGCATCCACACCACAAAACCGCTCCCCAGTCAGAATTGGCTACAGTCCTGTGGCAGTCTCAGATGGCTGTCAAATAACAGAAAAGCATCAGAGACCACATTTTGTGATGATGTTTAACAGGTAATCATGTTTGGGTTGTGAAGAGCATGTGTGAGTGCGGAAGGGCAGGAGTGCTGCTACCACCCCTGTCTGCACTGTGAACAAACTTAGGGCCTCTGTTCCTTGGGCTGTCAGTGCAGGGCCTTTCACAAACACTAAATTCACATAAAAGTGCTCTAAAGTTTTATTAGGGAAAAAACACCCTTTAAACAGTCGGTTCAGCTCTCTGCTGAAGGAAACCTTTCTCCTTGAGCAGTCGAAAGTGCTCTGACCAAGACAAAAGTACATTGGGAAAGTTTAGCAGAAACTGGCACCAAGCTAAACAGTAATTTTCACATGCCAAGTGTCACTAGCTCCTAACTTTGGTTATAAATCAGGTGTGCCCGTGTATTTTCTACACTGAAAACAATGGTCACTGGGTTATGCCTGAGTTTGTGCTTCACTCTCCCACAGTCCAGACTAAGCCAAGACATTATATAGCACCATGTATTAAGTGAAACTGCTCTCAAGATCTTGTCAAATTAAACTAAAAAATGTTACATTGCTCAGTGGGGTTCTTTTCTCTCTTTCTTCCAAAAAATAGTATATGATTTTAACTATTACAGCTGAAAAAAAAAATGAAAATGCCATAACTTTCTCTTTTATTTCTGCATTCCTATTACATGGCAGGTAATGCAGCAGTAAAATGACATTTAAAAAAATTACAAAGATGCATAAGTGCCTTTGGAACTTTGGCCCATAGAGCTTTTGTAGCTAATTTAATATATATTCAGTGTCTGAAAATATACTAGGCTAGATAGATAGATAGATACACAGATAGATAGAGGTACTGAAAAGACCAAGAGTCTAATTCTGACCCATTTATGCTGAAAATCTGTACATGTCCTGTCCAAATAGTATCAAAATAAAGTTAATTGCCTATGCACCTTTTTTACAAAAGTAAAGTGCTTCCATGTGCTTTTGCACACTACGTACATTTAAAAAGTTGCCTCCATGAATTATATTCAAGAGGAGTATGCAGGATATTGATACCACTTTAAGAACCCAAATCAAAAATACAAAATTCAAATCATCAAAACTTCTGCAAGTTTCCACAAGAGAAACCTCCTAGGAGACTGAGTTTCTGCACAAAGAATGAGCAGAAGTGCTCAAGTCCTGAAAGCACTCAGCAGTTTGATGTCCTCACATCTAAATGCACTGACATTCCCAGAACAAGTTTTCTATCACCTACCTCACCCTCAAGAGCTGACATGTCAGATATATCCCGAGGATGTCTAACCACAGGAGAAATGTGGCCATTCCCTCATTCCAGCCCTTCTTCTCCCAGCCAGTAGTAGTACTAGTATCACAAGTGTTTTCTTGGGATCAGGCAGGATCAAATCCCCCTTAGACTTCTGTATTTCTGTATTCCATGTGAGCATCTTAACCACTAAACTGCATCAAGCAGAGACATTCTCACCCTTCTCTCGTAATTATGGATTTATAAGGTTATAGAGACACTTTTTCCTCTTCTCCAAGATGACTTTGGACAAAGAGCAGAGAGGCAATTCAGGTACTAGCAAGGCATGATACTCTTTTGCCAGTCATGTCTCTAATGCTCCTTGGTATTTCTTCCCAAGGATAATTGTGGTTGCTCTTCACCCTCCTCCCTAATTTTTTCATCCAGAGAATGTGGGATTGTTGATGTATATTCAGCGTGTGGCAAGACACTTGGAAATTGGATGCTGTCTTGCAAATCCTCCTTGGTATGTCTCAGCTCAGTTGTTTAAGGAACCAAAACTCTAGTTTTATTTATTTCATTTTCAGTTAACTCACTAGATTTGGTCTATGACTTTCAATAAATAGAACCCACATGTCCACATACCTTTAGAAGCTGAGTCCTCCGCTGAAGGAGGAGCTGTGGATTAGGGTTCTAAATTGTTATGAATCCATAGGAAATTTTGTCAAACATTACTTCCCTCAGTATTTGCAAAAGACTAAAATAGCTAGAGATAAAAAACATTAGACCTCATTAAATATTGTAAGATCTCACTCTTGCCTCTACCCCGAAAACTGTAAAATAGATTATGTAATGTAACAGCAAGCTATAATTGGATGAAGTGGGACTAAAAAATTGCAGCTTTATGTTCCCCCTAATATTAATTCTCTGCCAAAGCACTTCATTAAATCTCAGTTACAGGTCAGAGTAGCACCATGAAATAGTAGGATATGTTAAATAATTATGTACCAAGCATGGGTCTCTATTGCCTCACTTCACTTTGTGAAAAAGGTAAATGTGATTTTGTGAGGCAAAAATTCCATATCCACCAGACATTTATAGATCAGGAGGAGGAAATAGATTTGGCAGCAGGATCCCCTGGTGTTCTTCCTCCATAAAGTATTTTCTCGGGTTACCTATGAAATCAGTGAAGCAATGGTAAGCTGTTCCTAAAACATGCAGTTAGAAAAAATAAAACCTAAGCGAAACATATACCTTTGTTTCTTCTTAGATGCAAAAACATTTGATAATTCTTTTGTGTTTTCAGTGATTTGACTGAAAAAAGTCAGCTGAACAGTGTGAGGTGATAAGGAAGCAGGGAATATCTGGGTCTGTAAGGGCAAACATGATGCTTGACTCTTCCCTAATGCACGGAAGAGCTAGTACCAAAGAAGGGCAGTCATACCATGCAGTAGTCTCCTTCAGTTTGCAGATCTAAGGTATTCAACCTGGATCTGTGCTCTTGACAGAACAAAGGATCCCAGATAAATGACAGTTTTGGTTTCCAGTCTGGCCAGTTGGTGTTGGCTTTGTGTTCCTCTTACCCTTGCTAATACAGGGCATGTTCTACCACAGCAACTAGAGCAAGAACTCATTATTTTTTAAGTGAATAGGCTGGTTGTTTTGGTGTTTTTTTCAATAAACAGTTTAAAAGTTCAAACTACGCTGTCATTTGGAGTTTATGATTTTTTTTTCTCTGATCTACTTTACTAAAATAAAATCGATTGCATTCTGTAGAGATGGTTTTATTCAGCTTTTCTGCTGCTGAACACTCAGACTGGATAATTGGCTACCTTATACATGTATAGTTGTAAATGAAGCTTAAAATGTGGTCCTTTGCACTCAGCATAATTTGGAGGGAAAAGCATCCTAGACAGATGTCTACTCCATGGTTTATAAGAGTATGTGATACCATCCGCACTTTTCACAGCTAAACCCTTGAAAACTGGGAGATTGACAAAGGGACCCAAACGTGAAGAGCATTCATTAAAAGATGTAAATAGCCAAGATCCGTGCTGTTTTGTTTCAATCTTTTTTATCCTGTTGAAAACAGGAAAGCCTCCTGTCATGCAGGCTCAGGGATTTTCAGGGCCCGATAAAGGTTAGTGACATTTTCAATTCATGTTTGTTTTCATTCTTCTAATCATGAACCCCGTGTCAGCCTGAGAAACCAGCTGAGCTTAATCCATAACCTTTTACAAGTGAAACATTAACTCTCAGCATGTTCTGTTGTCTTTTTAAAGCAATACAAAAGCAAAGGGAGGGGGAAAAAAGAGCCACAACATACATGATAAAACATAGCAGCAACCAAATGTGAAGGTTACTTGAAAGCAGTTACAGTTATGGACAATAGCATATGCTTAGGTCATTAAATTCATCATGTTCAGATGTCATAACTGCTGGGTTTTTTTCAGCATTCAGGACAGAAGAATAGAGGCAAAAAATAGGAAGAGCGAAGTAAAGATTATCTAGAATTTTATCCTATATTTTGATAAATAATCTAATACATTTCAATACCATCATTTTGATTGGTATTAACTATGGAGAAAATATCCAGCCAGTGTCTCCTCTTTCCTTCTGCAGATTAACTCATCCCACTAGTTTGCCCTGCAAGTTTCACCAGGTGAGTGAACAATGATTTAGGTTTTATGGCAATACAGTGCAGCAGGGTGAATTTTGTGCAAGGGCAGACTACTGGCCACATATGGCAATCTTCCTGCCCCACCAAGCGTGTGGAATGGCACACACTGAGCAAACCTGGAGAGAAAAACAGCTCTGACTACAAAGCACACAGGGTCAAGGAAGGATAATTATTTCTCCGGCTTGTAAAAGCCATCATGGAGAAAACCTGACCTCCCGTGTCTCTGTTGGATAACAAATACAATACACGTGTGTTAAGGAGGTTCTCAAGTTACAAACTTTTATTACTCAGAACAAGAAACCATGTTAATTCATAGAGAAAAATAAAGAAACAGCAGTCAGAAGCTATCTGGAAACAGAGCAGTAAGACATAAATAAGAAAGATATCTGATTAAAAAAACCAAACTATCTAAGATGAAAAGTGAGCCCTCAGGAAAAGGGACTATTAAGTTTGAATTAGTGCATGTACCACAGATAGTTCCTGTGACAAAGAAACCTAAACACTGGCTTTGTAAAATATTGCTGATATATCTGAGATTATAAAGAGATGCAAAATAAGGGAGATTTCACAGGATTTATTTTCCTTACCTGAACATCTGTGTTCAAAACATCTTCAGATTCTCTATATCTGTGTGATTGCATTCGAAGAATAGGCTGAAAAATTATAGAGGAAAGAGAAAAAGAGAAAGGAAGAAAGGAAATAACTAAAATGTAGGCAGAGAGATGTATACACACACACACATATATGCAGTAAAATCCTAGAAGGGCCATTTCCTGAGCAAACAAGTTTAAAACATTCCGACATAATTAGAGAAAGCTGACATGTGAAGTCAAAAAGTAGAAGGATGTTAATCCACTGATGATGCAGCAGACATGATGCTGTTGCCCAGCCCAGGCTGCCTGACCTTGACATTTTGCCAGTGCCTGTGTGCCTGCTGGCCACCACAGCACTGAGACTTCCTTCTTTAGCTCAAGGCTAAGAAAATTAAAAACGTTGAAGCTAAGGCTCAGGGAAACAACAAAGTATTACACTACCTGCAGCATGTTGCTCTCTTGTGCAGCAAAAAGTTTGGCATGGAGAGCAGGACCCATCACCTGCATGCAAATCAGCAGGGAAATCAGTCACTGTATCTGCCAAATGCCTTTCCCTCTGGTTTTTCAGACTAAATTACTGGTTAGACTGGAGGCACACAGCCACAATCCAGCCCTGTCTTCAAAAGCAGAGCACAGAGGGAGACCAGAGTTCCAAGTCCTGCTTAATTACCTGACCTGCTCCTGGGGCAACATAACTAATTATTGAGGACATAGTGTAGCATTTCCATCAAATGCAGAATAAGTAAAAAGAGGCTTGGGAGGATTAAAAAGGCTTTTATGGCTGGGGAAGTACATATGAAAGAAAGTCTATTAACAGATGAGGGGGATGAAATTAATTGCAACCCAAAAAATAGGTAAGATAATAGTCTTGCTAAATGAAAAATAGCAAGAAAAAAATTAACTGAAAGGTCCACCAAAAACAACCATTGGTAATCACATGTAAGACTCTACACTTTACTTATACATTTTAAACTTGCAACTTAAATTTACAATTTAAATTTACAATTTAATTATTTATACAATTTAAATATTTCATCCATCCTTATGTATTATGAGAATTAGCTAACAAATTTATTCACTCACTGATTATTGTAGCTTCAGAAAGTACATCTGCATATTCAAGCATGACCTGTGATGATGCTGTAGCAGTTTCCAGAGGCTTCTCTAGCTTGACTCATATCTTTGTGATCTCACCAGTCCATCCATCATCTAACTGATCTTCATGTTGACCAACCTTCCCTATGTTATTACTCCCTTAGTACTTCCCTAATTTATTTTCTGAATGTTTATCAATTCATACAAAGTTTAAGATTCTCAGCTAGTTTTTGAGAGTCCTTCCTCTGACATGACCATGGTGATATCCTCAGCATTTGTTTCCCGTGATCATACAATACAGGGAGATGAATTTTTCTTGAAAGGGATATCAGTAAGACAGCTCAGCTGTAACACTGTTACATCCACATTCTTTGTAATGGATAAAAAAATTCCCTTCATCCAGTCATAAATGGCCAATTTAAATATTCATACACAGTTGCAGATTTTCACAAGATCAGCATGAAAGCTGTCTGAAAACCAAATTTTGTAGTTTTGCTGGGTCATTGTCTGTCTACAATGCTTTCCTGAGCTGCATTTTCAGA
>NW_024524154.1:1913-2330 GCF_017590135.1 Pyrgilauda ruficollis | reverse complement strand
TCCCTGTCCCACGCCGTGCTGTCCCCAGCGCTGGTGGCCCGTCCCACGCCGGCCCCGCTCTGGCGGCTGCCCCCGGAGCAGCTGACGCGCAGCGCGGCCGAGATCGCGCCCACCCAGGTCACCGGTGAGAGACCCCCGACCCCGGGACCCCCGGGACCCTCGGGACCCCCCCAGGACCCTCCCAGGACCACCCAACACGCTCAGGACCCTCCTGGGATTCCCCAACTCGCCCGGGACCCCCCAACCTCCACTGGGACCCTTCTGGGATCCCCCTGGGACCTCTAGAACCCCAAGCCCCCCCGGGACACTCCCGGGACCCCCTAACCTCCCCCGGGACCCTCCTGGGACCTCTGGAACCCCCAACCCTGCCCCCAGGACCCCAAACATCCCCCGAGACCCCCCCGGCACTTCCCGGGA
>NW_024524154.1:0-1364 GCF_017590135.1 Pyrgilauda ruficollis | reverse complement strand
GACATGGGGACATGGGGACAGACATGGGGACAGCTGCCTGTGCTTCCCGGGGTACCGCTGGCACCCGCAGCGCCGCTACTGCACCGGTATGGGGACACGGGGACAGACACGGGGACATGGGGACACACATGGGGACACACATGGGGACACACATGGGGACAGACACGGGTACAGCTGCCTGTGCTTCCCGGGGTACCGCTGGCACCCGCAGCGCCGCTACTGCACCGGTACGGGGACACGGGGACACGGGGACATGGGGACAGACATGGGGACATGGGGACAGACATGGGGACATGGGGACAGACATGGGGACATGGGGACAGACATGGGGACATGGGGACAGACATGGGGACATGGGGACAGACATGGGGACATGGGGGAAACCATGGACACCAGGACACCGGGCACACAGGGACACCAGGGGGGTCAGAGCGTCACACACCTGTGCCACACCTGTCCAGATGTGAACCAGTGTGGGGCTGGGGCGGGGTCACAGGGTCACAGACACGGTGACAAGTGTGTGACACACCTGATGACACACGTGTGCCACACCTGTGCCACCTGCCCAGACGTGAACGAGTGCGAGGCGGAGCTGTGCGGGGCTGGGGGGGTCACAGGGTCACAGACACGGTGACAAGTGTGTGACACACCTGTGACACACGTGTGCCACACCTGTGCCACCTGCCCAGACGTGAACGAGTGCGAGGCGGAGCCGTGCGGGGCCGGGCGCGGCGTGTGCATGAACACCGGTGGCTCCTACACGTGTCATTGTCACCGCGGCTTCCAGCTGCGCCTGCACAAGGGACTGCGCACCTGCGCAGGTACGGGGACACCACGGGGACATGGGGACACCATGGCAGGGATGGGGACACGGGGACACCACGGGGACACCACGGGGACATGGGGACACCATGGCAGGGATGGGGACACGGGGACACCACGGGGACACCATGGGGACACCACGGGGACACGGGGACACCACGGGGATGGGGACACCATGGCAGGGATGGGGACACCATGGGGACACGGGGGACATGGGGACACACGGAGTGCAGGGAGGGAGTGGGGACAAGGGACGTGGCACAGGGTGGGGACACGGAATGGGAGGTTGGGGCAGTGGATGGGGGTGGGGACAGGGCTGGGGACATGAGACAGGGTTGGGGACAGGGGACAGGTTTGGGGACAGGCTTGGGGACACTGCCTGGGATGGGGGACAGGGAACAGGGTTGGGGACAGGGTTGGGGACATGGTTTGGGTTCGAGGATGCAGGACAGGCTTGGGGACACTGCTCGGGGTGGGGACATGAGACAGGGTTGGGGACATGGGACGGGTTTGGGGATGCAGGACAGTCTTGGGGACACCGC
>NW_024524153.1:1616-2331 GCF_017590135.1 Pyrgilauda ruficollis | reverse complement strand
TCGTTCATGCGAGCAGCGAATGGATGGGATGGTTGAGCTGGTTGGTTGCTTTTCGACGGCACTCAGCAGTAGTGCTGGGTGTGTTGAGAGGCGGCAAGAATCGGTTCCTGTCTTCAGGAGTTCCTGTTTGCTCGAGGTTGCTTGGTGTGCGTGTTGCGTCTGAGCTGCTGAAAGGTTGGCCGAGTGCGTCAAGTTAGCGATTCGCCTGCGTATCTTTTTCGATGCGAGGTGGCGTTTTGCGGACGAGGCTGCGCCGCTGGCTGTGTAGGTGTGCTCCGCGACGCGGACCCGGAGGGCGTTTTATTGTAGGGAAGACAGTGGGCATTGTTGGTCTGAAAGCTTCACCTGTTCGTCAGAGAAGCTTGTCGACTGGAACAGTGTCAGTTTGGTTTTCGTCATTTGCGAGGATTGGCTGCTTGTGACGGCAAATCGTCTCGAGTTGGCCACGAACGGGGCCATTATTTCGGTTGGACCCATTCGTTGGTGTTGTATTGGTATGTTCTACATAGAAATGTTGGCATACTTCGAGCCAAGTGCGCGACTGATGTGTCTGACTGTGTCGACTTTGTGTTGGCTTGTTGGAGGCATTGGCGCGCAAGGTACCGGCTGTTCGTTGCCAAGCCTAGAGGGTTTCGGGGTGCTTTCAAAGCGCAGTTTGCGAAAAAGCGTGAGCTGTGGATGCGTTTGAATCTCCAGAATGCCTCTCGTGGAATAC
>NW_024524152.1:0-2104 GCF_017590135.1 Pyrgilauda ruficollis | reverse complement strand
CCTCCCCTCTATTGAATTTTCTTATTCTGCGTAAGAATGGAAGGAGCACAAGTAGTGAAGCCCTGATGTATTCTGTGAGGCAGCATTGTGCATGGGAATGCAGAGGCACTCATGTCTTTTTCATCAGAAACTGCGTGTAAGAAAAGCTGTATGAAGGCTGCTGTAGGAATCCCGAATTGAAGAGTGTTTCTTTTATAGTATTATTGTTTTGACAACATTCTGGCAAGAATACAGCTTTTCCCATGATTTCTGCCACAGTTTCACAGTCTTTGATTACAGCACTGCTTCCATCCTCCACTGTCACACAACCAGGGGTGCGCAATGCTCACGCTTCTCCCAAGTGAGCCTGGTTTATTCCCTTTCCCCTTCCAATCCTACTTAAAGTTCTCTCAAGGGGCCCCACTAACTCCTGAGCTGCGGGGTCCCTCTCAAGAGGGGATCAACCTTGTTCTCACCCCACCTGGGAAACCCCTGGGCCGGTGCTGGCAAGACGCCAGAGGGATGAAGAGTGCCCCCTTTTCACCCACTGACTCGATCTCTCAGCCCACCTTCTGCCCAGTCTCAGATGGATAGCTCTTGCTCACCAGGGTCAAAGGAGGTGACTCAGTCCTAGACAGTTCCAACAAGGTTTTTAATGTAGGATCCAGAGTGTAGGAAAGATCAGGGTTGCAGGAGAAGGATCAGCTGAACAGGGAGACAACCAAGCAAGAGAACATTGCAGAAAGAGTCCAACCCCTTGAGGGAGGCTCCAGGCTATATATTTGGGCTAGGGTAGGAGGGATTACAATAGAAATGGTCCAATAGGGAAAGGGATGGGAGGAGGAGTTAGGATGAGGTAATACAGAGCAACCCAATGAAAGGTGAGGGGCAGGTGACTTCAGGAGTAACCAATGAATACCTGAGGTACTAGGAACATTCTAGATGGAGGCGGACACAACATTTGCTATTCTAATTTGTATTACCATACTTGTCACAAAGATTCATGGGAGATTACTGCTGAGACTTGCTTTAAGTTAAATCACTGACTCCTCCCATGGCATCTTTGTGGTAAGTTTTTCACACTCACCTCCTACACTGAGCCAAGAACCTTGTTCTCTTTGAGGCAGATGTAGCTCATGTGCCAGCATCAGGCCAGGTGTCCTGTAGAGTAACCCATGATCAAACTCCCACATTTCTGCTGGGAACACCAGGGTGCCAGGTATTCACCTCTAGAGCCTTCCCATGTCTGGGTCACTGCAAGTGGCAGAAGAAAATACCACATGCGCCTCAGATCCCTCAAGCAGTCATCCAGAGGCTCCTGTGACTAATATCACATTCCTTACCCTCTCTATGTCACACAGCCTGGCTGCAGCTTTCTGCTCCTTGATCCTCTTTAAGCTCTTTGGGGAGGGACCACCACATCCCCCATGATCTAAGTCACCATCTCAGGTCTCCTTGATGTGCTCAATACTGGACAGCCATCCTTCCCAGAACATCCTTCCCTCTTAGACAATCCTGATTCAGGGCAGCATCCCAAATACGGCTTGCAGAGAAGGGTTTGCATGTCACTCCTCACAAGCGTGTCTCTATTCTGGTGCAGGAAAGCCTTGTTAATGGCACTGCTGGGAAAGCAGGCTGAGGCTGGCACAAGCAGATCCCGCAATGCACTGCAAGTTTCCTGTCACAGCCCCAGCCCTGTCTCCACCTCTGTGCATTCTACCCCAACAGAAACAGCTGCAACAGGCAAGAATTTACTGCTTTTGGAAAAATATTTATTTATCAGTATCAGTAAAACAATCATTGTCTGCTAATACAAAGTATGACTATCACTATCACTAAATGTACCACTATCACAAAAACAATCACTGGCATCTAATATTAAGTATCACTATCATTAAAACAACCACCATCCTCTAATATTAACTATTCCTATCAGTATCACTAAAAGAATCACTATCACTATGTCTGACTATCACTACCACTAATTATCATCCCCTAATATACAGTATTCCTGCTGGTACTGGTAGCAGGGGCACCAGGATGCTGTGGGCTGAGGTGACTCCAGGGAAATCCAGTGGTCCCACGAAGAGGCATTGTCAGCCAGAGCACAGAAGGAACACGTGGG
>NW_024524151.1:0-2333 GCF_017590135.1 Pyrgilauda ruficollis | reverse complement strand
AATAACCAGTGATAGTGATCGATAACCTGGGATAGTGATCGATAACCAGTGGTAGTGATCAATAACCAGTGATCAATAGTGCCCCTGCCATGGCCATCGTGGGGCTGAGCGCCGCCGCCTTCCCGGGGGGCTACGGGACCCATCAATAGTGAGTGATCAATAACCAGTGATAGTGATCAATAGTGATCAATAGTGATCCATAACCAGGGATAGTGATCAATAGCCAGTGATCAATAGTGATCAATAACCAGTGATCGACAGTGATCAATAACCAGCGATAGTGATCAATAGTGAGTGACAGGGGGAGCCAGTACTGATTGATAATCATTGACAGCAATTGATAGTGATCGATAGCGATCGATAGTGATCAACAGTGATCAATAATGGTCAATAGCGATCGATAATGGTCAATAGCGATCGATAGTGAATGACAGGGCAGCTACAAAGGCTCCCAGTCCCCCCAGTCCCCCCCAGTGCTCCCAGTCCCGCTCCCAGTCCATCCCAGTCCCCCCAGTCCATCCCAGTCCCTCCCAGTGCTCCCAGTGGGGACATTGGGGACAATAGGGACATTGGGGACACTGAGGGGACACTGGGGACACTGGGGACACTGAGGGGACATGGGACACCTGCGCAGGACACGGTGGGGACACGGGGACACGGGGACACTGAGGGGACAATGGGGACATTGGGGACATTGGGGACAATAGGGACATTGGGGACACTGAGGGGACACTGGGGACACTGGGGACACTGAGGGGACATGGGACACCTGCGCAGGACACGGTGGGGACACGGGGACACGGGGACACTGAGGGGACAATGGGGACATTGGGGACATTGGGGACAATAGGGACATTGGGGACACTGAGGGGACACTGGGGACACTGGGGACACTGAGGGGACATGGGACACCTGCGCAGGACACGGTGGGGACACGGGGACACGGGGACACTGAGGGGACAATGGGGACATTGGGGACATTGGGGACAATAGGGACATTGGGGACACTGAGGGGACACTGGGGACACTGGGGACACTGAGGGGACATGGGACACCTGCGCAGGACACGGTGGGGACACGGGGACACGGGGACACTGAGGGGACAATGGGGACATTGGGGACATTGGGGACAATAGGGACATTGGGGACACTGAGGGGACACTGGGGACACTGGGGACACTGAGGGGACATGGGACACCTGCGCAGGACACGGTGGGGACACGGGGACACGGGGACACTGAGGGGACAATGGGGACATTGGGGACATTGGGGACAATAGGGACATTGGGGACACTGAGGGGACACTGGGGACACTGGGGACACTGAGGGGACATGGGACACCTGCGCAGGACACGGTGGGGACACGGGGACACGGGGACACTGAGGGGACAATGGGGACATTGGGGACATTGGGGACAATAGGGACATTGGGGACACTGAGGGGACACTGGGGACACTGGGGACACTGAGGGGACATGGGACACCTGCGCAGGACACGGTGGGGACACGGGGACACGGGGACACTGAGGGGACAATGGGGACATTGGGGACATTGGGGACAATAGGGACATTGGGGACACTGAGGGGACACTGGGGACACTGGGGACACTGAGGGGACATGGGACACCTGCGCAGGACACGGTGGGGACACGGGGACACGGGGACACTGAGGGGACAATGGGGACATTGGGGACATTGGGGACAATAGGGACATTGGGGACACTGAGGGGACACTGGGGACACTGGGGACACTGAGGGGACATGGGACACCTGCGCAGGACACGGTGGGGACACGGGGACACGGGGACACTGAGGGGACAATGGGGACATTGGGGACATTGGGGACAATAGGGACATTGGGGACACTGAGGGGACACTGGGGACACTGGGGACACTGAGGGGACATGGGACACCTGCGCAGGACACGGTGGGGACACGGGGACACCGAGGGGACACTGGGGACATTGGGGACACTGAGGGGACAATGGGGACACGGGGACATTGGGGACATGGGGACACTGAGGGGACACTGAGGGGACAATGGGGACACTGGGGACATTGGGGACAATGGGGACACCTAGGGGACATGGGACACCTGTGCAGGACACAGTGGGGACATGGGGACACTGGTGGGTGACACAGGGACACTCAGATACACACAAGTGACACTCAGGTGACACAGGTGACACACAGGTGACACAGGAGGTGACACACAGGTGACACAGGTGACACAGGAGGTGACTCAGGTGACACTGAGGTGACAGGTGACACACAGGTGACACACAGGTGACACACGGGTGACGCTGAGGTGACACACGGGTGACACACAGATG
>NW_024524150.1:503-2334 GCF_017590135.1 Pyrgilauda ruficollis | reverse complement strand
TGGACTGGTTCGGACTGGTTTGGACTGAGAGGAACTGGTTCGGACTGGTTTGGACTCGTTTGGACTGGGAGAGACTCAGGAGAACTGGTTTGGACTGGTTTGGACTGGTTCAGACTGATTTATACTGGGAGGGACTGGTGGAAACTGGTTTGAACTGGTTTATACTGGGAGGGACTGGTTTGGACTGGGCGGGACTGGTTCGGACTGGTTTATACTGGGAGGAACGGGGAGGACCTGGTTCGGACTGGTTTGGACTGGTTCAGACTGGTTTGGACTGGGAGGGACTGGTTTGGACTGGGAGGGACTGGTTTGGACTGGGAGGGACTGGTTTGGACTGGGAGGGACTGGTTTGGAGTGGTCTGGATTGGTTTGGACTGGTTTATGCTGGGAGGGACTTGGGAACTGGTTTGGACTGGTCTGGACTGGTCAGGACTGGTTTGAACTGGTTTATACTGGTTTGGACTGGGGGGAACTGTTTTGGACTGGTCTGGACTGGTTCAGACTGGTTCGGACTGGGAGAGGCTCAGGGGAGCTGGTTCAGACTGGTTTGGACTGGGAGGGACTGGAAGGGACTCAGCAGAACAGGTTCAGACTGGTTCGGGACAGGTCTGGACTGGTTTATACTGGTTTGGACTGGTTTGGACTGGGAGAACTGGTTTGGACTGGTGTATACTGGTCTGGACTGGTTTATACTGGTTTGGACTGGGAGGGACTGGGGGGGAACTGGTCTGGACCGGTCAGACTGGTTCGGGACAGGTCTGGACTGGTTTATACTGGTTTGGACTGGTTTGGACTGGGAGAACTGGTCTGGACTGGTTTATACTGGTTTGGACTGGGAGGGACTGGGGGGAACTGGTCTGGACTGGTTCAGACTGGTTTGGACCGGTCTGGATGGGTTCAGACTGGTTTGGACTGGTTCAGACTGGTTTGGACTGGTTTATACTGGTCTGGACAGGTTCAGACCGGTCTGGACTGGTCTGCACTGGGATTTTGGGGGGAAATTTGGGATTTGGGGGGATTTATGATTTTTGGGGGGCAAAAATCGGAATTTTGGGGCCATTTGGGAGGAAATTTGGGGGTTTTTGGAAGGGAAAATTTGGACGTTTTGGGGGCATTTTGGGATTTTTGGGGAGAAATTTGGGATTCTTGGGGGAAATTTGGGATTCTTGGGGTAAAATTGGGGATTTTTGGGGGGAAATTTGGGATTTTGGGGGGGGAAATTTGGGATTTTGGGGGGAAATTGGGATTTCAGGGGGGTATTTGGGATTTTTGGGGTAAAATTTGGGAGTTTTGGGGGAAATTTGGGATTCTTGGGATAGCATTTGGGATTTTTTGGGGAAATTTGGGATTCTTGGGATAAAATTTGGGATTTTGGGGGGGCTTTATGATTTTTGGGGGGCAAAAATCGGAATTTTGGGGGAATTTTGGAGGAAATTTGGGATTTTTGGAGGAAAATTTGAGATCTTTGAGGGAAAATTGGGATTTGGGGGGAGATTTATGATTTTTGGGGCAAAAATTTGGGATTTTTGGGGGGGAAACTTCTGGATTTTTTGGGGGAAAAATTGGTATTTGAGGGGGAATTTGAGGAGTTTTGGGTTAAATTTGACATTTTTGGGGGCGACATCTGAGATTTGGGGAGGAAATTCGGGATTTGGGATTTTTTGGGGGGGTGAAACTTGAGATTTTTGGGTGCAAAATTTGGGATTTTGGGGAGAATTCCCCTCAATTTGGGTTCTTTTGTAAGGGAAATCCGGGAGTTTTTTTGGGGGGAAAATTTGAATTTTTGGGTCAATTTTTTGCTTTGGGATCCCTTTCCCCCCCCCCCCCCCCC
>NW_024524150.1:0-375 GCF_017590135.1 Pyrgilauda ruficollis | reverse complement strand
TCCCTTCCGTTTGCCCTTCCACCCCCCCCCCCCGGCATCCCTCCCTCCGTCCGTCTGTCCGTCCTTTCATCCCCTCATCCCTGTCTGTCTGTCCGTCCGTCCCTCCTTCATCCCCGCGTCCCTCTGTCCGTCCGTCCTTCATCCCTGCATCCCTTCCATCCGTCCCCGCGTCCGTCTGTCCGTCCGTCCTTCATCCCTCTGTCCCTCCCCCATCCATCCCCCGGCATCCCCCTGTCCGTCTGTCCGTCCTTCCACCCCCCGCGTCCCTCTGTCCGTCTGTCTGTCCATCCTTCATCCCCCGCATCCCTCTGTCCCTCTGTCCTTCCCCCATCCATCCCCGCGTCCCCCTGTCCGTCTGTCCGCGTCCTCCCTCCC
>NW_024524149.1:830-2334 GCF_017590135.1 Pyrgilauda ruficollis | reverse complement strand
TGCCAGCACCAAGGGACACACACATGAGCTCATGCCATGCCTCGCCGGTGGCACTCCTGGGGACAGGGGACACCGAGGGACACAGGTGACACATGACACATGCCACGCCTCGTCGGTGGCACTCCTGGGGACACCGAGGGACACGGTGACATGGGTGACACATGATCTCGTGCCACGCCTCGCCGGTGGCACTCCTGGGGACACCGAGGGACATGGTGACAGCAGGGACATGGAGCAGGGGGCTGTCATAGCGACGGTGGCACCAGTGGGGCACTGGGGTGGCACTGGGATTTAGCCAGGGGATGTGCTGGGGTGGCACTGGGTGCCCAGGTGACACTGGGGTGGCACTGGGGTGGCACTGGGGTAGCACTGGGATTCCACCAGGTGACACTGGGATCACACCAGGTGACAGAGGGGTGGCAGTGGCCGCCCAGGTGCCACCCACGTGTCACCCAGGTGCCAGCCACGTGTCACCCAGGTGCCACCCGGGTGCCGGGCTCACCTGAAGAGCAGCATCAGCGCCTGGAAGAAGGTGCGGAAGTTGTTGTGCTGGGTGATGGCCGACTCATCGTCCTCCTCCTCGATGCCGATGTTCCCAAACACCTGCGGGGGCCCGGGGCAGCTCAGGGGGGGCTGGGGGGGTCACCTGAACCCGGGGGGGGTCACCTGAACCTGGGGAGTCACCTGAACCTGGAGGGGGGTCACACCCAGGGGGTGCCATCTACACCTGGGGGTGTCACCTACACCTGGGGGGGGCCACCCGCACCTGGGGGGTCACCTGAATTTGGGGAGGGTCACCTGAACCTGGGGGTCTCACCTGCATCCAGGGGTCTCACCTGCCCCAGGAGGGTCTCACCTGCCCCCGGGGGTCTCACCTGCCCCCGGGGGGTCTCACCTGCCCCAGGAGGGTCTCACCTGCCCCCGGGGGGTCTCACCTGCCCCAGGAGGGTCTCACCCACCCCCGGGGGGTCTCACCTGCATCCCGATGATGGCGTAGATGAAGAAGAGCATGGCGATCAGCAGGCACACGTAGGGCAGGGCCTGGGGGGCACAGCGGGCCGGTCACGGAGGGCTGCGGGGGGCCCTCAGGGGGACACAGGGGACAGTTTTCGGGGGGTTTCGGGGGGCACCTTGAAGGACTGGACGAAGGTCCAGAGCAGGATGCGGATGGTGTAGCCCTGGCGCAGGAGCTTGATGAGGCGCGCGGCGCGGAACAGCCGCAGGAAGCTCAGGTTGATGAAGTTGTTCTGGTGGGGCGGAGGGGATAAAAAACAAAAAAAGGGGGTGAGGGGGGCAAAGGGGACCCCAGAAATGGGGTCAGGGCAGGGGAGGGGTGGTGGCGGCGCCCACCTACCCCGAATTCCGTCACCAGGATGTCGGTGATGCTGCCCAGCACCGTCACGAAGTCGAAGATGTTCCAGGCGTCGCGGAAGTAATTCTGGGAACGGGGGGAGGATGTGGGGTCACCGAGCTCGGGGTACCCCTGGGCTGGCCCCAGAAATCT
>NW_024524149.1:0-461 GCF_017590135.1 Pyrgilauda ruficollis | reverse complement strand
GGATTGGGGGGGCGGGGGGGGGGACAAAGATAATTCCTGGGGGGACAGGGGCGTTTCCTGGATCCCAGGGGGCCTTCAGGGGGGGACAGGGACATGTCCTGGGGACACAGAGCTGCAGGACAAAGCTGGGCTCCAGGAACGGGTCCAGGACACAGAGGGGACAGAGCAGGACAAACGCCAGGACAGGGAGGATTTGGGGGGCTCGGGGGGGGACAAAGATAATTCCTGGGGGGACAGGGGCTTTTCCTGGATCACAGGGGGGCTTCTGGGGGGGACAGGGACAGGGACAGGGGGGACAGAGCTGCAGGACAAAGCTGGGCTCCAGGAACGGGTTCAGAGATGGCGCACTGTGGGGTCGGGGTGGGTCAGGGGACAGGGACAGGTCCTGGGGGGACAGGGACAGGTCCTGGGGGGACAGGGGCATTTCCTGGATGGCAGGGGGGCTTCTGGGGGGACAGGGA
>NW_024524148.1:0-2336 GCF_017590135.1 Pyrgilauda ruficollis | reverse complement strand
CCCAAATTTTGGATTCCCAAACCCCACATTTCCATTCCCAAACCCCAAATTTCCCGTTTCTCACCCCAAACTCACCGTGATGATCTCCAGCACTTCTCCCTTGCTCACCTCGCCATTCCCAAACCCCAAACCCCACATTTCTCACCCCAAATTTTGGATTTTCTCCTCACCGTGATGATCTCGAGCACCTCTCCCTTGCTGACGTCACCGTTCCCACAATCCCAAACCCCAAATCTCCCGTTTCTCACCCCAAATTTCGGGTTTCCTCACCGTGATGATCTCCAGCACCTCTCCCTTGCTGACGTCACCGTTCCCACAATCCCAAATTTCCCATTTCTCCCCCCAAACTCACCGTGATGATCTCCAGCACCTCTCCCTTGCTGACCTCCCCAATCCCAAACCCCAAATTTTGGATTCCCAAACCCCACATTTCCATTCCCAAACCCCAAATCTCCCGTTTCTCACCCCAAACTCACCGTGATGATCTCGAGCACCTTGGCCTTGCTGACCTCGCCGTTCCCACAATCCCAAACCCCAAATCTCCCGTTTCTCACCCCAAACTCACCGTGATGATCTCCAGCACCTCTCCCTTGCTGACCTCTCCGTTCCTGTCCACGTCAAACAAGGAGAACGCCCACTCGAGCTTCAGGTGCGTCTTTCCCGAGGAGGTGAGGTGCAGCGCGATGATGTACTCCCGGGAACCGCCGCTGACCTCGCCGTTCCCACAATCCCAAACCCCAAATCTCCCATTTCCCACCCCAAATTTCGGGTTTCCTCACCGTGATGATCTCGAACACCTCGGCCATGCTGACCTCTCCATTCCCAAACCCCAAATTTCCCATTTCTCACCCCAAACTCACCGTGATGATCTCGAGCACCTCTCCCTTGCTGACGTCACCGTTCCCACAATCCCAAACCCCAAATCTCCCGTTTCTCACCCCAAATTTCGGGTTTCCTCACCGTGATGATCTCGAGCACCTCGGCCTTGCTGACCTCGCCGTTCCTGTCCACGTCAAACAAGGAGAACGCCCACTCGAGCTTCAGGTGCGTCTTTCCCGAGGAGGTGAGGTGCAGCGCGATGATGTACTCCCGGGAACCGCCGCTGACCTCGCCGTTCCCACAATCCCAAACCCCAAATCTCCCGTTTCTCACCCCAAACTCACCGTGATGATCTCGAGCACCTCGGCCTTGCTGATCTCACCATTCCTAAACCCCAAATCCCCCGTTTCTCATCCCAAACTCACCGTGATGATCTCCAGCACTTCTCCCTTGCTCACCTCGCCATTCCCAAACCCCAAACCCCACATTTCTCACCCCAAATTTTGGATTTTCTCCTCACCGTGATGATCTCGAGCACCTCGGCCTTGCTGACCTCGCCGTTCCTGTCCACATCAAACAAGGAGAACGCCGATCCCAAACCCCAAATCTCCCATTTCTCACCCCAAACTCACCGTGATGATCTCGAGCACCTCGGCCTTGCTGACCTCGCCGTTCCTGTCCACATCAAACAAGGAGAACGCCGATCCCAAACCCCAAATCTCCCATTTCTCACCCCAAACTCACCGTGATGATCTCGAGCACCTCGGCCTTGCTGACCTCGCCGTTCCTGTCCACATCAAACAAGGAGAACGCCGATCCCAAACCCCAAATCTCCCATTTCTCACCCCAAACTCACCGTGATGATCTCGAGCACCTCGGCCTTGCTGACCTCGCCGTTCCTGTCCACATCAAACAAGGAGAACGCCGATCCCAAACCCCAAATCTCCCATTTCTCACCCCAAACTCACCGTGATGATCTCGAGCACCTCGGCCTTGCTGACCTCGCCGTTCCTGTCCACGTCGAAGAGCGAGAACGCCCACTCGAGCTTTTATTTTTACTTATTATTTTTTATTTATTATTATTATTTATTTATTGTTATTATTGTTAGTATCATTATTATTGTTAGTATTACAATTGTAATTATTATTATCATTATTATTATATTATTCTCGTTATTATTATCGTTGTTATTATCATCATTATCATTACTATTAATATTATTACTATGATTACTATTGTTATCATTGTTATTGTTATTATTATAATTATCATTACTATTCCTATTATTACAATGATTATTATCGTTATTATTATCATTGTTATTATTATTATTATCAATTATTATTATTATTATTATTATTATCATCATTATTACCATGACTATTATTACTGATTACTATTGTTGTTATCATCATTATTATTAATATTACAATTATTAGCTCTATTATTATTACTATTGTCACTATTAATATTACTGTTATTGCTATTATCACTGATATTATTATTATTATTATTA
>NW_024524147.1:0-2336 GCF_017590135.1 Pyrgilauda ruficollis | reverse complement strand
CGAAAAAAACCCAAAAAAACCCAAAATGGGGGGTCAGGAACCCCAAAAATAACCCAAAAAAAACCCAAAAACGGGGGGTCAGGGACCCTAAAACAGCCCCAAAACAACACAAAAAAAACCCAAAAAAAACCCCAAAAATGGGGGGTCAGGGACCCCAAAACAGCCCCGAAAAAACCCAAAAAAAACCCCCAAAAAAAACCTCAAAAATGAGGCGTCAGGGACCCCAAACAAACCCCAAAACAACTCCAAAACAACCCCAAAAAAACCCAAAAATGGGGGGTCAGGGACCCCAAAACAGCCCCGAAAAAACCCCAAGAAAAACCAAAAAAAAACCCCCAAAAACGGGGAGTCAGGGACCCAAAACAACCCCAAAAAAGCCCCAAACAAACCCCCAAAAATGGGGGGTCAGGGACCCCAAAAAAAAACCCCAAAAAAACCCCAAAACAACCCCGAAAAACCCCTGAAAACGGGGGGCCAGGGACCCCAAAAAAAACCCAAAAACAGGGGGTCAGGGACCCCAAAACAGCCCCGAAAAAACCCCAAAAAAACCCCAAAAACGCGGGGTCAGGGACCCCAAAACAACCCAAAAACGGGGGGTGGGGGACCCCAAAACAACCCCAAAACAACCCGAAAATGGGGGCTCAGGGACCCCAAAACAGCCCCGAAAAAACCCCAAGAAAAACCAAAAAAAAACCCCCAAAAACGGGGAGTCAGGGACCCAAAAACAACCCCAAAACAACCCCCAAAAAACCCCAAAAATGGGGGGTCGGGGACCCAAAAACAACCCCAAAACAACCCCCAAAAAACCCCAAAAATGGGGGGTCGGGGACCCAAAAACAACCCCAAAACAACCCCCAAAAAACCCCAAAAACGGGGGGTCAGGGACCCCAAAAAACCCCAAAAACAGGAAGTCAGGGATCCCAAAAAAAACCCCAAAAATTCCCTATGGGATTTTTTCCCTATGGGATTTTTCCCTATGGGATTTTCCCAATGGGATTTTCTCTATAGGATTTTCAATATGGGATTTCCCTTATGGGTTTCCATTATGGGATTTCCCTTATGGGATTTTCCCTATGGGATTTTTCCCTATGGGATTTTCTTTATGGGATTTTTCCCTATGGGATTTTTCCCAATGGGATTTATCCCAATGGGATTTTCTCTATAGGATTTTCATTATGGGATTTCCCTTATGGGATTTTCTGCATGGGATTTTTCCTTACGGGATTTTTCCCTACAGGATTTCCCTTATGGGATTTTTCCCAATGGGATTTTCTTTATGGGCTTTTTCCCAATGGGATTTCCCTTACGGGATTTTTCCCTATGGGATTTTTCCCTACAGGATTTCCTTTATGGGATTTTTCCCTTATGGGATTTCCCTTACGGGTTTCCATTACAGGATTTTTCCCAATGGGATTTTAGCTATGGGATTTTTCCCTATGGGTATTTTGTTGTGGGATTTTTTCCCTATGGGATATTTTTTTATGGGACTTTTCCAATTGGGATTTTTCCCAATGGGATTTTCCCAATGGGATTTTCTCTATAGGATTTTCAATATGGGATTTCCCTTACGGGTTTCCATTATGGGATTTCCCTTATGGGATTTTCCCAATGGGATTTTCCTTATGGGGTTTTTCCCTATGGGATTTTTCCCTACGGGATTTCCTTTATGGGATTTTTCCTTACGGGATTTTTCCCAATGAGATTTTTCCCAATGGGGTTTCCGTTATGGGATTTTCCTTATGGGATTTTCTGTATGGGCTTTTTCCCAATGGGATTTTCCTTATGGGATTTTTCCCTATGGGATTTTTCCCTACAGGATTTCCTTTATGGGATTTCCCTTATGGGATTTCCCTTATGGGATTTCCCTTATGGGATTTTTTCCCACGAGATTTCCTTTATGGGATTTTCGTTATGGGGTTTTTCCCTATGGGGTTTTTCTCAATGGGATTTCCCTTATGGGATTTTCATTACGGGATTTTTCCCAACGGGATTTTTCCCAACGGGGTTTTTCCCTGCGGGGTTCCTGGCCGTACCCGGTTGATGAGCTCGCCCACCATGCCGGTCCAGGAGCCGTTGGGCTCCTTATGGGATTTCCCTTATGGGATTTCCTTTATGGGATTTTTCCCAATGGGATTTCCCTATGGGATTTTTCCCTATGGGATTTCCCTTGTGGGATTTTTTCCCTATGGGACTTTTTTACAGGATTTTTCCCAATGGGATTTTCGCTATGGGATTTTCATTCCGGGATTTTTCCCAACGGGATTTTTCCCAATGGGATTTTCCTTACGGGATTTCCCTATGGGATTTTCCCCTATGGGATTTTTCCCAATGGGATT
>NW_024524146.1:0-5264 GCF_017590135.1 Pyrgilauda ruficollis | reverse complement strand
AATACAAAAGCTCAAGGTGAAGGCATCACCCTGTGCCCAAGAACAATCCAGGGGCAGAGGCACGTCCTGGCTCACAGCTGGTGCCACCAGGCTGGGGCCTGAGCAAGAACTTCCTGACAGTGAGGGGTGATCAGAGCAAGTGACTGACACCCATCTTTTAAAAAATCTGCTGGGTTTGTGTCCTTGCACTTGGAACAGTCCAGAAGAGCCACTCTGCCCTCAATATCCTCATTTTCCTTGCTGCCCTTGGTGCTCCCAGTGGAAGCCGGTGCAGCAGGGTCAGGTTGCAGTAAAGTAGAAAAATTCTAGAAAAAAATTATAAAATCAGGCTTGCTCTGGCTGGTCTGTCATATCTTCTAAATTAAGCCAGCACTTTGCAAGTTCCCTGTGGAAGCAATCCTGGTGTGAGCAGTCTGTTAGCACAACAATCTATTCCTGGGTGAAAAAGCACCTGTAGAAACTGTTTTTATACTGTTAGATGGATTTTACATCCCACCCTTCCCAAGGAGCACGTGAGTGAGGCAGATTGAATTATTCCAACCTGCAGTTTGAATCCCAGGATGGTTTGGGTTGGAAGGGAGCTCAAATCCCATCTCATTCCAACGCTGTGCCATGGCAGGGACACCTGACAGCATCCCAGGCTGCTCCAAACCCCATCCAGCCCGACCTTGGACACTCCAGGGATCCAGGGCACCTCTGCCAGGGGCTCCTCACCCTCACAGGGAGGAATTCCTGTAATCTGGAGACAGGGAAGGCTCTCAGAGTCATTTCCCCATGAACCAAGTGGTCATTGGGATGACATTAAAACTCAGGAGAGCAGGGCCATGGGTCCAGGAAAGGCAGGTTTTCCACATGAGTAACCCTCAGGAAGCACTGATGGGAAAGGCTGGCACAGAGGCAATCAGTGAGGTAATTAGAAAAGCAAATCCCAGACTCCACAGCTCCTCTGGAACTGATTAGATAAGGGCTGCACTGTGCAAAGACAGAGCTGGAACCCAGGGAGAGCAGGAGGAGGTGGACAGGAGACACTGCAGGAGGTGAGGTGGGATGAGAAGATGGGGAAAGCACACACCATTGGGATTGGGATTGGGACTGGGACTGGAGCCCAAAGGCACCACAGTGAGGTGAATCACAGCAGCCAACAGCTCTGGTGGTTTTTAATTCCTCTGCCTGCTCCCCAAGGCAAACACTAATTCCCATTTCCACTTGAACAACACAGGTAGGAAGTGTTCCTTCTGCTGGAGCTGCCAAATGAAATCCCAGAGTTCCACTGAACACCTGGGATCTAAAATCCACCTCCATCTCACAACTCTCCTGTTACTGTTTGCCAGCCACAGATTCCTGTGTCAGGAACTTTGTTAAAATGAAAAAAAAAAAAACCAACATGAAAATAATAAGATTAAAATAAAAGGACCAGCCCCCTTTGGTTCCAGGCTGATGCATCCATGGAATCCCAGACTGGTTTGGGATGGAATGGATCCTTAAACCCATCAAATTCCAAATCCCTGCCACGGGCAGGGACACCTTCCACTAGCCCAGGTCACTCAAATTCATGTTTGGAGCAATTGCATGCCTGCAAAGGTCCAGCCTTCTGAGCTCAAATAAATGTATTTATGAGAAGCTAAATGACCTGAGAGATTTCAAACCTAAATACAACTATTTATTTTAAAACTTCATAATAAGCAACTTTGCTGTTGGAATTATAATGTATTAAATAATAATGGATGCTAATGAAATTAGACTGCTTTACATAATAATCTATTATAATGAGGCTAAAATACATTAAATAATCCTAAACCCAAGGGGAGCCTGATCCTGCCATGGAAAACATGCATGGAACAAAGCTGGACACCCCTGCACCTCCTGACCTCAACCCCAACCTCACACATCACAACAGAGAAATCCCACATGTTTAAAAATACAGAAGCACTGAACTAATGTAAACTCAAAAAAAAGTCCTCAAAATGGTCCTTTATATCTGTCTATGCAACATTTGCTAAGAATAAACCTTTTAGTCATGCTCTAGAAATTTGATGAGTGGTCCAGAGCAATGGTGGAATTGTTTTAGAAAATGCAAATAGTGCCCAGAGCCAGGATTATCCCAACATGTGGTGCCTGCAGAGCTGTGGGCTTTAACTGTGTGTGGATCACAGAGAAAACCCAAAAGGAGAATCCCTGGGAGATGCTCCTGAACTTTGCTTAGAAAAATCAAAGAGCAAAGCAGCTGAACACACAGCTCTTGTTTACAGAAATACATTTTGAATTGGCCAGTGGACACAAATCCTAATTATGGAATGCTGGAATGCTTTGGGTTGGATTTAAACCCACCCAGTGCCAGCCCTGCCATGGCAGGGACACCTCCCACTGTCCCAGGGTGTCCCAGTGTCCAGCCTGGCCTTGGGCACTGCCAGGGATCCAGGGGCAGCCACAGCTGCTCTGGCAATTCCAGCCCAGCCAGGAGTTCCCAATCTCCCATCCATCCCTGCCCTCATTCAGTTTAATGTTATTTTATTTTCCACGTTGTTATTTTCCACCAGGGCAAATTCTCTGATGGGTGGTGCTGAGGGAATCAAGGGGTCACAAATCCCTCTGGTCCCAGCCTTGCAGAGCTGCCTGGCTGCTGGCACCGTCCCTGGGCATCTCCTGGGCTCTGCTGACCTTTCCCAAAGGGCAGCTCACTCTGACCTTTCCACGTGGAAGCCAAAGTCACTAAAATTCCCTTTTGCTCCAACCTTCTCATCTCACCCAACTTTTAGGGTGGAATTAAGCACTGGAGGGGGCTGCCCTGGGAGGGTTGGAGTGCCCATCCCTGGAGGTGTGCCAGGAATTCCTGGAGGTGGCACTGAGAGCTCTGGGCTGGGGACAAGGTGGGCACAGCTGGGACTCCCTGGGCTGGGAGGGCTTTGCCAACCTCAGTGATTCTGGGATTCTGTGTGATGCTGAGAATTGTTATTGAATCATGAACAATTCAACTTTACATCTATTCATTCCATTTTATGTTTGTGTCATTTCCCATTTTGATTAACATTCAATGCACTGTGGGAACAAGGAATCTGCAGCAGACTCAATTCCAATAACGCTTTGTTAGGGAAAAAATGTCCCCATGTTATTGCTCCAAGTGAAAATGGGGAGATTGGTGGCATGGGGGCCTCAATCTGCCACATCAGCACATTTTACACTTCCTTAATCCTTCCAAAGTCCAGTGTGAAAGCTCTGCCTCTTGCCCACCTCCTCTGCCTTGCCCTTCCCTCAGTATCCTCCCAGGATTTAAGGACTCCAGAGCTCTGCTCCCAAATTCCATGTTTTCTTTCCATGTGTGATTTTCTTGTGACATAAATGGTATTTATTCAGGAAAGGAATGGATCAGAAAAGAATTAATGTTCTCCTGCTTCCATTAATTCCAGCTCTCCTGGTCAGCATCCCACAAATAAATGGGATCAGTCTCATCACAGCCTGGCTGTGTTCTGCCCAAGGTGGAGCTGCTCTAAGAACCTGCTAATTTCCCATTACTGCCCTAATGAAATATTTAATGAGATTAATCAATGGAACCTCATTAGCCAGGGAGCTTCCTGGGCTCAGCTCTGGTGGCTTCCTGGTGCTTTTGTGCTGTGCTGTGGAGAGCTGGACTCGTTCATCTCCTCTCTGAGCTGCTGCAGCTGCACCCAAAGCTGCTGCTCAGCCAGCCCTGGGCAGGGCTGGGCTCATCTGCTGACAGCTCTGCAAGGAAAGGTAGGAATAAAACACAGAGAGAAGCTTTCCCCCCACTGATTTATATTTAAAAGCAATCCTCAGAACCACAGAAAATGTTATTTTTATTTTTCCCCACACTCTGTCAGTGAAGCTGATGATGGCCCAGCACAATCAGTAGGGTAGAAGTCCCTTAGAATGTTGGCTTCACTGTAAATTTGAAGTTTTTTTGCAAGAAAGGAAATAATAAATTTATTAAATAATACATTAATCAAATGAAAGAGAGATTTATAGGGAAACCCAACACTGTGGCTGCCCCTGGATCCCTGGCAGTGCCCAAGGCCAGGCTGGACACTGGGACACCCTGGGACTGTGGGAGGTGTCCCTGCCATGGCAGGGGTGGCACTGGGGGGGATTTGAGGTCCCTTGGAGCCAAACCATTCCCTGAGTGTGATTCCAGGACTTTTTTGTGGTCCCTGTGGAGGGCCTGGACCTGTGCCATATCCCTCTGCCTGTCCATGTCCCCCTGCCTGTCCATGTCCCCGTGTCCCTCTGCCTGTCCCCATGTCCCTCTGCCTGTCCCATGTCCCTATCCCTGTCCTGAGTCCCTCTGCCAGTCCCTGTGTCCCTCTGCCTGTCCGTGTGTCCCTCTGCCTGTCCGTGTCCCCGTGTCCCTCTGCTTGCCCCCCTGTCCCTCTGCCTGTCCATGTCCCCGTGTCCCTCTGCCTGTCCATGTGTCCCTCTGCCTGTCCCCGTGTCCCTCTGCCTGTCCCGTGTCCCTATCCCTGTCCTGTGTCCCCTCTGACTCTCCTGTGTCCCTCTGCCTGTCCCGTGTCCCTCTGCCTATCCCATGTCCCTCTTCCTGTCTATGTGTCCCTCTGCCTGTCCCGTGTCCCTCTGCCTGTCCTGTGTCCCTCTGCCTGTCCATGTGTCCCTCTGCCTGTCCCCGTGTCCCTCTGCCTGTCCTGTGTCCCTCTGCCTGTCCCGTGTCCCTCTGCCTGTCCGTGTCCCCATGCCCTGGGCTGGTGGCCGCTGGCAGTGTGTGTCCCTGACGTGCAGCAGGGCTGTCCCTGCCTGGTTGTCCTGCTGCTGTCAGGGGATGCAGAGCCCCAGCCCTGCTTTGCTGGCCATTTGAAGTTTTTCTCCCCATTTTATTCCAGGCTCCAGCGTGGCTGGGCTCCTCTGGCTGGGTTCAAACACACTCCAATCACGGCTCAATGAACATATTTTTCAAAGATAAGCCCAGAGCAAATGAATTGGATTTATTTTTAATGCTGCCTTGTTTCTAATGCCCAGTGACACATGAACAAACGATTGCCATCACTTGTCCTCTTTCTCTGTAGATATTGCTTTGGGCAGGATCATATCAGTGTGTTTAGGATTATAAATCATCCCTCGGGGCTGCTGTTCCTTCTGTGGGGAAAAGGCTCCGAATCAGCCTCTGGGAGACAAATCCAGCCTTCCTTCTGTCATGGGAAAGTCAGGAGCTGGGCTGGTGTGATGTGACTGAGCCGGGCCACCAGGGGCACCAGGGCAGGCTGCGTCTGTAAGGGACACTGCTGACGGTCCCTGGGGAC
>NW_024524145.1:0-2338 GCF_017590135.1 Pyrgilauda ruficollis | reverse complement strand
GTTCCTGTGCCAGGCCCTGGGCAGCTCGCGGTAATCCATCCCAAATCCACCCCAAATCCCCGATCCCAAATCCCCAGTCCCAAACTGATCCAGAATCCCAAATCAATTCCAAAAGACAAATCCCAAATCCATCCTAAATCCCAATCGATCCCAAATCCTGAATCCCAAATTGATCCCGAATCAATCCCGATTCCCAAATCAATCCCAAATCCCAAATCGATCCCAAATCCCGAATCCCAAATCCTGAATCCCAAATCAATCCCGAATCCCCAATCCCAAATCCCCAATCCAGAATCCCAAATCCTGAATCCCCAACCCCAAGTCAATACCCAATCCCAAATCCCAAATCAATGCTCAATCCCAAATCCCAAATCAGTGCTCAATCCCAAATCCTAAATCAATTGCAAATCCCGAATCACAAATCGATTCCAAGTCCCAAATCCATCCCAAGTCCCAAAACCGAATTGATCCCAAAACCTGAATTTATCCCAAATCACAAATCCTAAGTCAATCCCCAATCCCAAATTAATCCCAAATCCCAATTCCCAAATCAATGCTGAATCCCAAATCCCGAATCGACCCCCAATCCCAAATCCCAAATCCTGAAATCCAAATCAATCCCAGATCCCGCATCCTGAATCAATCCCCAATCCTGAATCCCAAATCCTAGAACAATACCAAAATCCCAAATCTATCCCAAATCCCAAATCAGTCCTCGATCCCAAATCCCAAATCCCGAATAAATCCCAAATTGATACCGAAATCCTAAACTCTGAATCAATCCCAAATTCTAAACCAATCCCCAATCCCAAATTCTGAATCCCAACTCACTCCCAAATCCCGAATCCCAAATCAATCCTGAATCCCGAATCAATCCCCAATCCTGAATCCCAAATCCCAGAACAATACCAAAATCCCAAATCTATCCCAAATCAGTCCTCGATCCCAAATCCCGAATCCCAAATAAATGCCGAATCCTGAATCCCAAATCAATCCCCAATCCCAAATCCTGAATCCCGAATTAATTCCCAATCCTGAATCCCAAATCAATCCCCAATCCCAAATGGATCCCAAATCAATCCCCAATCCCGAATCAATTCCCAGTCCCGATTTTCTGAATCCCAAATCCCAAATCCCAAATCCTGAATCCCAAATCAATCCCAAATCCTGAATCCCAAATCCTGAATCCCGAATCCCAAATCTTGAATCCCAAATCCCGAATCCCAAATCTTGAATCCCAAATGAATCCCAAATCCTGAATCCCAAATCCTGAATCCCAAATCAATCCCAAATCCCAAATCCAGAATCCCAAATCCCGAATCAATCCCAAATCAATCCCAAATCCCAAATCCCAAATCAATCCCAAATCCCGAATCAATCCCAAATCGATCCCAAATCCCGAATCCCAAATCCCAAATTTCAACCCAACCCGAATCCCAAATCCATCCCAAACCAATCCCAAATTAATTTTGTTGGGATTTTTGGGGGGGAATTTTTTTTTTTAATTTTTGGAGGGTTTTTGTGGAATTTTTTTTGGATTTTAAGAAAATTTTGGGGATTTTTTGGGGGATTTTCTTTAAATTTTGGGGGGATTTTTGGGGGGGATTTTCTTTAAATTTTTAGGGGATTTTCTTTAAATTTTGGAGGGGATTATTTTGAGGGATTTTTTTTAAATTTTGGGGGATTTTTTAGGGGATTTCCTTTAAATTTTGGGGTTTTGGGGGGATTTTCTTTAAATTTTGGGGATTCTTGGGGGGGATTATCTTTAAATTTTTGGGGGATTTACTTTAAATTTTGGGGAATTTTTGGGAGGAACTTTCTTTAAATTTTGGGGGATTTTTGGGGGGATTTTCTTTAAATTTTGGGGGGATTTTTTGGGGATTTTCTTTAAATTTTGGGGGGATTTTCTTTAAATTTTTGGGGATTTTTTGGGGATTTTCTTTAAATTTGGGGGGATTTTTGGGGGTGATTTTCTTTAAATTTTTGGGGATTTTTTTGGAGATTTCCTTTAAATTTTGGGTTTTTTTGGGGGGGGATTTTCTTTAAATTTTGGGGGATTTTTTTTTAAATTCTGGGGGATTTTTAGGGGATTTTCTTTAAATTCTGGGGGATTTTTAGGGGATTTTCTTTAAATTTTGGGGGGATTTTCTTTAAATTTTGGGGGATTTTTGGGGGGATTTTTTAAAAATTTTTGGGATTTTTTCCAGCTTTTCCTGGTGCAGAACAGCAACTGCAGCAGCTCCTGCTGGCTGGGGCTGACGGACGCGGAGCAGGAGGGGAAATGGCGCTGGGTCACCGGCGAGGAGCCCACTGACACGTAAAAATCTCAGTTTTGGGG